>NC_136236.1:3002500-3567500 GCF_963402885.1 Antedon bifida | reverse complement strand
CAAATACTAATTCAAAAAACGTCTATCACCATACTTGCAACATATTGCACTACGTCGGATATCTTTTCCCCGTCCTACAGTGCAGTGTAGGTCTACCACTACTTTCTTTTCTCAAGCTCATACATGACATTGAACATATCACCACGTAAAAGCCAACGCGCCATTTACAGGTTTTCATTCTACGTTCCGCTTAACTATGCGTTATTGCTCACAAATGTACGTCACAAGTTCGGGAAATCCCAATACCCTATTACACTGCTTCCGCCATGCGCCATTTCCTTATGTAGACATTTACATCCCCACCAGTAAATTACATACCGACACTTCCTTCCCATTTACAGTAACCTTTGTCGTTTTTACACTCATTTCAACCTTTCAATAAACGATACATTGTCACCCGCCGGCTCCCTCCTTCTGCTTGGCGCCGTCTTATGTTTCCGACAATTTCACCTCTGACACATACATTATATTGATTCATAACCTCTTTATATTTCACTAACAATTCTACTACTGTAATATATATATATAGATACTGATTTCATCGTCTACGATAAACCTTTAAAGGATATCTTGACATCGGCTCCCACTTCTTGCTACCTTGACCACCACAATCTGATAAGTTTCCAAAATATGGTACCCCTTTAAGATATAAACAACAAATTACAACACCTCCACACCCATTATGATTATGGTGTTCGGTTTTGGTGACTGGTAACAGTACCTTCAGTGCATTCCATGTTCCAACAACCACATTCTACAACAGATATCAATGTATATTCATTCACAAAATCACATATAAATTCACTTCATTTCATTTATATTTCTTCTCTACATTCCTCACACGGCCTACTATTGTATCCAGCTCTCCTTCCCAATTCCTGCTAGTAAATAATCTACACCATTAGCTGAACCCCTACAAAACAATACTTCAACCCTGTCATCCTTCATCCTCTGCAGTAACTATTTTCGTTTCTCATCATTTCAGCCTCTTCAACCAACAACAATCATTACTATTCAGGGAACACAATGTTACTGCAGTGGATGATCATCTCCATACGACATATTCTCAACCTAATGTCAACATACATGTGCAGGAGTTTCACAAATGTTATTAAGATCTGTTATAGACACATACTGTTTATACTGGATCTAGGAATTCACAAGAAACTGACAACATTTCAAATCATACATTATTACATAACACATAATTATGAGTGCTGTGAGGCTAATAACAATGAATACAGGTGCAAAATGAATGTCTTATATTAAACATAGTTATCATAAAGCAATCCTTTTTATTTCATCTCTCAACGGCAATGGAGTACAGTACACGATCCAGGCTGTACTCGCCTGCAACCAAGTACATTAGTATAAAGAAAGAATATAAAAACATTTACAAATACATCATTACTGACAACAACTTCAATGGTAAATAATTTGTCACTATTTATTAACAAATGCATATTAGACGTTCAGATATACACAGTATTAAGATGAATGAAAATTAATGAAAACAATACATAAATGAAGACAATAGCCACTAATAAATTGCTGAACTTTCTTATACCCACCAGCCCTTCCTCGGTGCTATTCATATTAGTATCATATCATATTACTATGACTGGTGTATTACTTCTTCAACAATACGGTATATTATGGAATAATATGTGTTCATCAATTAGATGATTAAACAAAAGACAAACATTAACAGCTGTTATAACATATACATACACACATACAGACATAACAGTAACATTAACACATATTATGTCCAAATTACAAAGTGTTCATTATAAAAAAACTTTGTTTTTCCACATTTTTTGTCCTAATTATCATATCGATCAACTTCTTTTTCACATCATTCTTTTATGACCTCAAATATTACATTCGAACCTGGTTTTGCTGTGATTATATTTCACCTAACCATTAACTCCAAAAATACCGGAAAAACTACACACAAATGAGTCAATTACAGAATGTCTTGCCCTCCGACAGCTTCTTAGTGTCAGCAGTAGATCAACACAACTCCCTTTCAGCAAATAAATATTTCCTAATATAGCATTCTACTCTTAACCAAATTGTATTCAGACCTAACTTATACATTCCTTTCGATAACTACATTTACCTCATTTATCTGATTAACTATGTATTTCATAACAATATACAAAACATAATTTGTACATTTCGAATTTCAAATATATTACCTATACAAAACATTAACAGGTGACATAACCAAAGATGGTACATATCATTCACCTCCTACACTTTATAACTTACTATTATATTTCAATTACTTTCATAAATAATCCACTTGATTCTCATACTTCAAGGTATCCATAAACAATCTAGTAAATATATATTTTATAGACTATATCACTCTTCTATATTACTAAAATTACTAGAAAAATATACTGCGTTTTGGTAAAATTAAATATCTAATTTCAACATGACCTCTTCTGCCAGGGATAAACATTTCCTATATATTTGATCTTTGCTATGACTCATAATACATGTATACTTTATTTATTGCCAAATGCTGCTAGATATATGTATCAAACTCTCCCCCAACTTTTCGCCTTTATGATATATGAAACCACTAGGACATGTACTACAGCTAACAGTTGCATTAGAACTCAACACATCTTCTAGTACTATTCTGAAACTACTTTAGTAGCCATCCGTTCAATAACTCTTTGGTCCGTTCATTAACCTTTTGGTCCATTCATTAGCCCTCTGGTCCATTCATTCCCATATCCATTATTCGGCTAGGTGGATTCTGCATTCGCTCCAAATCCACCAGTCCTTGCCTCTGCTTCTTTTTCCTTTGTTCTGTCATCTAATGAAAGTAAACAGCATTTATTAGCATTGCTTTTTTCCTTTACTGCTGAAGGTTTCATTTATCACAATTCCATTACACAGAGTACATGATGAAGGCCATTCACATTAAGTTAACAACTCTTTCCTTCTTCATTTCAATATACTGACCCATTTATCAGTACACATCAACTGGTTCAACTCACATTGCATATTCTAATGCACATTACCTGATCCTTCAGTTCAGCCAGCTGCTTCGATAAGGTCAGCACCAACTTGTTTGTTGTTTCAAGTTGCACATGTAAGTTACGCAGTTCATTTTGTTCGTTTTCGCCCTCATCTGCAGCAAGAGACATTGCCCGCATACGAGGAAACCAGTCCAAATTCTTCTCCTTTATTAACAAAAATAACCATTAACTCAGAAAAAATAACACCTATGAATAAAGTTACAAGGTACTAAGTGATGTCAGTAGTATTAGTCACACCAATATCATGATCCGTAGTCAACATTAACAACTTACGTCGACCTACCAATCCCAAAGGTTTACCTTAATCATGTAGTGAACATAGCTCTCTGGTCCTGTGAATTCAGTTTCATCTTTGACGTTCACAAGGACTATAAAGTATAAATAGTGCCACATATTGTGCTCCTCCTTTTTATGCTCCTCAAATGATACTTCTTTATTGTCAAATGAAGCTCTATCAAGACCTACCAACAAAAGTTTTTGTATTCTTTGTCAATTACTCCTTACAATGATTTACAGTGCACCGCCTATAACTGCTCTACTCCGTTACAACAAACTCTAATCCCTTACAATGCAATACAACTAGATTTACAATTATTTTAATCTGAAATTTAATTTTATTTCTTGCTTACTACAGTGCTAAAAATACAACACTCTTTACTTAGGCAATCTGACAACAGGTTGCTGACCTCCGGAGAACAAAGGGTTTATCTATGGCTGCGACAGTATCGGTTCCACGCCCCTTAACATACACCGCGCACCACTGAGAATATATATATATGTATACTACAATCCAGTTGGTATTTGACCCAGCCACACACAAGATCTAAGGATTGTTACAACTTCCTATCTTGGAAAGGCGCGCTCAGTGTCCTGGTGTTACATTGCCTTGCTACAACTCACCACATATAAAACATGTGTTCTTCAGCACCTCTTCTTTTGTTTGTTTTTCATTTCTCAAGTCAGCAAATGTGTCGATAATAACACCAAAAATGAGGTTGAGAACAATAATGATTACAACGAAGAAGAACAGCATATCATACACAACACGTGCAATAAAATGTTTCTGTAAAAAGCAAGATTATATAATATAAGTGTAAAACAGAGCTTTCTGGTCACATGTTTCTGCCAGCCTGCTAGATGACAGACAGGGTGTCTGCCATCTGAACTCCTGGCCACGAATGCTTTTCACTATTATGAATAACATCAATAAATTGGTTCTTACAGTGCTTGAGGGTGCTAATAGAATATCCCCGATACCACCTCCATTGCGCAATCCCTGGTTAACGGTTGTAATTATGCACATCAACAATGTTCCGCAGCTCTTCAGAGGTTCAATTTGTTTATTTTCTTCATCTATAAAGACATTATGTATAATATCTTTTTCAACATATTATTATTATACACTTCTACAGTTAATTCTGTTTCTCAGGACAAGACATATCTAACATTGTGTGTGTTATGCCATTTCACAAGGATTCATACCCAATTTACTCTACTGCAGTTACTACAGTATTCTGCATTTACTGCAGTACTACATTTCTTTTCAGGCAATGCTTTCAGTTTGTTCTTATGTACAGTACTACTACTAGTTTTTGAGGTAGTCATTATAATGAACACATTCACCCCAACAGTCTTGCATCATTATAACCAAATTGTAATTACTGCAGTAACATCATTGTGAAATGGTCAAATAACTGGCTAAATAAACAAGATATTCATCACATCGTCATTTCCAAGGCAAAACAACGTATCTGTTAAAAGTGGTAATAACTTTTCATAACATTGTTTTAATTATTTAATATTTTGGATTTACTTATGACTACTATTTATTTACAATCATGCAAAATTTCACATTATTACGCTAATTTGTTGCTGAAATGCAAACACTCAAACTTCAATTCAATTTTTCTCGAAAAGCAACATTTTGTAGCTACGTTGTTTTGCGTTACGCAAGTTGTGTAAATAATGTATTGTTTCTAATAAACTTAAAGGGGGGCGTGCCATTTTCTCAAAACAAAAAAAAAAGGGGGGGGGGGGGCCTTCAATGGAGGTACATTTTAACATCCAAAATTACGTTTATTAGGGGCGGGACGTTTCTTAGAAACAATACGGTACTAAAATTTCTTAATATAGAATAGTATAGAAGAATTCATATTCTGGACTGGTTGCCTGTAATCTTTGTTACTTTATCATTTCTACTACATTGCAGAAGATTTATTTATCATGCATTTGCCCAAATTAAATTATTCTTTGTGAGAGAACATTATTTATGGTATGGAAGCACTTTTTACCTGGAGTAGTGGTGCCTGGTAAGGTGATGTTAGAGCAGTTGCCGGCCGAACAATAGCCTTCTTCAACTACAATGGATGGAGTGAAAAGGCATGGTATAAAAAGCAACGTGAGAAAGAAGAGCAACAAGTATTAATTACCATATTTGACGTAGTAGTATCCCCATTGGGTCAGGCATTGTCTACACTATCAAACTTTATGTGTCACAAAAATGTGATGTGCCCATACAATATGATTATGTCATATCATTACCATATTTGGCCATATAACATCACACTTTCCTTGTCAAACTAGTTTGATAGTGTATACAAGCAGGAAATTGTATCTTTTATGTATCTTTTCCATTTCCTCGTTTCGGTCTCATGTTTTACAGTAGTTCACATTCTAACCATTTCATTAATATACTCAGATCATACATGTGTTCCAGTACGGTGGGAGTTTTTAGATAATGGGGTATACTACTTGGTCAAGTATGGCAATTACAAAACAATGGAAAACAAGAAAATTATATTAATAACTACAAAACAATAGATTTATTACTGAACTTTCATATAAAAAATTATAGGAGGCAAAGTACAAATATTCTCCCCAACTATCCATTCACCAAAATGTCTATACTTTCAATTTTATCTCTTACATTTCTACGTATTTTGTGTTACCAAAACCGTCATAGTGTTCCACTATTACACTACAGCACACGCAAATTCAAGTTGAGATCTACAAATTCTAATTTGCTACAAATTCTAATTTGCAGTTGGTAAATCGTGCAAGACATTTTTATATCCAAATGTGATATAAAATGATCAATATAAATTTCATCATGTTTGTAATTACCACAAACAAAGCCTGCATGAAGTAGCATATAACACATAGATTATGTTATAACCGCTCATGACTAGCATTTACGACTTCTACATTAATGACTTTCTTTAAAACAACCTTTTTACATTTTAAATAGAGTTATATGTGCTGATGTTTTTACATTTATAAATAATGTATGAACTAGGTGTAATGGTTATCAATCCAGAATATTTAAATACTTTGTGTTTCTGCACACATTAATCTTCAGATGATGAAAATCAGTTTATCTATAAAGAGAGCTTGTACAGGGCCTAGTCCTGTTCCTGCACTATGCACACCTAGTACTATTAAATAAATCCTGTGTACCCATTGACTCCTCACACTGTACTTTTACATATTTTCTCCACTAGTACTAGAAATATAGGGACCATGTACTAATACTTCTCCTGCAGTTACTGCAGCAACTAAGTTTTGTTTCATCTTGTTCCATTATTTAGCAACCTTCTTTTAGGTAATCATACTACACACCGTTATCGCAGTGACTACAATTTAGCCATTGACGCAAATCACAATGATATGATATTGCAGTATAACTGTAGTTTTTGCAGTACCTGCACTAGAAACACTTGCACACGATCCATTGTGTTTTTATTATTCAACTATATTAACGACTACTGAAACTTATAATTATTTCCTGTTGAAAAGTGTGTGAAGATTTATAATACCTTTAGGAGGAAAGCTGGATGGTGTTGCCATGGAAACATTAACAACGGGGGTGGAAGAAGCTGCATCAGTGAATTTAATAGCTATATCTAGTGGATGAAGAGGTGAAGTGAGGTAAACAAATAAACAATGATAAATTAAAATGGAAAAAATATATAAGACAGTGTCTAATGGGGAGTGGTAGTGTATGTTTGCTTGATTATTAATGTTATAAGACCTCGGTTCCAATTGGAAGCAACACAATGGCGTAGGCACAATACGACTGAGTTGACCAATCACAAACAGCAGTTCAAATGATCTATTGAGTGTCATTGGTCAAATTACTTGCAGTGGCCTTACCAACTTATAAGTTTTGTATCTGCTTCGAACTAAAGTTGTTATTTCTATACCTTATTCATTTTGCAGGGCCTTTATTAATACATTACATCCGCAGTAAAAACCAAATGGATCTCATTTTTACATTTCTTGAAATATACAATGCAAATAGTAAAAAATATCTCGTATAAAATAAATTGCTATGAATGTTAATAGTCAGGAAATCTATAGTAACCCCAAACCAATCCAATCTAGTATTTTCCCGACCTTACCCAGTCAACTGATCGATTAGGTAATTGCATTGGGTGATAATTTATATGCGATATCTGCACGTGTAAATGGATTTTACAGTGGATTTAAATCTCAAACCCTACGGCAATGTGTTTTATCTCATAAAATTTGCAACTTAATAACAAATTATAAAATAACGCGGGGTAATGAGGCAAACGAATTTCAGATTTCCTCATAACATTTGACAATTTCAATAATTGGATTGTGCTGGGTTTTTTCTTTATATTGTATATTCAGAAAGAACCTTTTTCATCTTTCCATTCATAGCATTATACCACATACATAATTTATAGATGAACGTTAATGTATACCAACAATAACTAGACTCAACCACTTCTGAGAAATAGTATTAATGTAATGTTATTATTTTATGAAATGATTAAATTGGCAAAATAGAAAATGTCAAATTGAGATGCTTCATATTTAAAGTTTAAAATGTTAATAACAAATAAATATTACTTTTGAAAATTTTGTGTCAGCAATTACAAATTACATGAAACAGCAAATGAATTTGTATTACAAACACTTGGTTCCCACTAGGACGTAAGTAAGAGCAACGCAATCAAGTTGACCAATCACAAGTGATGGATTAACCGTACTGACGCTTGTCATTCGTCGACTTGATTGAGTTCTGCTTATGTCTTCACATTGCGTCCTAATGGGATCAAAGTTTCGCCACGTACCTCTGATATACATCTTTGAATCAATACAAATAAATAATTCATTCATTCAAATCAATTTCCTACTTACCTCGTTCAATCGGCTCCACTGGGAAATCATCCTGAAAAAATAGAAATCCCACGATGGAAAAGAGGTACACCAGAATTAACGCAAGTACGCCGGTCAGAATGATGGACCGACCGTTCCGAGTGACCGATCTGATAACGTTTAGCAGCGTCTCCTCTTGCCGCACTACATCTAGGAGCTAAACAAATGTATAGGTTTCAGAAGATTTCAAACCAATATAATGCTATATAAAGAATCAGACTTGTGTGCCAGATGGCAGAGCTAACCTGTTATTTATTGTTATGATGTACCTGATACGAACGAATCAAATATTGTGGTGATTTCATCAACAGGTCAATTTCTTACAAGACTCTGCCTAATACAAACTATTGTGGTGTGCTAGAGAAGTATGATGTCAGCCTAGACACTATTCTTATCAATATCAGTAAATTTTCAATGTTCACTGATTGTTCAAAAACCAGTAGCCCACTGGGCAAGTAGAATACAGAAAGTATGGCTATAACAAATCTAACTTTATTTTCTACCAAGATGACTACAAGGATATTCTTACACCGACCTTTAAACCAAAGTAATGGCATTTATTAGGATTATGATATGAAGACTATCCAAGCGTAATGTCATAAAATTAAGCTATGTAGATATGGCATTAAATTTCATGATTGATTACATTATTATGTGCCTTTATTCCTGACAAAAGTGCACATTAAAACGCCTGACCTCTAGCAAACAACAACATATTTTTCTGATAAATGATTCTATTTTTAGCCACGACTTGTCTGTTTTTTCACTTCATAATCTACCTATATCTATGTATTAAGAATCACTCTAAATGTCAACTCTTATACAGTAGTTGACAGTGGACGTATGTGCATGTGCATGTCAATGTATACTTATTAATGGTGGCTTGTATGCACTTTTCAATTGTTTATCCCACTACACAACTCTCCCATGAGGGGTGCGTCATCTACAAATAATTATTGACACAAGGGTGCATCAAAAACCCTAACTGGTACGTCTCATCAAAACAATGTTGTGTCGATTTCCGTCACTTTACCACCCACCAAATGATGAACAACATGGTAATACTGCACCATTGTTCTACAAAACTGGTGCATCAGGGTCACCAAAAGGTAAGTAATTTTTTTTACCAAGGGGTGCGTCATGGTGTTCTTATGGTATAACACACATTGGAACAAATGTTATATTACATGACAATAGTCCTAACCACAGCAGCATTTTTTTTCCTGTTATTTTTAGGCATAATCTTTATGTGATTTCTACAATTTACTATATTTTCAACCTACATACACTTCCTGCTTTACAAATTTATAACTTTGTGTATAACTGTAGTTCCAGACCTAAATCTGTAACTAAACTAACATTTGACACAATTCAAATACTACATTAGCATTTTAATGAATAAATTATACATACACACTACACAACACCCATCATTTCATAGTTATATAACCTAACCTATTTCTTCCTACAAAAGAGTAATGACACTTTATTACATACATTATTCATACTATATATAGGATAAATCAACCCATTAATTTAATGACAATATATTTATATCACTCTTTTTTTGTAGATCAATGTTTAATAAAGTGATTTTAATAGCCATACTTAGCCACATGTAGTTTATAGTGTGCAGCATACAAATATAAATTTATGTGCATGTTCCAGTTACTTAACGAACACTTAACTCAAATGAGAAACTAAGCCGTCTTCATCAATTAAGTGTAAATGGAGTTATATAGGTTGTTAAAGCAAATACCCTGTTACGAGGCCTTTTTACTTTTGCAATTTGTATGAACAAACAGCCTACATTTGATTAGCAGCAGAATCCAGGAACACTGTACATATATATCTTACTTTGGGACACCCCTATTCAATGGACACTCCCATTAAGGCGACACTTTCCTTCCAAATGTACAAGGGACCATATTTGACGTATGAAATCTGGTAATGCACGTATCCCACATATAGGAGTCTAATTGTAACTGGTGCTCTCGAAACTAGATAAAAACTCCGCTATAAAGGGGAGGCCAACCTCATACAGTTACTGTAACTGGTTAAGTGGTGCTGTCGAAAGTAAATAACAACACCTAATTGATTACTGGTTACAACATTGTACAGATATCGCTATTCTAATCAATGTCAAGTCTTTATTTGAAAAAAACAAAAGGGAAATTATTAAACTTACCAAAAAACTATAAATATATTCCTCTGAGCAAATTCCTCCAAAGCAGAAGGCTAAAAACAGAAAATGATACAGGATACTGGAGTCCGTGAATACACTCAGCATTCCACGATTACCTAGGCCCCTATTGCCGAGAAGACTTACTATAAAAATACACTTTATAACAACCTGAAGTAACATAAAAAACAATTAGAATATAATTAATATCTATCAAAAAGCAAACAACAACAACAACTTTATTTATAAACGGATGCAACACTTGCATCACCAGATTGGTGTTTTTCACAAGGCCTTTACTTACTACAAAACTATTTACAAATGTTAACAAACGTACAGCTCCACTATTATTTTGACTGAAGCTAGATTTTGAATTTCTAAACTTTTAGTCATTTATGTTATGACTTATTCTTTTCTCACAGTTCAAGAATCCCATGACTTTGACATTGGTAGGCAAGCATAATGTCACCAAGCTACCATGCCTCAACATTTCTTTCAATTTCAACATTTAATGAGGACTTCTTCTTCACATCAGTACTGCTGTAGTGCAGCTATTTCAGATACACTCTTTAAATAAGGTTGAATAAATAAGTAAGTCATACAAACATTCTTCTAAAATAACTACCATCTTCAAATGAAAGAACTCTGATTTGTACAGTACGTATCTGTACCTCTTAGCTGGTATAGCATCAGTTTTTTGAATAACAGTATGTCAGTCAACTTTCAAAAAAACTTCACTCCCGAAATACCCTGGGACAGTTTTCTTTTGGAACACAGTCCAGTTACAATTAGGAATTGATCTTTATATACGTGGAGAAATAAGTCATTTGTCTATGGTATAAACTTGGAAAAATGCCACAGTATTAATTAGCGTGGTATTAATTCGCCTACCCTTAGGTAAATAAACCTCACTACTTCCCAGAACGAGGTCAAAGCACTACTTTGTAAATGTAACAAATCGCCTGAAATCTCCCAGGAACAGATACTTGACATATTAATATAGATTGAGCTTGTTTTCTCACATATTTATTGCATCATTTTGAAATAGATGCTGGGATGTTATATACAGTGAAATCTAATACAGCTAGGCTAGTATTAAATGACTATTGGACTTCTAAATTATGTATACTAAGGAAATGGTTTCCTAGGAATAAAATGAAAAAATAAACACTTTATGAATATACAATATCTTTATTTAACTTGTCTTAGTCGAGCGGGATAGTCAGCAGTACGCGTATAAACGTGCATGCGTTCATCACAACTATTTAGGGCAGTGTTTATGAGTTCACAACTTCTTAAATGCGTTCATCTTGTTGCCGAACTAACTTAAAACATAAGTTTTGAGTACAATTTCTTCCTCGATTTGTCAAGAAAATGGCGGATAAGGACCGAGTAGATGTCTCATTGCAATTTTTAAACACTTCTGTATTATTATTTCTTCGTCTGCCTTATTATTTTAATTTCATACGCATCCAACAGTGAGTAACTCACATATTACAGGATTTTATAATTTATCATGTTTAAAAACTAAGTCTTAATTGAGGCATAGGGAGTGAAGTTGAAAGAGTTGTGACTTACAAACCTGGCACAAGGTAAGAATTGAACCCCTGACCTTGTGATTGTTAATGTAAGGCAAGCATGTTTATCAAGCAACAGCTCCAATACATCTTACCACATTATTTGTACTATAACAATGTTTTGAGATTGAAAACTCCTATTCTTGTGCATCACCAGTTAAAGAAATCAGTTCACAAGATGGGTTTAAAATAATACAAACAACAACTTACATTTACTAAACCGAGGAGAACAAGCGTTGATGAGATATCCACCGAGTAAATCATGCGGAACACAGTGGATATAATTAGCATACGATAGCCTGATGGAGTTGGTAGCATTACCACAGAGAGTAACGATACAAACATTGCAATCCACACTAAGCCAGATAGCTTAGGATCCAATTCTGTAAAATATTATAAACACATTCAAACATATTTATATTCACAGCTCTATCAAAACTTAAAATATATTCAGATTTCTTGCTTATACGAACACAAAGTGTTTGAAACCCCCTTATTTTATTTCATAAAGTAACTTTTTTTACAATTTGAAATTATTTCATTTTAGGCATACCTACAAAACAACCAACAAGAAATAGTACATTTTGTCACCAATATACAGATCCAAAGAAAAATTACTGACAACTGACAATGCGATATCAGTGCGGGATCTCAATGGAGAAACAGCCAAACAGAACCGGCCAGCTAATATATACACATATACACAAGATGCTCTATATAAACAAAGTCTTACTACAGGTCTTTATGTGTGCAATTGCTTTTGTCAATTATTCTTTTTTTTCTTTTTTTTTCTCACCTCCAGTTCCTTTTTCAAATGGATAGAAGAACGCAACAAGTAAATTTATTAGCACCGCAAGGTTTAATGAAATCTTCTTCCATAGTGAAATATGCCGACTTGTCCAGTATAAGAGTGAACGACCTGTAAACAAATATTTATTCAATTTAGGTGTACTCCTAGAGTGCATAAAACATCTACTGCTAGACATTTATGGACACACTGCTCAATTAATGGTGATAATAATTTTCATTAACACTGACAGTCTCAATTGTTGGGATTTCACAGGCCTATCATGATACCATTAGGCTATACAGTGCCATGCTGTAATAATATTTTTGGAATACATTGCAAATCCTCCTTCAGGAGACAATGAGTAAATATGTTATAACACTAAATGGCCTACCCCTACTCAGGACATACACTGTTATAACAACACTTTTCTAGTGAAATGAACACGGGACAATATGTTTGCAATAAAGTTTGCAGTACACCATTTACACATATTAGTTCTGAAAATCACTGTTGAGTTTTTTTTATTATTAACAATGTAGAAGACAGATTCAAACTCACTGCAACATCTCCAGCTTACACTGTTACAGCACACTTTTCAATATACTTATAGTATATATACTAAAAGTATGTACTAAACAGCAATAAACTGAAATCAACTAATGTTTTAAAAGTATTCTACATGTACATTTGATAACATCAAGAAAATTCATTACTCGTCAACCTGTAGTTGAAACACAATAAACATTATATCCGATTTACAGAAGTAGGACGCATGATTCAAAATAGCAACCGACATAGAAACTAATACACAGACTACAACCAGACAAAGATGTACTGTATTGATACGGAATGTTAATAAAAAAAGTATTAAGTATGATTTAAATATAATACATATACAGCATCAGAAAGCCACAAAGACAGTGAACAAGATAATAGTAATCAGTTTGGATTCACACACCAGCTGCAGACAACAAAATACTAATATCTGAATTGTGGACAGTATTAACTACGGTTTGACATAAATACATGAATCAAAAGTAACTTAAGAATGTATTAGTGTTTGAGAGATTGCAAATCCACAAGATTTACACGAGTTGTGCACAACATAACGTTAATATGGAAATGATTGAAATTGAATTCCTTCAACTAAAACCAATCAAAGGATGACTTTACATAATGTATAAAGCAGACTGCTATTCTTAACAAGCTGGAAAATTATTAATATCAAGATGGTAAAAGATATATTGGAACTCTTAATTGAATGTATTCCCTTATGACAAAGTGTTACAGGCATTGATGCATGATGCCAAACTATTTGTGTATAAAGCTCTGTCTACACTATAAAATTTGTTTCACAAAATAGTGTGATGTACCTAAATATGGTAGTGTTATTGCCAAATATGTTACTAACAATACAATGCCCATATATGGGCACATCACATTTTTTGTTACATCAAGTTTGATAGTGTAGACAGGGCTTTATTAATCATGAATTAAGCTGTTTACACTAAAACAAATGGGATGTGCTCATATATAGACATGATGATGTCACACCACTACCATATTTGGGCACATCACACTTTTTTTTCCAAAATAGTTCGATAGTGTGGACAGAGCTTCAGTTACAGCTTGGACAAGTGCAACGCAAGTAATTTGACCAGTTGCAGTTCGGATGATCCAAATGTCTTGCATATTTCGCTATGTAATAATTTATTTTTACATTCACAATGTATTGTGTTTTTACGTATTATACAATGGGTAAGTAGTTAGATTGAAAAGCAGTGATGCAGAACTTGACAGACTACAGGGAATGCATTGAATTATTACAAAGATAATGACAATGCCATAATAATTCTTTCAACTTTCCTCATTATCAGAGAGGCACCAATGATAAAATATTACATTCATTAGGTTTGCCAACTAACCATGCACGCATAATTTACAGTTAAACGTAATAAAAAACTAATTACTTCTCAGTTTCTTTTGCCATTTCATCTCCATTAACATGTCTTCCGATCGTTCAAAAAAGTCGGAAACTTTACTCCCCTGCTCGTCACGCTCCGCTGAGTAATATAGATTCTCCCTCGTCTCGCGAGTTAAGTACTCGCAAAGTGGCGGCACAGGGAAAACGATACGCTCCATGGTTCTGTCCTTGCGAACAAGTTCAATTTGCGCGGTGTTTTCTGCATAATATTTGAGAGCTTTGTGATCATCAAGATTGGTTGGTTTAAGTAGTTGTCCAAGTTCTTTGTTATGTTGAGAAAGCTAGAAAATTAAATTTGCATTTCATTTATCTATCTACAATTTTTATTTTATTTATCAATCTTTGTTTGTCTATTTAATTAATTAACTTTTAAAAATCACCGGTAGGTTACAAAAAGGTTATTTAAAAAAAGAAGTGCATTTCAGCATGGTCAACTGTGCATGGATTTTCTATCTGTACGGTTGTCCATGTGTTTTACTGTACCTAGTTCCCTGTACATAAAAGATTAAACAGTCGACCTTGCCAATACAGAAGAATAAAATACACAACCATCCAATGTTGGTTGTATAGTCACCATACCGATAGCAAATATTATTTACAAACATGGTCCACTATGCCCTATACAAAATGTTTAACTAAAGCGGATAGCCTCATCCAGTGGACAAATGCAAGATGTGTCATACTTGATGTGCTAGAATATAGATATTATGTCCAACTCTTCTGGGTGAAGTTCCCTCTTCTACTGGTGCTAACCGGATGCCATCTTCATCTACCTCTGTGTTCTGCTGGAGCTCTTGCTGATACACTTGTTTTATCACATCCACCTGCAGGATACAAAGGTCATAGGTCAACACATTTCTAAAAAAAAAAAACACAATTTCAGGATATATTTAAACATATTTAACTAAAATTTTACAAATTTTTACCAGTTGTTTTGGCGTCATGTTGTACAAGATTCTTTCAGCGTTTTCACTATCGTGTCTACTCTCCATTATTGCTAGTAACAGTTTTGATGCATTGTTCTATAAAAATAAAATTATATATAATAACATAAGGTACAATTCTTAAATATTTGTGCTTTCTGTTGCATTACTGTTTAGTTTACTTATAACATAATGCACGGTCAATTATTTGTGCTCAACGGGCTAAGCGTGTAACTTACTTTCAGCTGCATTACAAGATCCATTCTATGTCTACTCAGTGGAATGATGTCGTTCAGAATCAACGCGATAATAATATCAATACCGTTTGATTCGTGCATTGCTATTGCATTCTGGGAAAACAAAACATGATTTACAATTCATATGCAATAAAATAAAGATATTGCACAATGGCATCCGGAGTTAAAAATAGTTGCCAAGCAGTTATGGCTGGGGTGGCACAAATCCCAGCCATCAAATAGGCACATGTTCAAGTCTCTTCTTGACCATAGTTCTAACGGTACAACAGGTCTTCTCATGGATTAAAATGAATAGCTAGTTTTTAAGAACACAGTCTAACTTTTGGAAGAGTAGGGGTTTACAATGGTGTACTGGTCTATCTTAAACTTGGTTCCCACTAGAACGTAACGCAAGGACGTAAACGCAACGCAAGCGTTTTAACCAATGACAAGCAAAGTTATAGACAGTTAGCAATCAAAAGCGAATAAGCCATCGCTTGTGATTGGTCAATTCACTTGCGTTGCGTTACGTCCTTGCGTTGCGTCGATAGTGGGAACCACGCTTTAGTCTCTGTAGTTGTGGATAGAGGAATTAGTGCCTTTTGGTTGCAGCTCAACACAAAGGATTTGGAGATGACAATTGTTGTATGTGTAACATCTATGTATTTACAAGGTTCTACCAGTGTACTAATCATTATTACCTGATTTTCATGACAAGGGCCTTGACAATATTCTGTGAGACTTTCCAATGTTTGGTTAATGAGGGCGACATTGTGTTCGTTTATGTACAATCCCAGAAGCCCTAAACCACCGGTGGTGCTACCACAGATACAGTCAAGAAACTGCAGTGTTTCACACACAAGGTTGTAGTTGTTCTTGTTGGACTGATTGCGTAGATAATTCTGGACAAAGAGAAACAAATAAAAAGTAATCAATCACGTCAAACACAGGACTTGCTTCATTGCAATGGTTTTTCTTCTAGAAAAACTAAACTAAACAATTACACTGAACTACAGTATTTTCTGACATGAAAAACAGACATAACAAACATCAGTTCTTAAGCCGATTTTCCACTATGCGAATTTGTTCGCACGAATCGAAAGCGCCATGCTATGCGCATTCGAGTTTCTGTCTGTCATACTCCCTTCTTCGACGAATTCTAGTTCCTTTGATTTTTTCGCTTCAGCGAAATTTACTAGTTCGAATTGTTTCTACTTTTTGCAAAGTGAAATATTGCGCAACCAATCAGAGCTCAGGAAATGAGCTATGACGCTTTCATGAGCACTCATGCGAAACGAAATGCTCAACAACCACGTGAGGAACATGAACGTCATAGCTATTCACGATTTTTTCTCTTCGAAACGTTGGATTCGCGCGAACAACTTCGCCTAGTGGAAAATCGGCTTTAGAACCACCAAAAACCATCCTTATAGTTTATGTACATTTTGAGTAGTTATGGAAACTACGGCATATTATAGTAAAGTAGAATCCCACCTTTGGGACGCACATATTCAATGGACATTTTCTTTGGTCCATACGGTGTAGGATAGGGGTTCAACTGTAGTACTGTTGTTTTCATAGTTATACTGCAAACCAAAATACTACATTTACAGCTTCAGATCAAATTATTTTACTGCAGTTACTGCAGTAATTACATTTTTACAGCAACAAAATGAGATTATTTTTTTCCAATGTTATAGTTTACAATTACACAAAAAACTTGCTAAAATTTGCATAATCAGATTAAAGATCGAATAGTAAAGTAACTGCAGTTCTTGAAAATGCTCTTCCAGTCTTACTTGTAAATCTCTATTATGGTTTTCACACAACAGTTGTAGGAAGCGCAGTATAGGCTGCATTATCTTGATCTCTGGGCTCATGTCGCGGTCTTCATCTTTGCCTTTTTCAACCATGTCGATAGCTGTACCCCCTCCACCCCCACCTTCATCATCTCGACCCTTACGGACTGCGTCAAAGGCTTTGCTGGTATGGAGAGCTGCATCAGCCAACTGCTCTTTTAATTCTTCGCTGATACCACCATTTGGAATGCGAGCTAAAACAAATAAAAATACACAATATTAAATTACATTTGCTAATATGCTCATGACAATGTTCTTTAAAGAATATATAATTTTGGTTACTTAAAATTCTTACATTTCTTTAACCGTCCTGACGAAATATCCTTTGTATTCCCATCAGAATCTGCGCCCTTCGTTGCAATACCTTCTCCCGTATTAACTGTTCCCGTTGCTTTAATCTCTGTTTGCGCTTCACGCATTTTCTCGTAAAACACTTTGTAGAACTTGTCCGAATCATTATCACGTGTTAAGCGGTTGAATATTGATTGCTAAAAAACAAAACATGGACAAGAGTATACAATATAATATATGTCATAAAAAAGGTATACAGACAACTCTCCCAATACCTGACTCTCTAAAAACCAGAAACTTTCCCAATCCCAGACTTTTCTTAAAGACCAAAAAGTCCCAAATTCATTTCTACCATTAAAAACACATTTCAAATACCAAACTTTCCACAAAACCAGACACAGGTGTCCAGTATTGAGAGAGAGTTTCATACTGTATACATATAGAGTATAATATCAACAGTAGAACACATATATTTCCTCTTCTTTGTTTCATAGGAAACTAATCCCTAGGAGTTCTACTGTATGACATGATGGTACTAATATTCAATAACATCTACAACATGTGATGCCCGTATCATAGGTACACTGTCACATGTCACTCTGTATTTAGCCTATCAAACAATTTCATGATATAGGATTCACATGTGACACACATGTTAAACTGTATCATGGTATTTGTCTATGATACTGTGTACCATACTAACCTGTATTTTAATATTCCCTCCTTCTAGAAGCGCAATACCAAGTTCAACACTTTCCTGAAACACTTTCGTACTAGAGTTATTGATAACCAAGTCTATGACCAAATCTGACGCGCCTTGCTCGTCTAATTGGTTTTGGACTTGGGACATTGACATCTCCGCACGGCTCAACACCATCGTACCATGATTCGTGTTCAATTGAGTTTGCTTCATCTGCGTGCCACTACTGTCCTTCCGTGAGGAGCCTTCCTTTTGGTAACGGGGATGTGCTTTTCCATAATAACGGAACAACAAACTCTGACGTAGTTTTTCCCCCTATTCAGAAACCGATAATTATTTTTATAATTTTATATTTTCTAATGATAAAATTAAAATAATTTTCAATGTTGTGATAATTGTGTAAAGAATAAAAATGAAGTGTAGTGTGTGTACAAATGTGTATAAATGTTTTAGCTAAAAGCAGTGATGAATAGAAAAAATACAGTAGAACTCCTATTAATAGGACACCTTTGACACCAAGCAAAGTATCCCCTCTACAGGGGGTTCCTCTTAGGGGGTTTTACTGTATCTATGATACTGAGCTTTTTTCAATAACATGAAAAACATTATATCAAATGTAATACATTTGTAATACAATTGGTAGTTATATAACATGTACTTTTTCAACATATCAAATTCTAAACACATTATTTAATTTAACAAAAAAACTTACACAAATATTTATGTACCAGTTTGTGTATATCAAGAATGTTTGATAAATGTATTAGTATTTTTTAATCAACCATTTCTAAACCCAATAATAATTCAATACGAAATATAGATTGATTAGTCTCCAAATTTGTCGCTAAATCCCAGTTTCAACTAGTTTACCACAGACAAAAAACACACACACCATCAATAAACCTTAACCAACCAACAATATATTATTATATTCATATTGTATCCCTCCACAAACCATGTTTAGGACCACCATGACATTGTTTCTAAACAACTATTAACATTGTTTAAAAGTCTGCATGATAAATAAACACTAGTAAAGTTATGCTTGCGATACACCATGTGTTTCTTGCGAAAGAAAATAAGATATAGAATGTCTGCAGGTTTTGGCTCTTCATCCACAACTGTCTTCTGAAGAAGCCAAATGAACCAATACTTTAATATTCCTTTTGTGAGGTGTCTTTTTTGGGTGGGGTCTTTTTTGGGAGGTGTCTTTTTTGGGTGGGGTCTTTTATTTGGAAGGTCTTTTAAATAGTGACAGAAACATGATACAGAATTGCAATATACATAAGTACAGTACTTTTTTAGGCTTGGCTTTCAATAAGATATAAACACAATGCAAATAATGTGACCAATCACAGGCGTTTCATTATACGATCTGTCGCTTGTGATTGGTCAAATGCCTTGCCTGTATACATCTAATTTACTTTTAGTGAACACAAATTAAAAAAAAAAAAAAACATTTTCAACAAGCAAATAATATCAAGATGCCTACAATGTCACAAAGGTATTGAAACAGAGACACAATCTGCATATAGGAAAGTAACAACACATGGATAAGGGAAGAATTACAACTACTACTACAGTACATAAAGTAATTACACATTTACATTCTATAACATTCTTTTTCTATTTCAGTCAGTACAACAGATAAAGAATCAATAAAAACTAAAACTACTTTTGATAAAGCTGGTGAAAATAGCGACGTTTATCATAATGAAGGTAAATTTCACACAAATGATTACATCTATAAATAACCTACCCGCAAGGCATCCTCCTGCTGGTTTTTACTCATAAATTGTGTGTTTATGTCAGTCTGTGAATGCATGCAAATATATTATTATAAAAAATATGTAAAAATGACAGAAAATATGAATAAAATGTATGTTTATTAATATAAAGGACTGCAACTTCCATAATGTTGGTTTTAGTTTGCCATGAATACATGATGTCATGGAGAAATATGAATAAAAAAAATGATTATAATTTATGTTAAAAACTCAAGTATAAATATTGGAAAAACTTTAATTTAATACAAAAATGACCAAGCATATTAGCATTCATTTCATTAGTATAATTCTTCATATAATGGCATTACCCCATTTAAAATTCACATTGTGTAATCAGATGATAAAAGGCCCACGCCAACCCCATCTGGTCTAGAGGTGAAATACCAGAACACCAATAATCATACCACAATTTACTGGTATTAAGGCGAGACCACAAGCCACCACCAATTGGTCATTCAATCGACCTATAAAATAGACATGGTCATACCACAATTTACTGGTATTAAGCTGGTACCACAAACCAACACCAAATGGTCATACCACAATCTAACCCAAGATTTATACCACAAATGGTTTTACAAGCTATCGCCCATTAGCCACACACCAAGCTATGACCAGGTGAAGTTATCTTACCCTCATAAGGCTTACAGGCATCTGACGATGCCTTGCCATGCCAAACTCATCATCCTCGTCCTTTAGGTTAGAGTAGAGAGAAAATAAAATTTTTGGTAAAAATCTGAAGCCTTAACATGTTCAGTTTCAAGAATACAAACATATTTTGCTTTTTACGATACTAAAGTTAAGCATCAAACTGTAAACCATTCGATATTCAACATTTATTGTCATACTAAACTTAAGCTCTGTCCACACAAAAATGTGAAGTGCCTATATATGGACATGATGACACCATTGGGCATTTCACTACCATATTTGGGTACATCACACTTTTTTGTCGAACTAATTAGTTATAGTGTAGACAGAGCTTTAGTTATTGATCAAACAACTAAATATTCTACATTTTACGCAACATGCATTTGTTAACATGCTTTAATAAAATGTTATATTAATATTATAAGCATTTTGTTGCCATGCATTATGGGTAATCCTAAAAATGTTCACATCACTTAAATAGCTGTAGTAGTTTTAACAATAGCAGAACATTTCATTAATATATTAATATCATATATTGTTAAAACTATCATGTATTCACTGTGGTCATACTGAGTGAGTATTCTAAGCATTGTATACACTTGTGAGAGACCAAGACTTGAACACAGATTCTTGTTTGATATTTGTCCATACCATTACACCACTGGTGACTTCTATATATTCATATCATTTCATTGTTTCATAGTATGTATGTTTTGCAATGTAAAATTGAATAAAAAAACAATAGAATTTCTTACATTTTAAATTTAGCAGCACCATTTTATAGACATTTTCTAAAAATTGAATATTCATGACCTGATCATGAATATTCATATTTGTACTGACCTTTTCTTTGTATTCGATATCTCTGGACATCATTTCCCGAAGTGTTTGTAGTACTTTGATGCATAGGTGTCGTTCCTTCTCCTCTTGTAGTTTCTCTGTGTGCTTGATTAACCTATCGATGATAAACAAAAAATGAAATAAAATAAATTATTATTCAACAAATACAATTCAATTAACCCGCTATTTCCATCTTCAATCAATATTGAATGGCAGGAGGCTAAGCCAGTCAAAATGGCAGTGCTCAATTTTGACTGTGGAGTACAACGCTGCTTAAACAGTCACCAGCCTTGCCTTTTCACAATGTTTACACAAGCAATAGAACAATTTAATAGAACTTTTAGTGACATGCAGTAGAACTAATACTAAACAACATGATTATTTGAAAGCAAATGCGAAGACATTTAAGTCTTACTTCGAGATGAAGCCGCCACTTTCGCAGCGTTGTCGTGCTTCCGAGTGAGTGGGAAAGAGGAGCTCTGGTCGATGAAGGACATCTACTAAGACTGACGATTCTGCTTGCACCAGCGGGTGTAATTGTTCTTCCAAAAGACAAACAATATCCTACAAAAGAGTATATAAATATCAAATATGGTAGTGATATGCCCAAATATGGTAGTGATATGCCCAAATATAGTAGTGAAATGACATAATCATCTCCATATATGGGCAAATCAAGTTTTTTTGTCACACAAAGTTTGATATTGCAGACAGAGCTTTACAAACTTCATTTGACAAAAAAACACACGATGATGATGATAACCGTTACTGCAAAAACTATATAGCTGCTGTTCAGACTACTTACCTGTAGCCCTTCTATGATGTTGCGGTAGTCTCGGGACACCGGTATCATTGAGTCCCGCTTCATGCGGCCTTGACTCATCCACAGTCGCGTATGTTTCTTAACAATACTAGCAGATTTAAATATGCTATTGATCTGACTATCTAGATCCACTGGTATTGCAATTCCACGATTCTTCGCTGAAATATTTAAAAGTGAAAAAATAAATAGAAATGCTGACTTCATTAATTAACATTTCAAATTCGTTCTATCATGTATCGCAAAGTGTCTAATTAATATCCGTCATGGGCTTGATAAAGTTTCAGCCTTGTTTTAACTCCATAACAGCATCAACTTCTCAAAAGTGTTCTCCTTCCTGGTGTCACATCCCAAGTCATCCCAGCCTGGAATGTCACAACTCTCTCTTTGGTTGGTGTTCCAACCTTCATCTGTTTTGTTTCTATCGTTAATGCCAACCATAATTTCATACCCTTAGAATTTATTTGGTTGCATTAAAATTATGTTTCTTGTTTCTAGTGCTTGATTCCCACTAGGACGCAAGGCAAGGACATAAGCACAGTGCAAGTAATTTGATCAATCACAAGCGATGGAATATTCGAACAGTCGCTTGTCATTGGTCAACACTCTTGCATTGCGCTTACATCATTGAGTTGTGTCCTAGTGGGAACCAAGCTTAAAAAGTGACCTACAACACTCACCTATGTCTGTCAAGGTTTTGATGCATGTTTCAACTTGGCACTTTTGGTGGCCAGACAACCAATCACATTGCGACACTCTAAAAACACTCTGTAACAACTTCACAAAGATCGGTTGTCGAGTCTAAAACAGAGAAACAATGATATAAAAATATAAAAAATATACATACCCAATTTAACACATTCAAAAAGAGGTATGTGAGCAACATACAGTAAAGTACTAATACTGCTTTTCTTGTTTGTAAACTATGAGATGTTAATTAAGAGAGCTTTCCATTTGTGATAACCATTTGTCTATGCATTCATGCTTTGTTGGTCATCGTCTGACCAAGAAACCATCAATACAGTGTCAAGGAATAGGGTATGAAGCCTGTCCCAAGTTCTTGACATACACGCAATGACCCATGATCGTCACAAATCAAAATCTTTCTATTACGGTAACACTCACCTGTACAGTGGTTGTTTGATCATAGAATGGCGAGCTAAAGAATTGAGTTATGATGCTGCACACTGTCTCTGTTATGTACTTCTCCAACATGATGTCAGCATGCTTGCGATCATGGGTTGCGTTACATACCTAAGGAAGAGATAACAGATAATAAATACACTATGGTTAAGCTCTATCTACACTTTCAAACTAGTTTAAACAAACAAAGTGTGATGTGCCCAAATATGGTAGTGATATATCCAAATATGGTAGTGATATGACATCATCATATCCATATTTGGGCACATCATACTTTTTGTCACATATTGTTTGATAGTGTAGACAGAGATTTACAGTACTGTGCTTCAATATATATCTATTTCTGAGATGGATTAACAATACATTTATATCACTACTAAGAAAACAGCACCTGATCCGAAAGTTCTTTGGTATTGTTTTAGCTTTAGTTAGCAACAATAATACATTTATACATTATTAGTATGTTGTTTTCCAAAGTAAAGGCAAGATAATACATTTATACATTATTAGTATGTTGTTTTCCAAATCAACAAGAATGGTCAGAAACTGCACCTTTTGTGTTAAGATGACTTAATATATCGGGAAACTCCTGCGATTAAGGGGAGAGTTGGGAGGTCTATATTTTACAGTTGCTCCACTATAAATAATGTTAGTTATAGGTTTGCAATCACACAATATGAGTATCAAGTCTTACCATGGCCATGTCCACTAGAAAGTTTTCAAACAGCCTCCACATGTGATGGCTAGTATAAATTTCCTTCATCTCAACTTCTGTGTCAACGTAACAATGATTCAGAAAATATATATACGCATTTTTCACCTTTAAAAAAAAGATTTTGTTGTCAAATAATTCAGGGAGAGGGGTAGGGAGAAATATGTAGTGGGTTAATGGTGTGTATGATTTGTGGATAAAGATTATTGCATTGGGGTGGTTCAAAAATCTGTTTGATAATTTCGACACCTACAGTAGCCCAAGATTGCCTTGTATCTAGGCCATGAGTATCTGGTATTTAATGTCCCTAGCCCAAGTGTGTATTTTAGGCTCTATCCTTGAGTTTTTTATTCCTGGCCCAAGAGTGTCTAGTATTTTGAGAATTCACAGCATTGTACAATATCACAAAGCCAGTGTTCCCTTATTATGAGTGTTTTCTGAATAGGCATGTCCCAAAGGAGGGTATCTACTATAGTATTTACATTCTAATTTAACAATATAAAACTGGTTCCAAAAAAAAATATTTTAAAGCCTTGTCTACACTATCAAACTTTATGTGACAAATATATGTGTTGTGCCCATATATGGTCATGATGATGTCAAATCACTACCATATTTGAACACATCACACTTGTAGGCAGAGCTTAAGACCACTTACTTCAGGAAGGCAGTCATCATGAGTTACAACCTGAACGATGTCATCAAGTGGAAGCAAATGATGACTTTTGATTTCTGTGTAAACATTCTTGCCCTCTGTACACAAGGCTAATAACTGTACAAGGTTGATGTGGTACAATAGAGGGCTCTCTTCATCTATACGCTCCTTATCGTGTTGCATAAGTCCAATAAGTATTTGGAATGAAGCTTTGTCGGAGTAAAACAGGAGCACATCTTCTCCTGCATTTATGAGCTAACCATGAAAAACAATTACAAACGAGAGATTTTAGTGTCCAATGCGGCACAATTTGTAGTTGCAACATACAATGTAGTAAACGCGATAATTTCAATGAATGCGAGTCAATATGTAGACATTATCACAAATTCTTATTTATCTTATATATTTTAAATCTGTTATAAAGAAATAGACATAACATTAGTGAATATACAGTATATTTATTTTTTATATCTTTGTTGATTTTGTGTTTTTATAGTTTATTTTGTATTTACTGTTTGTATTGTTTGTGGGTCCCTAATGATCAGCAGATGCTGGATGGACCACCCTCATAAAATATTGTTGAAATAAATAAATAAAAGAATGGGACCAACAGGTGGTAAACACCTCTAAAACGGTCCACTCCTAATTGCACAATAAGCCCAGTTATGCTTAGCGGTTGTGTGTGTGTGTACTAGTACACCAGGTAACCCTCTACTCATTTTGAAAAATGTACTAGGTTCTTTAAAGTGCACTGGACCTATGGTTTATAGTCCTCATCCAAGAAGACTTGTTCTACCACCAGAACCAAGGAGTGAGCCTTAAACCCTTGCCGATGTTATGACTACATAATTACGGTTCCACTCTCTTAACCACTCGGACACTCACTCTTGCAAAAAATCTATTCAGTCTAGACATGACAATGAGTACATGAAAAATGAGAAACTGCTCTTAATAGTATGGATGAGAAATTAAGGATCAAAGAATTGGAACATGAAAGAATGACAAAAATGGAAAGGCATTTTTACCTCCGACATGACCATGTCCTGAGTCTTGCGAATAAACTGTTCAGCTTTCACAATCGTCTGCAGAAACTTAATATATTCAACATGTCTTCCCTGAGTTTCAATACAGTGAACAAAGTGTTGTACCACCTTCTCGGTGATCTCATTGCATAGCTGGGTGTTGTCCATGTAAATATGCCTCATGGTTTGCGCTTGAAGGGCCTAGCAATACAGAAATACAGTTAATTTTCTATACATTTACACAGGCTTCTTATTTAAAAAAAGAGAAACTACTTATTTAATAAATAGGGTGGACCACTCACGATTTATCAAGTGTATGTAATAGAGCCTGGGTAGATAGGTTACCATACAGAAGTTCTAGACCCACCAACTACAGAAAATTCGTAGCCCTGGGCGCAATACAACACTTACCCCAGGTGTGAGGAACCGGTCTATGTGCTTATGTAGCAGAGCCTGGTTTGATGGGTTACCATAACAGAAGTTCTGCAAGAACTCATGAGCAAGCTTCATCAGAACATGCATACGAACATCTGTGAACTAAAAATAGAAGAGAGTTGAACAGCTACAATGAAACCATTGAAATGCTGTGAAAGCCAAGAAAAACCCGGGAGGGCTTTAGGAGGAAGATTGGCTGGAAAACTATTACAAGACTTTCCCAGAACAGTATAGAATGGAAGGAGATGCCTGTGGCCTTTTCTCCATTAGGCTTTGACAGGAATGATTAGGTAGTAAGTAATAATAGTTAAAGTTCACTCCCCATAATAATATTACTGTATCTTTCTTGTGTCAAGAGCATACCAGAGATGTCTTACCTTTTCATAAGGAATTTGAAGAAGTTCCAAGACAACGGCATGTGCTCCCATATTGCGCAACAATCTTTGTTCATGTTTTCGATTCTTTTTACTGTTTGCATTGTTTGAAATACATAGATTCTTCAGATGAATGAGAATCTAAAATAAAATATATTACAACATTAGCATATAACAAACTTCTTATAATAAAATAAATACAGAATATATATAGGCTTCTACACACTTTCAGGGTGAAGACCTATGATGGATAAATAGATTTTTTTTAACTCACCAATTACAGGATGGATAAATTATTTAATAATTTATCATACTTATAAACTTTTTTGAGGCTTAGGGAGTGGAGTTGAAAGAATCGCGAGTTACAACCCTGCACTACGTCATGATTGAACCCTGGCAAGTACGACAACCACCAAACTAGAGATAAAAGGACTTTAAAATGTCTTACGCTTTGAATAGTTTTATAATTCTGTATGCTGGCAGGATCAAGAGCAGGACCTTGGTCTAGGTTGGCAACATCACCATCTGCAACTGTTGTTGGTAAAGGCTGACAAAGAAACAAATACTTCATATAAAACTCTGTCTACACTATCAAATATGGTAGTGATATGATGTCATCATGTCTTCAGATAGTAAACGTTCAATATATCACAAACAACAGTGTGAGCATGATGTCATACAAATTGCTTCTTTCTGGTTTATCAAAAATTGCTTAAAAATTAGTTGACTCCTTAATTACTTATTCATGAGAATGACGATGTCAGACAAACTGCTTCTTTCTGATTGGCTTATAAGTAGCTTAAAGAATACCAACCAGTAACTTTTTCTTTTTATCCTTCTTTCCTCCATCATCTTTCTTATCCTTTTTATCTTTCTTGTCCTTCTTCTTCTTATCTGAATCACTTGATTTGCTCTTGTATACCCACAGCTCAGATTTTTCCACCAATAGCCTTAGCTCGTCCAAATTAGCTTTGATCTGTTTGTAATTCTCAACATCATTGTTGGATACTAGCAACTGGACCTATAAGAAACACAAATTTCATTTTAATAATATCCCAAAAATCTACATTTTTTTCAATTCAATTCGTTTATTCAATAATTTATATATTCAATAAAATACTAATTGTAATAAACACGTAAGATAATAATTAATAGAAACATAGTATGTTGAATGAAAAACTTTCTTTTCATATATTTCCCTCCAACACTTCATTTTAAGATTTATGTATTTTCTTTTTTAGCAGTTCAAACATAACATAACATGATTTAAATTCAAACCTGTTTAAATGCGCTTAACACTTCTTGTCGTTGGCTGAAATGTCGGAAGAGTAGTGTGAGGGCGCCCGACACAAGTGGCGGATAGTCATGCATGGTAAGATGGAGAAGAACACGCAGAAACATTCTACCGCCATCGCCGTCTAAATCAAGGTCAGGTCCGTCAACACTAAAACAAAACATTACTATCATTATTAAGTTTTCAAACAAACTAAAACATACAAAAATACTACAATAGGTAAAAGATTGAGAAAAAGGAGATACCACATAAAACCATTACAACCAAAATAAGCCATATTATTTGATTATCAAAATAAAATGTTGCATCACCATTCATAAAGTTGAATGAGAAATTCTCTACAATACAATTTATATCCAATTTAGGAACCAAGTCAAAATGTTTCCACCCTTTATGCTAAAACTAAAATTATCTGTTATTGCAGTAAAAAAATATAGTTACTGCAGTAACTGCAGAATATTTTGCCATGATCCCTTGATTATTTATAAAAGCAGTATTAAACTGATTTTAGGACAATGTGGCCTTTGCCTTTACTATTGTAAGGACCTGTTCCTGTTGTGAGCACCCATTTCTATATTGGAACTTACCATTCTATTACCTCATATTACCTGATCTTGTGCCCTTTTTAATCATTATACAGTCTACTCTCCCAAACACTCTTTGTAGGCCAACAATTTCTGTCTGGTAATATACTCACTCAATAGTGTGATGGGCTAGTCACACTATAATGAGTGCTCTTTTGTAGTTGAAAAAGGGAGAATAAATTGAAAAACAAGCAATAAGGTTGCTGCTATGTGTTGTGGTGTTTAGTGAGTAAACAATTTGGGAGAATAACCTGTATAATCCAGCTCTCACTACCTTTACTTGACCATCTCAATCATGAGCAAACAACAATTGTATTTAGAGTACAATCATAAATCTACTTTAGCTTATTCCATCATGCTAAATACATATTATTGCACAACATATAAAGGATACGCATATTCCGTATTGAAAATATTTTCATATAGATACTGTACATGCAAAATAATGATATAAACTTATTATAGAGATGTATGCACGCATGAAAATAAAAGTAAGATTTGAACCATGACCTTAACCTACTCATCTTTACATTGTGCCTTCCATCAATACCAGAAATTAATATCGACAGGTTTTTGGTTTTTGTTGTTTTCAATTGCACAATGTATGATGACAAGACTATGAAACAATATGGAACAATCATGTCTACGTTCTGAGATTAAATTTTGAAAACATTGTAATTTCAGAAGCAATGAAAAGCCTTCATAATACTGATTTGTTGGCAGATGATTGTAACAGTACCATTTATGGTGGTTCATTGCCTTGGCATAAAAGGTAAAGGTGAGTCCCGTGTTCATTCTAAACGTAGGGGAATGAGCTGTTAGGAGCTCATTGTACTAAGCCTCGGCATTATGTGGTAGGGTGGCCAGTTCCTTTCCACGCCGCCTTTTTTCCCTAGCATTTTCAACCAGGTACTCATTTACAGCTGAGTAAACTGGGAATTGAACCCGGGTCTCTCTGTATGACAGTCAAGTGTCCTAACCACTCGGCTACCCAACCATAGGATCTTCCAATCGCAAACTCCTCCTTCCCAATTTTGGTAATATAGCATTAATATCATAAAAGTATTTATAATTCACTGCCTTGAAAGCAGGATTTAAAATTACTATTCAAAGATGTATTGTCCCCAAAAACATGAAACAATTATAAAGATTACTAAAATCAAATGTTAAATAGGCCATTTTGCAGTTTTAAAAATTATTCACTTCAATAGAAAAAAGAAAGAAACAAATTATGATTTCACTTTTATAAAAAGTATGACAGCCTAATTTAAAGTTTCTTTCAGGAAAATATATTTGTTCAAATTTGAATTTTTGTCAAGGATAATAAAATGGCATATTCAACAAAAAAAATTAACAAAATCATTTTTTCAGGAGACAATATATCTTTAAACTGAACTAGAACAAAGTATAAATTGTTTCCACTCTATATATGGGAAGAAATACAAAAAAAAGTTATATAAAAACATACCAAATACAAGTAACCAAATAATATATAACAAAAACAAACAGAAAAAAAAAAATTAATAAAAAAACATAAATTTACATTGCAAGATATAAAATGAATAAAAAACAAAAACCTGGGGGCAAGATGCTTCATAGGATCAAACCTCAACCCAATAATAAATGTAACTATCCAGGCAAAGAACAAATCTGATTGGTCGATTTACTCACTGAGGAACAACATCCATGTCTATGTACTGATTAAGCACTCCCTGTAAAATTCGCGCATCAACGGGCGAAAAATTCAGTGAGTTCAAACGTACATAGAGCTGCTCTTTAAACAAGTCACGGTCTACTGCATCGGAATCCTGAGAGCTGCTCCAGCAGAGCGGGTAAATTAAGGAGGTAATTAATGCTTCAACAGTATTTATAAACAATTTTACAAATAAGCATATAAAGTGTAAATATGTTTTGAAAAATTAACAATTGCATTCTGTAGTTACATTGTAATAATTTAGATTATTTGTTTATCAATTTATTTTTTTCAGAAAACATTTTCATATAAACAGTGCTTTTCAAACAAAACATAGAATAAATGTTGTATTGAGAAAAAAAATGTTTGGTACATACTTTCCCTCAAAAATGGTTTCAGCTTTGTCTCCAATTGCATCCAAGTTGATACCTTAAAATAAAAAAAAAATAAAGAAATTGCAGATGTATTCATTTCCCACTTCTAGGTCACACATTAGATTGATTATATTTCATAAATAGTACATCTATGTTTATTTGTAAACGTACCTGGTCCATCAGTGCCGTCAATCAACAGTCCATCAGTGTCTTGTTCTTTATTCTCATCAAACTCTCGTTTGAAGATTGACAGTAAACAAGATATCCGGAAATCAAGTCTCACATCTAGAATGAACTACAAACAAACAAATGAAAGGAGTCAGAAACTGAGTGAATTACTTGGCAAAATATTGCCACAGAAGCTGCATGTTGATATTTTGGCCCATGTTAAAAGAATATATAATATGTTAAAGAATATGCATGTTCTGTAAGTATACACCTATTTACACAAAGACAATTAGAGTAACTTGTAGGAAAATGATTCGCAAAATAGGAAGTGGAGATTATTAATTTATACAATTTATTATGTACCACTTTTACATTGTCTGGCAAAACACAGGACTTTACACACACCAGGGCATGCATATGGTATGGTGTATGCCCCAGTGTGTGTTAACCACAAAGTTTTGGTACAGGATGCTAAAGGGGTATTTTTTACACAGTACCTTTAAAATTTGAATAATCTTCAGTTTTGTCTCCATAACCTTTTCATCCTCTTTCTTATGGCCTAGTTTTTCAGGAGATTTTGCTGGGGCTGACCCACTGACTGGCTCCACTGGGATTGGTAATCCGGTGCCTAGGACCATGTGGGTCATAACATTGCCAACTCCTTGGATAGAACTTAGGACACTCCCTTTACCTCCTACAGGAAAAGAAGAAATAGATAACATTTTAATGATATGAAAAACAATGGCAGTAATGATTGCTAGGATGATGATAAGAATGATGAAAAATTCATGGCAATTTGTTGATGAAAATGTTAATGATGATGACAATGCAGATGATAATGATGACGATGATAATAATGATGCTAATGATTGAAGATGACATAGAGATAATAATGATAAATGATAAAAATTATGACAATGAGTATGAATGCAATGGTGGTAGTATTATAAATATTAAAATTCATGGCAAAAACACATATATTAAACAACATTACCTACTATAACAACGTATATAGACAACCATACATGGGCATAATAAGGAGGAAAGGCAACTTGAAACACATCACAATAAAATGTTTTCTACTAAATTAGATAACCTTATATCCTATACAAAATGTTAATTACCACCACAAAACAATAGGAATATAAAGCTGTTAATTAGGGATGAAACACCCACAAGGATATAGTGACATATGCAACAATGAAGAAGCAGCTTGATGGGTACTAGGAAGGGTAAAACAGAATGGTTACAATAGTCGATCAAAATGGGCTTGCTATGTTGAAGGAGAGAAGAGGGTGAGGAGGAGACGATTGTAAAAAGAGGAGGATTAAACCAAGTAATGAATACCTGATACTGATAAATAGTGTTGAGAGAGCTATAATTATGAGAATTGTTGATCTAACCCCTAGCCACCTCAGCAAGCTGAGTGGTCTAGAGGTATCAACGGAAGGCTAGTGATCTCGACTTTTACTTGGCTACTTGGTTGTTCTCAATGTACTTAGTATAAAGTATAGAAATGACATCACAGTAGGGGAAACATCTGACCAACAGATAGTGACGTGACATGAAGAGATTGATAATGATGTTGGTAAAGTTGAGATTATGATGGGAATAGTGAAGATGATACAGTAATGTTTGTAGACACTGAGGATTAGGGTTAGGTATTTGACATTGATAAATATGTTACTGATAATAAATTAATATTAATGAAAAATGTGACACAATTGGTTTTACATGACTGGAGGAGACACTATTAATAAACCATGCTTAACTATAATACCGCCACCAAAGCGAAGACAGTACAAGTCAACCGAACATAATACAAGCTGTACAATTTAGACAACACAGGTACACAGCTGATGACATCATCTTAAGCAGTAGCTAACTATCCAATCACCTATAAATATCTTAACTTCAACTATGAGAAAATAAATCTACTGCAGTTACTGCAGTTACTGCAGTAATTAGTATTCTAATGTCATTTCATCAATATAAAAAAATACATTTTTTTGGCAGTTTTTTTCCTTTAAATAATTAAGTTACTGCAGTAAAGATAGTACTGAAGCAGATGTAGAATTATTTCAACATAGTCTTTAAGGTTTACCCATCTATATGATTTGCCTACCAACACAAATATTATAGCCACATGCATGTAACTAAACCACATAATAATAAGAGATGATAACATTTATGCAAATGAGATCAGTCACCTGTATTTTCTGCTGGAGGTTCAGGCTCTGGTCAAGGAAACAATTTTAGAAAGTTTATCTTTCATCTTACCTTTTAGTTTTAAAACTTTTTCAATATCATTAGAATGCATTTTGAACATATCCATGTTAAGCTCTGTCTACACTATGAAAATGTGATGTGCCTAAATATGGAAGTGATATACCCAAACGTGGTAGTGATATGACATCATCATGTCCATATATGGGGGCCAGGCACATAACATTTGTTTGATATTTGAGCTTAAGATATGGTTTTGAAGAGCTTCAAATGTAAGCATAAAAGCAATTCTATGACGATGTCTTTAATAAATAAACTCTACAACTTCCACAAAAAAACCTTTTCTACTTAAACTACAAGGCAACCAAAGCAATACAGCATAATGTCTGTATGCACATGCTCACAAAACAATCGCATTTGCTTCCTTGTTGCTTTGGTTACGACCTCTGGGTCTTGCTACTGTATTATCCTTTTAATAGTAAATATTTATAAACTTGGTGCCGAGATCAAAATGTTTTAATAATTTGTATTAAACTGGTAATAATAATACAATTATTATTATTAGTAGTATTTCTTTACCCATGAATGTCAAGTGAGAACAGGCTAAAGCCCAAACACATTCTGCACTCATTTCATATTACAAACAGACAGTAAAATATAATTGGTACAATACCTAAGTCTGCCTTTCCTGCCATTTTAAGCGGTATCCTTGTATCTGTTGTGAAGTCAAGAATCTTCAAAAGGGTTTCTGTTAACCGGAGTAGCCCACTAAAACTGTAGAAGCCAAAGTAGATAAGATGCTTGGCTAAGTTCACCACCTGTATGTTAATAAGGAAGAACAAATTATTCAAAACAAGAAATTTCTTCGTCTTCTAATATGATATAGAAGATATCAAACCACTTAATTGGATGAATAAGAATTTAACTTTTCTCACCTCATACGTGAGTTTATTTTGTTCAACATCTGCGAATGAATAACGTTCGACAAAACCGTGTCTCAAATATTCCTCCACAAAGTCAATGGTCGCCGCAAATTTAGGAGTGACGTCGCCTGCATGCTGTCCACCCTCATTATGAGTATCATAGCTGCATGATTATAAAAATAATACAAATAATAACAACACTATTAATAATAACACTGGCCTTTCGAGCCATAAGGACAATTTATTTTGCACCCTAGTGTTGATGTTAATTCCCCATTTGCAAACATAATTTCTCTTTTCTCCTCAACCTAAAGCTTGGTTCCCACTAGGATTCACAACATTGTTTAAGCTCAATGCAAGTGGGTTGACCAATGGCAAGCGATGGCTTGGATAATCCATTGCTTGTGATTGGTCAAATTACTTGCGGTGCGTCCTAGTGGGAACCAAGCATAACCATTTGTCTGTGATTGTCTCAGGCACATACCTATAATAAACTAAAATTACAATAATAATAAATACATTAATAACAACAATAAACATAATAAAGTATTAATAAAAAATTCATTGTTATTATTCTTTCAAACCATAGCATGTATCAAAACTTGTTAGAAGATGGTAGGATGAAGCAAACAATTATAAAATGCAATTTGTGAATTCTAAATTATAATAAACAAACAGAAATGTTATCTATAAATTTAAATACTAGTAATGCATGATTAAACTTCTTATTCATTTAATGAAAGATTTCAAAACAAAAATTGTCTACAGTAATATTCAAATGTATAAAAAAAAGCTTATAAAATTAATTCAAACTATAATTCAATTGATTTCTTATGACCTATAGGCAACATAAAATTGTTCGCATATTATTTCTTATTGTAATATTATGTAAAATAGGTGAATACAACTCAACAATATTATACAATTGTTTGCTTTAACATTTTAAAATTTAGAGAAGTATTCAATGTTAAACAGCAGTAAAATAGGTTAGTCTAAAATGTAATCTACAATGTAAAAGAGTCATGTCAACCTTATTCTACTGCGGATACTGCAGTAACACTTTGTTTAATCGTTAATCTGTTATGTAACAAAATTATATAGCAAGAATATTTTTGTTTATTGCAATGACTGGTTCAACAGCTAAAATTATACATTTAATTGCAGTAAAAATGTGTGGTTACTGCAGTACAATAATGTTGACATGATCTCTAATACATTCAACTGTACGAATACCGAATACAGTCATCAGTCTAAATACCAAAACTTCTTACATTTAAAAAGTCAAAAATTCTTTAATGTACTATTTAAAATAATAAAAGACCTTTCTGGTCATTTCGACCCAGCACAAGGTGTCTGAGTTTTCTGTTGTCCTGCCAACAAAAATATCACATAATTACTGTTAGTAAACCTCATAATGCTTAATTCTATCTGTGATTAGCTCAAAGTATTTTTTAGTATATTGTGCGTAGTACTCCAAACTTGATAGTTGAAGCATGATATAATCTTTATCTTTTAATATAAAACTTTAAATCTCCTTACTAGCATGGGAGGAAAGGAAAGCCTTACTTACTTAAAGCTCTGTCTACACTATCAAACAACAAAAGTGCCCATATATGGACATGATGATGATGTCATATCACTAACATATTTAGGCATACACACTACTATACTTGGGCACATCACACTTTTTTTTCAAACTAGTTTGATAGTGTAGACAGAGCTTAAGGGTTACCTCCTTATTTTTAATTTTCTTTGATTTTTCTTCAGTGAGATATGGTGAAAAACTAAACAATTACCATATTAACTGTACCACATTATAACATAAACATTTTTTTTAAATCACAGATAAAATCGAGTCTATAAAATAATAAATAATTTCCATGCACAATTTCTAGCTGCAAAAAATGCTGTAATTTACTCTAGGCATATAATGCAAGAATGCATGCAGTATCTTACACTTGGTTTTTGGTGGATTCAATGTGCCTGGAATAGCTGGAATATGGAAAAGCTAGGCTTGAACAAGCTACAGTACATAAAACATTTACAGGTGGTGAGATAGAATAGAGAGTATACCTGCCACATCGCCACAATGGATCCAAGATAATGGATATTTTTCAAATATTTCATTTTTCAATTAGTTTGAAACTTTGCCAGTAATATGTTGGTCAATTTTTTACCCCATGTCCATGGATGTGTTCAGTAGAACAAATTTGTAAAGGAACAAACGTACATTCAATGTGTTTTATTTCATATGATATCTATATAAATGTGGCAGATATAAACGTTAAGAAACGAAATAAAGAAAACGGGTTACAATACAAAACAAACAAAAACACAGAAAACACGCAATATGAAATAGCAGATGCAATGAGATGAAATTAAATGAAGTTATAATGAATGTATTAACTGAAATGATAAAATAATTAGATAATACTGTAAATAAAATTAATTTAAAATTATATAATGTCTATAAAATATAAATAGTTTGATCCAATTCAATAATTCTATTCTTTTTTTTAATTGTATCAGTTGTGTCTCTTTTTGTTTTTTGTATAGTTTTTGAATCATGTACTGTAAATGATAACTTGTTTAAATAGTTTTATAGTAAGTAACGGCCTTGTGAAAAACACTAATCTGGTGATTCAAGTGCTTCATCCGTTTATAAATAAAGTTGTTGGATTCAATCATGACTGGTAACATCATGTGGATTGATTATTGTTTTACTGTTTTTCTGTGCTTATTGTTTCTGATGGATTTTTGCTGATACAGTATTTTTTGCAATTGTAAAAAGCACTATGAAAATAGCGCTTAAAACAAATAAAAAATTATTTTAAACTTACTCTTCAATCGTTATCTGCGTTGGGATCTCCGACCACAGACGTGCATACTTCACAGTTGTCACCGTTTCTTGCGGATCGCGATCTACGTGCATGTGCAACATAAGACGTGTGAACGATGCACGAAGGTCAAAGGGCAAGCTCTCATCTGACATGCATCGGAGTATCAAATCGATGTCCAGATCTTTTGAGATTTGGTTGATGGCTAGGTATTGCCGGTCCAAGCACATTTGAGAAAATAAATCCAATTGGTACCTGAAAAAAATCGTTTTGCTACCTTTAAGTAAATGATTTTCTTGTACACATATGTAACTATTTATTTACAGTAAAACCCCTATTAAACAAATCGTCCTCTGGCTATTCTAGAGGCCTACATCCAGACCAAAAGTTAATACTAGGACTATACCCGGGGATATGCCTGTTTATGAAATCAGACATAAAGTAGGAGGTGGGATTAGACCAGAAGTTGGACTATACGATATGCCTGTATGTGAAATCAGACATAAAGAAGGGGGTGGGATTAGATCCGAAGTGGGATTATACCCCAAGATATACGATAGATATAGGACAAAATTTTGCAAAGATATTGGAGTTAGTGGTATCAGGCATGTGCCTAGCTATCTATACTTATAGTATATAATTATAGTATATACTAGTGAGCTACCTATAATATCGCAGAATCTCGGTGTCTTCTCTAATTTTATCCTTAGCACCTTGCGCCAACTCTGCTATTCCCTTCAGACAGTTTTCATCCCAAATCAAGAACACTTCTTCCTCTTCGTCTTCCTGAATCGCGATGATCGGATCGCCGTTATCATCGACACCGTCCAGTTCGATTTCCTCTTGCGTGTGAACTGGAATCAACCTGAAAAAAAACATGGAAAGCAGGGGATAACACTTTAATCCAAAAGGCTTGTTTCCAAATTGGGTCCCCAACTTTGGTTTATAGTCTTTATCCGAGACTTGTTCCACCACAAGAACTAGGAGCGAGTCAGCCTCGAACCCATGTGGATATTGTAGGCTCTTTAAGTACGGTAAATGGTGCCCGCGCTTTATTCCCATTTTTAGGACTAGGGTTTCATCTTCAGTGTTCACTTACTTAGTTTGTACAAGGATATCAGCATTCTTTGGATTCAAAACTGATTTGCAAATTAATTCTTGAGTTACTGGAATGGCTTGGTTATTGGATACGCACAAATCAGACAAATACTCTAAAAATCTAAAAACAAAACAAAATATTATATTAAAAAATACATTTATATATCATAGTTTTACTAATTCAACAATCTGAATGACAATATGCAATCGTGAGTTTTGATGACCTTTAAACTCTGACCTCAATGTTACTGTACTAAAATAAGTAAATAATATTATTATATGAAATAATATGGATGAAGTACGGCAGAACTATTAAGGTAACACATTTGGGACCAATGATGGGTTCTACTGTATCTTGATCATATGTATCCAAGAGGTTTGATGAACTTTACCCTTTGACCTAACAGAATAATAAGAACTGTCTTACCTGCACTCTTTCTTTTTCCGCACTAAGCTGACAAAGGTTTCGATTTCGTCTTCCCTGATGTGTTGCTCTAAAAGTTTGCGATTGTTGTGAAGCAACGCTGTTATCGTGTCTTCTGCAAGGACGTCGTAACCAATCTGCTTCTGCATGAAGCCAAACTGTTTGGCTATGTATTCCTGTATAATGCAAACAATACAAATAAATGAAAGCACTCAGAAACTGAGTGCAGTACTTGGCAAAATACATCAGGGAAAACTATATTTGGAGAGAGAGGGCTCACTACTTGATATTAATGTTAAAAGAATACAGTGCTATTTAATATCTCATATGGAAGATACAGGTAAGTCAGATTTTAATATAATAAGCTTTTGTGACATGTTTTTTAAGTATACACCTATGCACACCAACATTTTCAGAATGATAACTTGAAATTTGTGGGCGCTATCATGCTTACAAGCAAACAAAGCAAGTACTATAATTCTAGTTTGCCGAATAAAAAATAATAACACCAACTACAAGCAGCTGAGTAAGTATACTCACACCCCAGCTTTTTGTCATCAATGATAGTGTATTATGAGTTCCCTGAGAAAGGGATGACAAACGAATGCCTTTTAGGTGTTAATCTGTTGGCAGAGCATTAGTAAATTTTTTATGGTAAGGATGCCTAACCTGGTTTTTTCGATATGCCTGTTGGGAAAGTCTGAGGATTCTGTAACAGAGTCGGCATATTGTACGATAGTGAGCGTGACGAGCATCTGCAAGATCTTCCATGCGTAACATTGGCCCTTCTCCACTATCAGCAAAAGGCGCTTTCAGAATCTTGAAAATCTGTTATTGAAAACAAAATACATATTGCATAAAAAAAATGTGGTACTAGAACACTACTGTTCCAATAATATTATAATACTAACTACCTAATAAATATACCATATATCCTTGGTATAATCCCACTTCTGGTCTAATCCCACCCCTACTTTATGTCTGATTTCTCTAGCCAGTTCATATGAGTTTTTACAAAAAATGGTTACCACTAATTTTTTCCTGAACCAGGGTTTCCTAAAGTTAGCCCAATTTCATGTTCTAAGGAGGTGCGATTATACCAGAGGATATACAAAAATATATTTCTTTATACCTGTTTCAATATATCCTGTTCCCTCATTAACTTCTGTCTGTCTCTCTCAGGTGCAGAGACTACAACTGCGAATGGATCTCCATTTTGATTGGTCTCTGACGCAACGAAGAACACCAAGTCATGGAGAAGTTGGGTCACAAACCTTACAGCAAAAACAAAAAGTGAGAGGATTGGTTAAACTCACCACACCACATGAGATTTTAGTGTATCCTTCAATATTTAATAAAATATATAAAAAGCATAACAATTATTAGACAATTTAGACAAACATAGAAATATTTTACCTGCGTTCATTGGGAGTGATTGACCCTTTCTCAAGTTTGGAAGCGATGGATGACAGCACCTTATTAGCATCATTAGCGAAATCTAAATCACGCACCTCCGTAGGGGAGACTGGAATAATTGCAAATGCCTCGCGGTCTTCACGCACCTCGGCAGTACCGACCTAAAAAGATGAATATATACAGTATACGGTTTGTAATGGATTGTATTTTTTTTATAGTATTGAGAGAGCTGCTTTCTATTCTATAAAACTATCTACACTATCAAAATTTATGCGACAAACAATGTGATGTGCCCATATATGGACATATTTAAGCATATCACTGCCATATGTGGGCACATCACACTTTTTTTGTCAAAGATAGTGTAGACAGAGCTTTAAAACGTAATTTGAATACAGGTGATCGCATAAAAGACTATTCAAATTTATTTAAAAGTTTTGTTGAATGCAACACTCTTCCTGATCAGATTTTTAACATTTTTAGAGATAAACTAAACAAGCTGAAATATTGTGCAGTAGAAAACATAAGTTGTGTTCAGGAAAGGTGATAAATTTAATATTGTGCAAGTAGAAAACATTCAGCAAACTCTCCAAATACTCGACAAGCTTAGGCTTAGAATTAGAAAACAAAAACATGCTAAATTATGTTTGGTTTTCCAGAATTTCTCATATTCCAAATGTAATTTAATGGGAAGAATGTGGTGGAACATTTAGGACTCCAAGAAAGGTTATGTTTGGGGGCGAGTCAACAGCATTATTTTTTTCTTACCTTTAGCATAACTGGTCTTTCTTCCCCTTTATCAAATGGAATAGCTGTACTATGTACCCATGTATTTGAGCACAGATGACGTAACCGAACATATGAATTCCTATGAATAAAGGACAAATTGTGAGATATAATGGGCGGTTTCTCCCACCATAGACATCGCAGTTACATAAACAAACTGCAAAAATACACTATAGTTTTTTTTTTTAAATCACACATAGTCTTTGATTGAATTCAGAAACACATAATCCAAAAAAAAGCTATTCACAAGTAGGGATTGGTTAACAAAATACCATGACTATTAACCAATCAGATTAGTGAATAGAAAGTGCGGCATATAAAGGTAAAAGGTCACCAGTACATTGTTTACCAAATAAAGTCATCGGCAACTCTCGTAAAACATTAATGATCAGCAATTAACTGAAATGTCAGTGATAACATTCTCAACAACATACAGATTCTTCACATTACAGAACATTTGCATATTTACCTTGGAACTAATGAATCCCCTCTTTGTAAAGTGGTAGGGTCCAATTCAAATATGGAAGCTATGTCATGCCCATGCTCAATAGGTTTCAGATAGCCAACACGACTGGTTCCTCTTAGTTTCTGCCTTGTTGGATCCGCCGCTGCATCGTTATCATCCTACAAGTGCAATAGTCAAGATTATTATATAATCTAATTTAGATACCATATCATATACTAATAATTGTTTTTTCCTATTTATTTATTCAGGTATAAAACACATATTGCTAGTTGGCAACCAAAGCTGCAATGAGTTGCCTTACAAAAAAAATTGCTAAAATCTGATATAAAAAAAATGTATTATTTTGTCTACTTTAGTTCCCACATCCATATAGTAATAGTAATATTTATTTGTTTGTAATAGTATTTATACCTGAATAAATAAATAAATAAATAGGAAACAACAAGTATTACTAATACTTGTTTTTTCCTATTTATTTATTTATTTATTTATTCAGGTATAAAACACATATTGCAAGTTGCCAGCTGAAGCTGAAATGAGTTGCATTACAAAAAACATGACAATTGCTCAAATGTGATATAATACACCAAACTATTACACCATTTTGTTTAAATTATAAAATGTTTTTATCTACTCTACATTCATACCTTTATATATTCTAGACAAAACAATGTAATGAAGGAACTATACCATATTTGGCATTATCTATGTATATTTGATGTCATAGTGAATGTATTTACCTCAGCAGCCAAGTACATATCGCTGGCCAGATGCTTGAACCTAAACAAACTATTCCAGTGGCCAGCACCAGCTCTGCATGGATCATGTTGAACAACCTGTAATAGGTAGACATAAGTAGCATGGTCAGGTATTGTAAATCTTAGTGTATTTCGTGCCTAGACTACCCAGATAAAACGACAAATGCCTTATTCTCTACGAAGAGCGAGATATACTGGAAAACTAGAAAATTCATTGAACAGCCTTCTCCATAAATGGTACAGTCCACAAACCATGCTCTCAAATGGGAGAATCATGAAGCTTTACCAAAGTTTTGTTTGGAAACTTGGAGATTGCTTAAATTTACTAAGTGCTAGTCTTCTGCAAGCTTGTTTTCTGCAGTTTTTCTGGCAAATTTTTTCTTGAAAAATTTGGGAGTTTTGCTCAAGTTTGTAATCAAGAAACGAGGCTTAAATTACATTGATATCAATTGTCTTACACAGACATAGCAACATTCTCATATCAGATACTAATCATACCCTTATGTATGTATAAATTATATGTATTTTTAAAATTTTGAATTACGTTTTTTTTGTATTCTTTTGTAAGATCCATGCTGATTTTTTTTTCTTGGCTAAATAAATGTGAACTTGAATATTAAAGTTTTTACCTCAACTTCCCACAATGCCTTGGAACTCGTTGCAGCAGCAGCTGATGCTCTTGCCGTTGTTCTTAGAAATACATAATTGTCTTTCCTATAGTCGTCTCCTGTTAAAAACTTTTCTTGTTCTGCATGAAACAACCTGACAACATCTCCCTATGACAAATTAGAAGTAAAAATCATTACAAAATAAAATCAGTCTGATTTTATTACCGTAGATATGCCATCGCAAGAACTGTATACTATGGAATCAATATTCTCTGTGGTTTAATGGATAAGGTACCTTTTGTGTAACTGCGTGGTCACCAGTTCAAATCCTATCAGATCTATAATTGACATGGAATTAACTTAGCTAAAAAGTGACAACATGATTGTAGTTCATAAATTTTTATTTACCCCTTTTAAAACATCATCCATATTTTCTCGATCTTCAAGAAATAGTGAAACTTTCCAACATGTGTTACAATTTACTGCGTTCACCTACAGAAAAAAAAAAAAATGATTGAGAAAATTTATAAAGATGATAAAATCAGCAATATTTAACAAAATTCCTCAACTGAGATTCAAACTCGGACTCTTCTACTTGATATTAGGCATTCTACCATTGTACCACTGTAGCATTATGTATTATTGGCAAAAACAACTTAATATGTTTTGCTGTCACCAAAATAACACTCAGTGTCAGAATCATTTGATAAATAACTGTTTTAATTATGGTAAACACAGCATTTTAATGACAGACGATTTCCTGAGGCTTCTAAACAAATTGATTTATTACACTTATTAAATGTTAAGACGCGTAAATTGCTAGTATGTTTTAAAGTTCTACAAATTAAGGAATCTTACTGAAAATGTTATCATAATTTATGTTTACTGTATTTGTTATTATTTAATTTCTAAAATAAAATTATAAGAAATAAGATTTATGTTATTCAATTCAATTTCTTTTTATTTCGGAAATATCATCCATATTAATAAACTTATAAACAGAAAAAGAAAAATCTAAACTTAAGTATAGAATGCTTCTCCATCTACAATACATTTTGGAGTTATGGAGCATATGTTTGCAAACACAAGCAACAAGGATGTTACCACTATTCAACATACGTTGCATGAAACCATAGGTAGATTTTCGCATGTACTCATTAAAGGAAGGGACACCATGTTCAATAAACATTGCACTGGCACTACTACTTCTAGAGACATTAAGTATACGGCGCAGAGCATTATTGTAGCATACATTAAGAGTTATGTTAGTGCTTGTTTTAAACTGTTGAAAACGAAATCTAAACAGATTTTATTATTATTGTTTTTAAATTATTTTAAATTTTAAAAGGATTCCAATGGAAATAAGTTAATAATCTTTTTGGGCTATCCATTTTATAAATGTTATTATTTGGAATGTCAGTAATTTATGCTTATCATTTTGTATGTATTTTTTATAATAGATTTTCCTAACAAATTCAAATCCAATCAGATATTGTCTAGATGCGTAAAACTTGATGCTCTGTACTGAGCCAATATTGCCCGTGGCAGTTTTTACTACTAGCAAAGGTACATACTGTATGGCTAGTTTTACAGTACAGCACACAAGTCATACTTTTTGCAGTACATCTAATGTATTATTATTATTACTGTACATAGTTGAAATAAGGCGAAATCTACTTATTTATAGTTAACTATTAACTTCAATTTAATTCATTATGACTTTTTTAATTTAGAAATGACTTATGGCTAGTTAATATAAAACAAAAGCAGTTTATTGCATATCATAAAAACAATACTATTTTGAATTATCTTGGGGTCCATTAAAACATTATTTTTACATTTAATTATTTTAATCTGTGTAACATAGTACTATTAATGATCCAAGATTTAATTTGATTTCGGTTTCTTGAGAAGCAATCGCCAAATAATGTTTAATTCATTTCCCATTGAGAGTGCGCAATGCTCCAACGTAATAAAAACTTGGATGACTGTATAGACAGAGCCCGAGGTTATTGAGCGATATTAATATTGAACACATGTTATGGGCTTCTAGAGAGGCTAGGTGACCATAGGTTAAGCCTGAATGTGTCAACATCCACAAAAGAATGAATGAATGTTAACCGGGTTAGAGTGTGTTCCCCATTTTATACACCTACTGGGGTTCCCAAGATGTGGACCAGGGGATGTCTGAATATTTTATAATTGATTTAACTTGGGATTTAGGTAACTATTGTAGTTACTGAAGTTCCAAAAGAAACATGTTGTCTTTAAATATACATTAAAAATAGCAATCAATTTTAGAAAAACAAAAAATTCAGTTAAAAATGTTGAGTACTAATTGTATTTTGGAATGAAGTTATTGAAAAATCTTTAAAGTTAATTTTTAATTCATTTGGAAGTTCATTCCAGCTTTTAGATGGCAATAATTATTTGAAATGCCTAAACGTTATTCAAAAACTCAATTTAGTGCAATATAAGCATTTCATAGTGTACAAATCTTGGTTTCTTTATAATCCTAGTTTAATTCTGAACTACACAATCTAAAAATTATGATTCAATACATTGTTGCCTAGTAGTAGTAGATATTTCAAACTACTGTAGGGATTTCTCTCAATTTTGTACTAGCACAATAAACAATGTTCCCTATTAAATGTCTTATTCTGATTAAAACTGGTCGAAAGAAGTTGAAACTGGTTGGAACTAGTTAAATCTGGTTGGTATGGTACTGTACATCATCAAACTATCACTCATCAATGACAACTTTAAGGAGTGCGCTTACCTCTTTACATCCAGGGTTGTCAACGAGCTCCTGATTGCTGGCATGGAGAGGTTGACCAGCATTTACTGGATTTAGGATGACCTTGTCACCGACAACCACCTATAAAGCAATCATACAAAATATGGAATATTAAAATGAAAAACCTGTGGTTTCAACATCTCACGCCTTCTGGAACAATGTATAGTTTGTGGTCTTTTTTGTACCATTACAGAACATTTTAGGGCTCATTGGTAAAGAGTGTCACAGGACATTTCAGCAACAGTGTCATTTTTTAGGACAGACAAACACCTATTTTATTGCAACTTACATTGTCGCCTAATGACCTTAGTTTGTAGAAAGGTTGAATATAAAACCAAGACCCTTCGTTTCCAGAAGGGTCAAGGGTCACTCTCATAGCATTTTTCTCAAGCAAAGCTGGTAACCTCTTGTTTACTGTCATATACTTGTTGCTCTTCAAATGAAGAAGCTATAAAAAAAGGAGGAAATGGTTTTAATTATTATTAAGCTTTGTCTACACTATCAAACTTTATGTACCAAAAAATGTGATGTGCCCATATATATGGACACAATGATGTCATATTGCTACTATATTTGGGTACATCACACTTTTTTGTCAAACTAAATTTGATAGTGTACTATCAATACTATCATAATTCATATCATCATTATCATAAATCATTGATATACAGTAATTCAACACCATCGTTATTACCTGAACCACTGTTCCATATTGAATACAGGATCCCATCAACTTTTTATTTTCTGTTTCATTTTGTTTCTTTTCAAGATCGGCAGCATGCTGCAAAATAAGATACAAATTAATAAACATAAAAAAGTAAATGCGCAAATTTCTCTATGAGTTCATCTCCAAGGACTCAGGCCAGTATTGGGGTAGGGGAAAAGGGACTAAAATACTGTTATATTACACTTCCCTAGTTAACTGTAGGTGGACTTTCACAAACTGTTCTGAGCCCACAAGCGTCACTCTTGGTCTCTTCAAATACTTATTGAAATATGTTTAATTATTATTATTTTCTTATAATATTGATATTATATATATTACAAACATATATTCTTGACTGCAATTGAGATGTTGGCAATTATAATTCTTTCTTTACTTGAATTACACTAGCATAGTTAAGGATTTACAAGTTATGTGATGCGGATAAGTAGGATAAGTAGCATGAGTGCTGTTTAAATGCTTAGAGCTACAAGTCAGACAACATTTCAAGGAATTATAAGTATGCAATAAATATAATCTTCCATATCAATTTTCAATATTATATTTAAAAGAACCAATTTTTTTTAAAGATTATATTGTCCCCCCGAAAAAATGTTTAGAAAAAAATGTTTTCCAATCCATTTACAATTAATGTCACGTACTGTACAGTACTGTAGTCTATTCACTTTGACCAAAAATTGAATTTAAACAAAATTATTTCTCTAAATAAAAACAAAATAAAGCAAAAAATAGTAACATTTTGTTAGTGTCAGACATATACTTGAGACTTTTTAGTTATTTGTCATTTTATAAAGTGAAATCATTATTTTGTGGGTTTTTCCCAGATGAAATTAAATACAACTGTAAAATGGCCTATTCAAAGTCTGATTTTATTATTCTTCAATTGTCATGTTTTTGAAGGATAATATATCTTTAAATATTGCTCTTTTAAAGGATGTATTGTCCCTCAAAAACATGAATAAACCCTTGATTGATTGAATTAAATTGCACTTTATTTGTTGTGTCAGTTTGAGTTCCGGATATATTTAACAATTTTCAGTGATATTTATTACAACCCTGTAAAATCTTAGATTAATAACAACAGTTTAGGGTGTGATTTGGTAACATTTTATTACTACAGAATTTCCTCAAACAGGTATGTTACGATTGGCCAGTTGAATACCAGGGAAGTTAAACAAGTCAACAACTAACAGCCTCATGCTGTTGTGTTTTTCTTTGGGGATTTCATAGAACTATAATTGGCCTTTACTGGTACTAATATGGATTGTTACTGACCTATGGCCTAATCTTCAGACATAGATTGTAAAGAAACTATTTGTCTTGTAATACCCGTAGATTAGGTTATCCAATCCCAAGTATTACTATAGCAAGAAGATTTAGAAACATTTAATATATTACATCATCTATATATCGTTATTATCGTAATAGATATTTCATGTTTCACTATGCCATGTTATTAGTCGCGTCGACTCTATAGCTCACAATGTCGGTCGGTCGAATAAACTATATTAAATATAATTTTCAGACCGACCATATTTCTCCTGCCATTAACTGGTTATTTAAAATCTACTGCAAAGGATATATATTTTTCGTTCAGTAATTTATAGTAAACGCACTCTAATTTCTAATCAGTTTTTAAGATTAATAATTCATATGACGAATTGATTTCCTTTCTGCAGACTTCCATAAAAAATGTGCAAAATTTTGAATAAAGATCTCTGCTAATCATTTTAATAACACAGTTGATGAACCTACTGAAGGGATAACCTAGATTATATAATGACAGACAAGTGAAGATTATTACTAATGACGTGGAGTAGTACACAAACATTCTAAGCCAATATGCATGCAAAAACTTTATTACAATCAATAACTCAACCAAATGTCACTGTCACAAAGATATTTATTATATATAATGAATCTTATTCATCTCAAAGTCTCAAGTCATCTTTCATATTATGAATCTCAACTAATGTATATTAATCTCTGTCTACACTATCAAACTAGTTTGACTGTGATGTGCTCAAACATGGCAGTGATATGCACAAATATGGTAGTGATATCATGTCCATATATGGGCATATCACATTTTTTTTGGTCACATAAAGTTTGATAGTGTACAGTAGACAGAGCTTTTAAGATTCTTTGAATTTGGAAATTTAAAATTAGATATTTTGCCCGATGCATTTCTTCCTCTTCATACTATAATAGTGCAACATTATATATTTTGTTTTTTCTCATGTGTATGGTAACATTTTTGTATCCTATGTAAAATTAAGCTGACAGAGAGTACGAGGTATTAATAATAAACTTCCGACTGGGCGAAATGTTATATCTACTGTGGGCGAAATACTATATCTACCATAGGCTCCGACACTCAGCTCAAACATTTTAGATCTATGCATACGGTAGAACTTGGGGGTACAGTAGGAGAATTGAAGGCGGGAGTTTGTCCTTTTGGAAAACTATTATTTATACTTTTTAGAGAGAATGTTTCCTGTTTTTGTTCCCAATCAGTAGTATAATTTATATACTGTATGTATTGGTTACTCAATCTTCAATGCTTCAGTTTCACCATTCCTCCATCCCTTAACAATTTTAAGCTCTGTCTATTACTATCAAACTTTATGTGATGTGCCCATATATGGACATGATGATGTCATATCACTACCATATTTGGGCATATTACTACCGTATTTGGGCACATCACACCTAGTTTGATAGTGTAGACAGAGCTTTACACTGGTACCTAATTAGACAGTCATACAGGTATTACAGACACATTTTCAATTTCTAGCTTGATTTCAGATAAGCAGTAATTATTATACTATATTACATGAATGTAAATATGATATCTGATAAAGGGACCATAATAAAATTGTTCTACTGCAGATTACTGCAGTAACTACATTTTCCTTTAATAAATAATATTCAAAGTTTGTTTCAATTTAGAGGTTCATGGGGCATTTATTTAATAAGCAATCTGATTAATGAAAAATTGTTTCTAAATAATTTGTTAAAGCCAAGTTACTGCAGTAACTGCAGTACTGTAGGGTAGTTTGACATGGTCCCTAAATACAGTACAATATTTTGAGTTAAAATGATATCAAGATGCATTTTGGTTTTATAGCCCGTCTTGAATATAAATTAGCTCTGCTGTCGTGTAATATATTTGAAATCGTCATTAGAGATTTCTGAATTTCTGACATGCAACAGCAGAGCATAAAAATGTTCTTAAACTGAAATAGTTTAAGAAGGTTGATATTATTACACAGCAACATTTCATTTCCTTTCCTTTATTGCATCAAGTAAACAATGATGAAGTGGACTATTATATACTATTCATAAACATTTAAGAAAAAAATATACACAGTATATTACAAAAACAATAAAGTTAACAAAGAAAACAAAAAAGAACAATACTGTTTAAGGAACTGGAGTCTTAAAAACATTTATACAGTAAGGCCCTGTTTCTGCTGCCAAGAAAATACCGTAAAATACTTTCGCACGCTGAAGAGCCTGCGAAAGTAGTACAACATTGCAAAAGACAATAACTTGGGGAGGGAACGAATTACTTGTCCCCATTACGATGTTTTCTGTGCTCTCACAACATCTGTATCACTAGGGCTAGCCTGTTGAAAGTGAGGCGTAAAACTTCCTTTATTGCGACTTTTAATTATTGACCAAATAAATGAATGGCAATTTGGGTAAAAAGGATGAAATTTAACATGACCACCCAAGAAGTATTGTTAGCAGAAACGGGGTACTAATTTTTATACCGTATTTTGAGTAGTTTGCAGCAGAAACAGGCCCTAAGAAAGAAAAAGGACGGGGAAATTACAATTTTATTATTATTGTACAGAATAAGCACAATAAAATTTGAACTTAATTTTCATTACTGTAGTACTGTATATGAATAGAAATTAGGTTTGTTATTGCACCTTACACTGTAGTGTTCTGCATAATTATACAATGTATTGCATACAGACAACAGTTAAAACATATCATATGTACTCAAATAATATCTCAATCAGAATTTTTTCTGAAAAATAAGAGAAAAACGGTCGATAATTATGGAAAAATTATTTCATAATCATATGGTTATTAGCGCATACTGTGGAAGATAATGTGGAATGATTTATTTGTGGGATTTAAAAGGTGTTTGTCTAATAAGCAATATGTCATTATAATGCGACACATATCCCATGATCAAACAGCATAACAAATCAATTCATATATTACAGTATGAACTGTACAGTAATCAATGCATGCTGTTATCAATGTAGTCAATAACCAAATCTTTCAGGCTAGTTCATCCATGTTCCTTTTCCCCTCAGTCTGGGGGGAAGAGTACAGTATATGATCCGAAAGGTTAAGTGACATTATTACGGTGGTATGCTCTTCCCAGGGAGATCAAGGGCTATTGTCAGTTAATCCAGGTAAAAGCTAGGCACATAATAAACATAACTAACTTCCAATGTAAAGCATCCAAGGATTGAAAGGCTATCGTGTGAGAGGGTTAATTGTAAATATTTTGATGTTTGAAGTATTGGACCTTTGGATTAATGTACTGTACTGTAGATAAATTCAAGTACTCTTTTATGTTTTATGCGAGATAAATCACGAAAACATTACAGAATGTTTCAAGTGTACATCAGTCATGGAAGTGATAACAAATAATTTATTTTTTCCTTCATGGTTTTATGTCAATCATTTGTTAATTATACTTATAGTCTATTGGTCTGTACTTTACTGTTTGTATATATTGCTATCCAGCACCATCAACTTTGTTTTCAATTTTGCTTTGGTTTTTGTACTATTGGCCAGTGGCCATATTAAAATAAAAATGAACATAATTTAAGGGAAATACTTAAATACAGTATTTATTGAGTTAAGTGAAATACTTAATATTAGGGAAATATCTCACTTAAGTGTGATTGACGGCCACTGATCTTGCCCAACCTTGATGCACTGTACATTGGGTATACTTTCTCTCAGGTTGTATAATGACTGGCTATGTATGTTCCTGCATTTGCCTATACTGAGTGTTCTTTAGTTCATTGAACCCAAAAAAATGAACTTTGTAAGTTAATAACAACTACGTATCACCACACCTTAGTAGTATAGTGATTTACTTTAGACAAATAACCTATTACAAATGTTTGCCCACTACCTATAAAGTACTGAATACCATGACTTGAAATGTACACTACTGTATGTCTAAAGGCGATCTTAAACTCAACCTAACTTAAATGAACTCACGTAGCTGCGTGAGAGCGCTTACAGTATCTAGACTTTGAGCAACTTAATCGAACTAGATGTTCGAGCGCTTATACATGGGCAACTGAATGAAAGCAAGGAAATCTAACAACAGGACACTGATCTCGCCTTGCCAAGATAGGAACTCGTAACAGTCTTTTGATCTTATGTCTGGCTGCGACAAATACCAGTACTGTACTAACTACATACTATGTACATTCTCTATGGTGTATTCTCGTATTATTTATTAAGGGGCATGGACATGATAAGTCGCAGCCACAGGTTAACCCTTTGATCTCCGGAGCTCAGCATCCTGTTGTTAGATTGCCTTGCTGAAAGGAACTATATGTGTTGACGTTTTTTATGTGCCTGTCAGTTGCGGTCAGTTACGTCCAGTTGCTTTGAGTGCTTAATGTCGACACAGTTGAGTTGAGTTCCGTGTCGACATAAGCACACCTTAATCACTACTGGATAAAAATGCATCAAGCTGTCGTGCATTAGACGAGCAGAAAAAAAAGTGGTAATCAGTGTTCATTCAGCGATGATGGATGGTAATTATTAAATTATCATTTCCTTCGTAACAAATATGGATTGTATGACATACAGTACAGTGGTACAAAACTAGATTTATAGTAGCCAAGATAGATTATTAATCTTCTGATTTCTGTTTATAAAATATAATGTATGTATTGAAAACAATATAATGAGTCTATACTTTAAAGTCTCCTTTGTGTTACTTTTATTACATTTTTTCTGGATAAAATTATTTATATAGTAGTAGTATATAGTAAGCTGTACACTACTACTGTCAATTACATACTGTAGTGTAAAGTACTAGCTCTCATACTATACTGTACTAATGAATAAGTAGTACTGTAGGGAGACATAACAAAACAGACCATGTAAAAATATTATACTGCTGTTACTGCAGTAAATCAATTTTTGTTTTTACAATTACTGTATCTAGTTTTGTTGAGCATAGAGTACACACTGTTTATTGCAGTAAATTTGTTACAGTAAAATGTAGTTGTACTTGTTAACTGCAGTAACTGTAGTATACAATACAGTAAAATCATTTTGGATTTCCTGCAATTACATTACAGTACTACTAACTGCTACTATTACTAATGCACCATTTAACAATTGAATATCACATACTGTGATAAGTAAAGCGTGTGTATTTGATTTTAAATGACATAATATTGATTGGTACTGTACGTCATTCAAATGGTTTTAATATGAAATGTCATTTACTGAAACCTACACGTTTATCGAATGAATGGTGCTCAGTGGAGTAATGAAAATTTAAGAGATTGTTCGACGCGTTCATCCCATTATGATTGTAATGCAATATTTTATTAAGTTTAGGATTTCAACTAATATTCAAGCCAATTAATTCTAAATCAAAAGTGACTCTGTACTGATAATTTATGATTACAGAAAAGGAATGGATTAACCGCATCAACCCCTTTCCTCAATCCACTAGAGGGACAGACATGGTCATATGGAAATTTAAATATAATTGCTAAGCACAAATGCTGCAATATAAGCGCAAATGCTGCAATATAAGCGCAAATGCTGCAATATAAGCGCCAAGGCTGCAATATAAACGCAAATGCTGCAATATAAGCGCAAATGTTACAATATAAGCGCCAAGGCTGCAATATAAACGCAATTGCTGCAATATAAGCGCAAATGCTGCAATATAAGCGCCAAGGCTGCAATATAAATGCAATTGCTGCAATATATAAGTGAAAATGCTACATTATAAGTGCAAATGCTTCAATATTAAGCGCAAATGCCACAATATACTGTACAGTACCTCTTAGCGCAAAAACTGTAATATAAACGCTGAGGGCACAATATAACACAAAGCATACAATAGAGGTCATTGAAACCACTTTCTAATATTATTGCCCGACTATGATTGTAGAAGATTGTAAACGCAAAGTTTAAATGTGTATGCTCACGCCTACTGTACAATAACTGGGTGAATTGATACTGTATGAATAGTCTTCAGTTTATGTAAACTTTTATGGAGTTCTTATCAAAACAACCCAATTGATAGAGTAATCTACTACAACAATGCTATCAACCCTCATGCTGAGTGTTGTTACTCTTTCAACTTGACCATACACAGAGATAAAGGAATCTATCCTATGCTTTTTAGTATATGAATTGTAAAACATACTGTAGTGCTGACGTCATGGTACAAGTGTGACATCCTTAGATGAGATTGCGGTTAATGTCTTTCCAAGCCATACCCACATTTGTATGGTTTCGGTACTGTGTATTGAAGTTAGACTTTACTACACTGTATACCATGGAGTCATTCTTTTACTCCGTGCTACTGTATAGAACAAGGTGAAGCAGTACCAAAATCAATATACTGTAGAAATCTGTGTATTGAAAACGTCTCAATTATTTAACTCACTGATGAATGATACTGTATCTTGCCGATCATAAACTATTGCATGGTGTTTTTTAGGTGATCATTTAGAATAAAATGATCACCTATTGTTATTGTATAAAATCTTTATTATTATTTTTTTTATTTTTTTTATTTTTTTTATTTTTAGGTGATCATTTAGAATAAAATGATCACCTATTGTTATTGTATCAAATCTTTATTTTTCTTTTTATTGTTTCTGTACACTATTTTGTGTAACAGATATCTCAAAAAGTTTAATGTCAATGATTACCAAAATTTCAGAATATCTTTCAAATGATATAACTTAATCCTAATAAGCTTTCCAGCGTGATCACTCATCCGTGACGCCATTTATACGCCATTTTGTGAAATCACATTATCAATCATATCTCCATAATTCATTATCACATATTAATGAAATTCACTACACGTAAACTTCAGGTCAAGGGTAAAAATATTAGCAGATAAAAAGTTGCGCGTTTCAAGGTCATGGACGTGAAATCGCGCGTTAAAAATTTAGAACGCTCAAAATTAAGTTTTGATCAATTTAGAGAATGAATTAGGCCATTTGCGCATTTCAAAAAATTACTGCGCAAAAACACGTTTTTGCGCACGCGATTCTTAGAAAGCGTAAAAAATAAAATTTGATGTATAAATCACAATCTACTCACAATTCTTAGTACATTCACCGATTTTGAGTCCATTCCGACTTAAGATAACGCTATACGAGCACGTTAAAAATGACAAAATGCGCAAATTAATTGCATCAAAGTGCTGAAAATGGTGAAAAATAAAGCATTTTTAAAATGAAAATAACTCTTCAGAATGCAAGATGACCCCCATTTTTTTTAACTTATTCGGGAAGCCATTGAGTTGTAGATATGAATTCATGTACACATTTGACGTACAAAATGTTGTGACGTCATCAAATGGCCACTTGAATTTAAAATTAAGTTTTTTTTCTCTTTTGTCATATTTTATCACATTCAATAGAACGCATCTCTAATAATTTGTGCCTGATTTTCGCTCAAATTTTAGTATGTGATTTCTCAATTAATTGACTTTCTCATGACCTGCCACTATTTTTATTTTGATGACGTCATCACGCGTAAAAACTTGAATAACGTAGGTCGTGTAATTTCACCTTCGCCGTAAATTTGAATATCTTACAGCTCTTCAGAATTAAAGGTTACCTTGATAATTATAATTTATTATGAAAGCTGATGAAATGTAGATATGAATTCATATAAAAATTAAGCCTATCGGATGTTGTGACGTTAACATATGGCCAGTTGAAGTTAAAAAGTAGTTTTTTCATCTTTTTCGTCAAAGTTATACAAATTTCAAAGAGCGCGCACAGTGCGTCTACGTGCCAAATTCTCTTCCAATTCTTATATTTATTTGCCCAATTCATTATCTTTCGAAATTGTCATCTTCGAGTTTATTTTGATAATTCCATCATACCAAAAAATTAGAACATGATGTGTGTCCCGTAATTTCACCTATGCTACACTGTATATAGATACATTATATACTGTACATATTGTATATGGCATATAATAGGCACAACTCAGCACTAAAGCGTATAATAGGATGGCATACATCAACATTTTCTGATCGTATGTTAACGTACATGCAAAAAAATTATTTCGGTAAAATGATAAAAATGATCACCTATAATTCGTCAAAGTGACGAATTAAATTCTAGTTAGGTGATCATTTAGAATAAAATGATCACCTATTGTTATTGTATAAAATCTTTATTATTATTTTTTTTTTTTTTCTTTTTATTGTTTCTGTACACTATTTTGTGTAACAATTATCTCAAAAAGTTTAATGTCAATGATTACAAAAATTTCAGAATATCTTTCAAATAATATAACTTAATCCTAATAAGCTTTCCAGCGTGATCACTCATCCGTGACGACATTTATACGCCATTTTGCGAAATCACATTATCAATCATATCTCCATAATTCATTATCACATAATAATGAAATTCACTACACGTAAACTTCAGATCAAGGGTAAAAATATTAGCAAATAAAAACGCACGCGCACGTAGGTTCATGCGCGTGATATCGCGCGTTAAAAATTTAAAACGCTCAAAATTAAGTTTTGATCAATTTAGAGCATGAATTAGGCCATTTGCGTGTTTCAAAAAATTACTGCGCAAAAATGCGTTTTTGCGCGCGCGATACTTAAAAAGCGTAAAAAACATGAATTTTTTTTACAAATCTCATTCTACTCACCATCCTTAGTACATTCACCAAATTTGAGTCAGTTCCGACTTAAAATAACGCTATACGAGCACGTTAAAAATGACAAAATGCGCACATTAATTTTACAAAAGTTCTGAAAATGGTGAAAAATAGGTCTTTTTTAAAATGAAAATAATTCTTCAGAATGCAAGATGACCCCCGATTTTTTTAACTTATTCTGGAAGCCATTGAGTTGTAGATATGAATTCATGTACACATTTTACGTACAAAATGTTTTGACGTCATCAAATGGCCACTTGAATTTAAAAATTAGGATTTGTTATCTTTTTGTGTAGATTATCACATTCAACAGAGCGCATCTTGGTTATGTGTGCTCGAATTTCGCACAACTTTCAGTATGTGCTTGCTTAATTAATTATCTTTATCATGAGTTGACACTATCTTCATTTTAATGACGTCATCACGCGTAAAACTTGAATAACGTAGGCCGTGTAATTTCACCTTCGCAGTAAATTTGAATATCTTACAGCTCTTCAGAATTGAAGGTTACCTTGATGATTATAATTTATTATGAAAGCTGATGAAATGTAGATATTAATTCATATAAAAATTAAGCCTATCGGATGTTGTGACGTTAACATATGGCCAGTTGAAGTGAAAAAGTAGTTTTTTCATATTTTTCGTCAAAGTTATACACAATTCAAAGAGCGCGCACAGCGCTTCTACGTGCCAAATTTTTTTCCAAATCTTATATTTTTTTGCTCAATTAATTATCTTTCGAAATTGTCATCTTAAAGTTTAGTTTGATAACGTCATCATGCCAAAAAATTAGAACATGTGTGTCCCGTAATTTCACCTATGCTACACTGTATATAGATATACAGTATATACTGTACATATTGCATATGGCATATAGGCACAACTCAGCACTATAAGCATATAATAGGATGGCATACATCAACATTTTCCGATCGTATGTTAACGTACGTGCATGTTTAAAAAAAATTAATTTCAGTAAAATGATAAAAATGATCACCTATAATTCGTCAAAGTGACGAATTAAATTCTAGTTTTTCTTTTTATTGTTTCTGTACACTATTTTGTGTAACAATTATCTAAAAAAGTTTAATGTCAATGATTACAAAAATTTCAGAATATCTTTCAAATAATATAACTTAATCCTAATAAGCTTTCCAGCGTGATCACTCATCCGTGACGACATTTATACGCCATTTTGCGAAATCACATTATCAATCATATCTCCAAAATTCATTATCACATATTAATGGAATTCACTACACGTAAACTTCAGATCAAGGGTAAAAATATTAGCAAATAAAAAGTTGCGCGTTTCAAGGTCATGCATGTGAAATCGCGCGCTAAAAATTTAAAACGCGCAAAATTAGGTTTTGATCAATTTAGAGCATGAATTAGGCCATTTGCGTGTTTCCAAAAATTACTGCGCAAAAAAAAATTTTGCGCGCGCGATACTTAAAAAGCGTAAAAAACATGATTTTTTTTTACAAATCTCATTCTACTCACCATCCTTAGTACATTCACCAAATTTGAGTCAGTTCCGACTTAAAATAATGCTATACGAGCACGTTAAAAATGACAAAATGCGCACATTAATTTTACAAAAGTTCTGAAAATGGTGAAAAATAGGTCTTTTTTAAAATGAAAATAATTCTTCAGAATGCAAGATGACCCCCGATTTTTTTAACTTATTCTGGAAGCCATTGAGTTGTAGATATGAATTCATGTACACATTTTACGTACAAAATGTTTTGACGTCATCAAATGGCCACTTGAATTTAAAAATTAGGATTTGTTATCTTTTTGTGTAGATTATCACATTCAACAGAGCGCATCTTGGTTATGTGTGCTCGAATTTCGCACAACTTTCAGTATGTGCTTGCTTAATTAATTATCTTTATCATGAGTTGACACTATCTTCATTTTAATGACGTCATCACGCGTAAAAACTTGAATAACGTAGGCCGTGTAATTTCACCTTCGCAGTAAATTTGAATATCTTACAGCTCTTCAGAATTGAAGGTTACCTTGATGATTATAATTTATTATGAAAACTGATGAAATGTAGATATTAATTCATATAAAAATTAAGCCTATCGGATGTTGTGACGTTAACATATGGCCAGTTGAAGTGAAAAAGTAGTTTTTTCATATTTTTCGTCAAAGTTATACACAATTCAAAGAGCGCGTACAGCGCTTCTACGTGCCAAATTTTTTTTCAAATCTTATATTCTTTTGCTCAATTAATTATCTTTCGAAATTGTCATCTTAAAGTTTAGTTTGATAACGTCATCATGCCAAAAAATTAGAACATGTGTGTCCAGTAATTTCACCTATGCTACACTGTATATAGATATACAGTATATACTGTACATATTGTATATGGCATATAGGCACAACTCAGCACTATAAGCATATAATAGGATGGCATACATCAACATTTTCCGATCGTATGTTAACGTACGTGCATGTTTAAAAAAAATTAATTTCAGTAAAATGATAAAAATGATCACCTATAATTCGTCAAAGTGACGAATTAAATTCTAGTTTAGGATTACTTTTGCCTATTTTGACCCTAGTGGCTGCCCATAGACATAATACTATAATATCCGTATTCAACACAGACAAGTATTGTCCATCGATATTGATTTATAAAAATATTTACAAAAATTTCTTGGATCATTAATTCATGCAAAGGTGTTTTAACAATACTTTTGGTTATTTTGACCCTAATGGCTGCCCATAGACATAATACTATAATCTGTATTCAACACAGACATACATTGTCTATCGATATTGATTTATTGTCATAATAATTATCTACAATTCATGAAAACAATACAATGTATTGTTGCTGTTATAAATACAAATGAGAAATTGTTGATCATGACAGGAAACAAAATTTGACAATAAAAGTATTTCTATCAATATTGATTAACTGTAGTTTGTTTCATAAAAAACGTAGGAACAGGGCTTTAAATTAAATAAACAATTATTAATCATGCCTGGATTTTTAAAAAAACATAGCACTGTAGGCCTCTCTAACCACTATTGAGGGGATATCTTCGGGACCAACAAAGTGTCCCTGACACAAAATAGCTAGGCAACTTTCATATAAAAATTCAGCCTTCGTAATTATTCGACTTACGCAAGGTCAACTAAGACAGAGTTGACTGTAACATTTAGTTGGAAGGCTTGTCTATTAAATGTCTTTTCCTTTCCGATCATTTAGCACTTCAAGCGTACAAGTTGATTAATGTTGGAATAAGTGCATTATAATTGCATTATCACAAATGAAAAATACTGCATCACCACAAAGAGCTTCTTGTTAAGACGTAATCATACTTAAAGTTCTATTGATTTTCATATTAAATTGGTAGCTAATTGCACCATAGCTGGAGGTATATTTTGAGAAGGTCTCGGTAATTGGAGCTTAGCATTACCAGCCAACAGTACTACTAATACGTCCTAAATGTAGTAGAAATGGAAATATCCAGGGACCATGTAATAACTATTCCATGTACAAAACATAAGCAATTTTGATTTTTTGGAGACATGGGGAAGACACTACTTTCGGAAGGGCATTTTCTTACGTTGCGTCTGACCTAAATCTACAGTCTAGATAGAGGTAGTTTGATATTTTTAAAAGATCTCGGTAATTGGAGCTTAGCTTTACCAGCCAACATACAGTACTAATTACGTTCTAAATTGATGCACATTCTAGAACAAGGCCATATGTACATGGCTGCAGTCGCGTGCTCAAATTTGAGTTAGTGTTTACCGACCTTACAGCTGTAAACTGGAAATGTTTGGGACCATTCCAAAAACTATTCCACGTACAAATTAGATTTTTTGTAGACTGGGGGAAACTCTACTTTCAGACGATCATTTTCTTAGTGTACTGTACATTGCATCACCTAACTTAAAATCTGTGACACTTAATTTTAAGTGAAGCGAGTCTGAAAACTTTGCTGTTATGATACAGTAATAATTAATATTATAATATGACTTTGCTTGCGATACGGAAGTGTAACTCCATGGATTTGAACATATAGTACCCTAGTATTTCTAGTAGCAGATTATACAGTCTTACTTCTATCTATCTATCTACTGTATTACTGTATGGAATCTACTATTGCATTATGGGATATATACATACTTGAGCATGGCATTATAATGTACTTGTCATACAGTACTTTTAAAATAACAGTAGAAGATCCTAGTAACTGTCGATATTTTATTTCTGGTGTTTTAACAGATATTTTTTTGCAATACAGTATTTATTAATAAACATTGATTTAAAATGTGTGCACAGTATAAACAGTATGTGTTTTACTCTGAAGGAAGGAAGTTTATTTATTTATTTATTCGGAATTACTGTACACCTTTAGATCGGTGGCACACTTAGTACAAAGGTGCATCCTTCACAAAAACAATATAAAATATAACAATTAATGAATTACATAGAGAAAAGTATAACAAAAACAACTATCAACCCCTATCCAGTATTGTTAAATCATTTTTTTTTCTCTTTTACTTTTACTCTGGACGCACCTTCATTCAAGAAGTGTGCCACTGTTTCAAAAGTGTAGCTTCCAAATAAATTATTATATTATTATAAAAGGGTTAGTACACTACTACTAGTGTCTAACTCTGAATAACTCTTAATACATTTTCAGTATACTTAGTACTGTACAACATTGTTATTATAATAGTTTAGTGGATTATAATATAGGAAATTCATGGTATTTCAAGTGACAGATTAGAAATGAAATAATTTTATTTTATTATTATAAATAATATGACTGAATAAAGTATACAGGAAAATTCACTACAGACTTTGAGATCATGATACTTGTATAGTCACGCACTATACAGTATTAAAGGACAATGTAATATTGATTGATACAGATACTGTACTATTAAATAGCAAAGATTTATTATGAATTTTGAGTAATTAAGAAATTAATTAGACTTGGGCATTATGAATAAATCGGTATATGTACTATTATTAAAATCTTAACACTAACAGGCAGATTCACAGAATTGTGTGTCTTTTTGGTTCGTTATTCGGATTACTGTACGTGTAAATATACCATTTCATGTGCCATTTGTTCATCCCATTAATTGGTTAAAGAAAGTAATAATAATTCAATGTTACTATCCCAATGAATTGTGTGTCTTTTTGGTTCGTTATTCGGATTACTGTACATGTAAATATACCATTTCATGTGCCATTTGTTCATCCCATTAATTGGTTAAAGAAAGTAATAATAATTCAATGTTACTATCTCAATGCACTACATAACAGGCCTAGTCTGCAAAACTAAATTAATCCGAGTGCCACATTTAGCCAGTCTATCATAATAATTGAGGTGAAATTGGCAAGTTTTGTGTTAAAGAACACTATCTCCATTGGACCTGGCAGAGTAGGCGTGTTTATAAAATAATGACTATTTTATATTCATTGACTGGAGAGAATATCTTTGTTATTCAACTCATAAACATTCATTATTTGTTCTATTTACCTGTAGTTTGGTAAGCAGGGCAACATCTGATGCTGAATTAATGTGAGGCTTGGCTGCTTTTCTGAACTGTTTCTGAGCAGCATACCGATTCATGGGCCAAATTTTGAAAAGACAATCTGAAATAAACAAGATATTATTATTGCATGTGTTATAATTAATAATATTTATTCAGTCACCAATGAAAATAACCAGGAGTGAGAATAGCCTAAAGCCTAAACACATTCTGCACTCACTAAATACAATACTGTAAAAATAATAAAATTTGCTGGTCTCACCTCTAAATTTTTTAGGTGGGTTTCTGATGTCCCCTGCATCTGGCTGAACAACACATCTGTCATCAACCAAACTACATAAAATAAGCATGAAAACGATGACGACAATGTTGATTTGAATATTTTTTTAGCTCTACCGAACGTAACATAAAATATATTTTACATATTCATAATTCAATAAATGAAATATCAGAAAACTAAAAAAAAAATGTTATTTAATAAACATCAACAGGTCTACTTTGAGAAATGGCCAAGAATAATATCGAAATCTGTAAGTGTAATATCTTCTTCTGTGGATTAATTCAAAATAAACACGCATCCGTGATGCAATCAAAAGCGACAGTAAATAACATGTCTAATTCAATTCTGGTTAAAATTTCTTTTAATGGCATTGCAGAAAAAAAAACAAATTGTGGCAAATTTACATTCAATATAGGTCTATAAAAAAAATATATATAAAAAAATATAAAATGTATACAGATATATACTGTAAATTCCATTTTGTAACAGTGCATTACATTCAGATAAATTTGTAGTGAAAATACACATTTTATTTCCAAACGTTGTTCCATTTGGTAGGGTTTATTATAGTTAATTAACTAAGCCTATGTACTGTATAATAATAATTATTATTTAGCATCATACTTTAAAATACTACTTATTTTTCTACTGTATTTGTGTAGTAGGATTTGTAAAAAAAATCAAAATACTGACCCAAGTGTACTGATAAATCCATTAACACTTCCTTCTGCATATAATGAAACAATATCTCCAAAATGCAAGAAACTGCTGCTGGTTGTGGTCGACAATTCCCCCATCCTCTCTGCTGGGTCCTAAAAATCCAGGTTTCTATTAAACAACTTGCTTTCCTTTTTTGAGAATCAATAATTTTTGTGCCTGATTTATTAATTCCAATCCAATAGCTGATTTTTCATCACATAGTTATATCGCTGCATAAACTATTGTTCATTAAACGAAAATTAAAGTCACATCATTTTTAGGCTATAATTGTAGGCTGCAGACAACAGTCAACACTTCCGGGGTGCACGCACTGCCACCGAGCTCAACAAGCAGCCAAGTCGTGAACAAAATCTAGGTTAGGCCTAAGAAGACCAGGCTAACCTACGTCAATCTTTTCTTATCTTATTACCTTGCGTTACAAAAACGAATACAGATACACAAAAGCATTTATATAATGTGCTTATAAGTTCCTTTAGGGATAAAGGAAATCACTTTTTAATCTCTAAAACAGTCAATCCGTCGACACGATGCACCGCTCACACAATCGCCTGTTGCTGCTCTCCAATCAATCAAAAAAGTAACAACAAACAGCCCACATGCGCACGGCGGAATAATCCTCCTATGTTTTTAATAACTTCAAGTGTCTTTTGAATACGTAAGAAGGATATTCAACAAACGGATAGATTTATTAGAGTTACACATTTATTCTGAAAGTTTCCCTTTTGTAAAATAACAGGTTATTTATTTATTGTTGCTTTTCTAAATTATGTAAATAAAAATATAGTTCTCAAAACATTACACAGCGCCCTCTTGCTGTAAATAAATTGCAAACAAAGATGGCAGCCTCCACGATAAAAGTGAATTTGTTGTTTTCTATATTTTCACTCTGTTTATTCGTAAATGCTTGTTCTTCCGAAGTGCTTACAGATGTCGATGCCACTAATTCAAAAGAAGAACAAGACTGTGGGTGTTCTTCACTTAATCGAGAGAATTTAGTAAAGAACAAGGACGAAGTACCTTTTGACCAACACCCTGGCGAGGGACAGGATGAGACATCGGCGGCGAAGGTACAGGACGCTAGGCCCCCTGAGCATGAAATTGGAGACAATGATGGACCCGAGCTAAACCCAGCCCTAAAGTACAGTTCTGAAGTAAATAAAAATTCAAAAAGATGGAATGAAATGGTTTATATAGAAGGTGGAACATTTACAATGGGTATTGATCGTGCAATCATACCTCTCGACGGTGAAAGTCCTTCTAGAAGAGTTACAGTTGATTCATTTTATACAGATATATATGAAACAACTAATTCAGAATTTATGAGGTTTATCCAAGCGACTGAGTATTTAACAGATGTATGTGTGTTACTATTTCATATTTCTTTTTATATTAATTTGTTATAATAACTTATGTATAACTTACTTATATTTAGTCACTGGTTGGAGGTACACACCTAATTGGTGACAGTGGCTTAGGCTGCTTTTGTGCTTTCCTGGCAGCTAGTGACTGTGTTTTCTTTTGCGTCGTGTTTGTTTAATTTGTTGATTTGTATTATATTTTGTAAAATGTATCTTCTGCCTGAATAAATAATAATAATAATAATGTATATAGATACTAAAGTAAAGGGACAGACATTAAAACACCGCCATCGTTCATTGATGTGACGTACCATCTAGGTTTTTTCAATAATTATTTGTAAATGATGCATCTTTCCCGGGGGTAGTATAATAGTGGGTCATACAATTGACAAGTGCATAATTGTAGTAGTTAGTATGGAATTAGGCAATATGGTGTTTCTAGAATCAAAATATAGTTTTTCCGTATTTCAATTTAATACCATAATGAAGAATCAAAAAGAACGTGTATGACAATGGCAAACTGGTATAGTACCGATTGACTGCAAATCATAGTAAATCAGTCAATGAAGTACCGTCGTGATGATGCCAAATGTCACGAAAAATAAACTAGGTTCATATTTGTATTCAAAATTACTATTCATGCAACTTCGCAAAAATGAGAAGAAAAAAGATAAAAATATCCCAAAAATAAATGTAATCAACGCAACGTACAGTAACCACCAGCAACATTTTAAAGGTCTTTCTACACTATCAAACTTTATGTGACAACAAAATGTGTTGTGCCCATATATGGACATGATGATGTCATATATCACTACCATATTTGGGTATATCATTACCATATTTGGGCACATCACACTTTTTTGGTCAAACTAGTTTGATAGATAGTGTAGACAGAGCTTTACATACTACAACACAAGATTCATCTAAAATGCCAGCACAGAAACAATATTTTTTTAAACCTAAACCTATATTATTATTTTTTATCATTTTAGGCAGAGAGGTTTGGAGATTCTTTTGTTGTAGAAATAGCTTTAAGTGAAGAAACTAAGAAAGACATTGTGCAAGCAGTAAGTTTTGTGTAAGATTGGTTCCCACTAAAAAAAGGTGCAACACAAGGGTTGACCAATGACAAGCGACAGTTCGAATAATATGTGGTCTATGATTGTTCAAATCACTTATGTTGTGCTTAAGTCCTTGTGCTGCATTCCTAGTGGGAATCAAACTTGACTCACTCTATTTGAGGAGACCATAGATTCTAAGATTCATTTCTTTACAGGCATCCATCTTCCAGGACACCAGAATTTATTCTGGGCAATTTAGGATCTAGGCTAGGCCTAAGGTATGGCTATGCCTATACAGTACATAGCCTGGCCAAACCCATGAACTGACACTACTGGCCCAGTGGAATAGCACCACATGCATTTACAAGGTCATTACGTCATAATACACTCACTGGCTCGTCGACATGAATGTCCATGTCCAATCAAAACACTCATATATCCGTGGACCAGTCGACTACCACCTTCATGGACATGAATGTAGTCACCCAAATTGAAAAGTCCCTGACCTGGGGTGATCATATCTAGTGTGTTGGATAATAATAATATTTTCCTTGGGTGTGTTGCACGGTGGAGTAACCACCAGTTTTGCACAACTTCCTCAAATACCACTCATAAAGGGATCAAAGGGTTTATCTGTGGCTGCGACACGATCAGTGCCACGCCCCTTAACAGACACCGCGCACTGCGGAGAATAAGTAGATAGTAGGGTGCTGTTGGTATTTGTCGCAGCCAGACATAAGATCAAAGGACTGTTACGAGTTCTTATCTTGGCAAGGCGCGCTCAGTGTCCTGTTGTTAGATTGCCTTGGTTTATTTTAGTCTTATTGTATTTTAGGTTGCAGCAGCCCCATGGTGGCTACCAGTGAAAGGGGCTGACTGGAGACACCCCGAAGGGCCTGATTCAAACATCACTAAAAGGTATATTTTAGTATATATAATGTTATTACTAATAATGCTGCAGGAGGCATCTTTTGGGTACATAGACTGACCAGCAACCTAACCTCTCATCTGAAGAATGAGAAGAGTGAGATTTTGTTAGAAAATACATTTCTTTACATAGGTAATGTCTGTTTTGTTTACTTTCCCTATGTAGACTGAATCATCCAGTCACTCACATTTCATGGACTGATGCCAATGAATTCTGTAAGTGGTCTGGAAAAAGGCTACCAACAGAAGCTGAATGGGAGTACGCAGCAAGAGGGGGTTTGGAAAACAGGTACAATTCTCATTATGGTTTTGTCGATTTTTTTCTTGAGCCTCAACGGGCAACTTCAAGACACAGGCTACCTGTTTTACTGAAAAATACTATGGACTTGAATTACCAAGACGACAGAAAAAAGGCCATGTCAGAGAGAGTGTAATATTTGTACTGGTCTCCCGGAGAATTTCAGCTTAATGAGCTATAATAAGCCTCAATAGTTTTATGTGTTAATATTTATTTCCAGACTATTTCCGTGGGGAAATAAATTAAATCCCAACAATGATCACATGGCAAACATTTGGCAAGGAACTTTCCCAACAACAAACACTGCTGAAGATGGCTACATAGGCACATGCCCGGTAAGATAAGAATGTTGTGAAAGGTTTCTGCATTATTTAAAGACCAAGTTGTGTCCTTTGAATCCTGTCAAATAAGATGTTTTGTGTGTTAATGTGTGCATCCACAGAATTTATTTATGCATAAAATTTGTCCTAATTAGGCTATCGCTCTCAGTAGAGCGATAGGCTATTGTTATTGTCAAAACATTTTTTGGGATCATTTTTTTGTTGGTGGCAGATCTCTAAAACGGTGAAAGCTGTTATGTTGTAACTTAGCCAGCAGATGCACATATATGTAGTTGTGCACCTGACTTTGATTTACTGACTGTTCATACAATCGTTGTAGTACAGCCTACTGTAGACTAAGCTAATAAATAGCCTGTGCAAGTTATGATGCGTCGTGCGATAGCCTAACTCATCAAAGAGTTCAAATCTACTATATTTAAAAATTGTGTGCATTTTTAAAAGTGTAAAATTTGTGTACATGCATATTATGCAATACACATTTTTTTTTAAATTCTTAATAAAGTTTATGAGTACGGTATATAATATGGGTGGCAATATTTTGAATTGGGACGCAATATACAGATCAAACTTCAAAGAATCTTTTAATTTATATAATGTGAAAAAATGCATTTATTTTATTTCTGTTTGTTTCGTAGGTTAATACATTTAAACCAAACAGATTTGGTTTGTACAACACAATAGGGAATGTATGGGAATGGACGTCAGATCGCTGGTCCATTCAGCATACCAATGATTCTGTCAAAAATCCTGTAAGTTTACAGAAGCAGATTGCAGAATGCTTAGCATACACAATCACTGCTTTAATAACATGTATGTCACTACACAGACTAACCATGCGATCTATACATGTATGCGCGCCAAAAACTAAAAAATTGGTCCGCATATGCTTGAAAGTTGGCAGTTAGTACTTTTAATTTGTTATTTGGATTCTCATTTTATTGTCAGTATAACATTTATCTCTTAATAATTGTGTATTTTTTTTATCATTTGCTAGACTGGTCCTCAAACAGGTGCGAATCGAGTGAAAAAGGGAGGTTCTTTTATGTGCCACGAGGTAAGTTCTGTAAATATACTGGGTTGAATTTTTGATTTTGCAGGGTAAAAATAGACAATTTAAAGAGAAATCATTTTCAATGCAAAGGTTATCCAAATTGAGGGTAGGCTTATATCATCAGTGTGGTAGTTTTTACAATTTTTCTGTTTTCATCTAGTCGTATTGTTACCGTTATCGTTGTGCAGCTAGAAGCCAAAATGACGAAGAAAGCTCCGCTTACAATCTTGGGGTCCGTTGTGTAGCTGACCACTTACCAGAAGATGCGACAGAAATCCAGCATCCCCGGTAATGGACTCATCTTAAAAACAAAAATGCAAATCCAATGTCTTCCAAACATTTATTTTAAAAATAAATATGTATTAGTTACTGTTAAAAGTGTTAACTTATTTAAGTCTGTCATGGTTTTTCAAAGACATTAGTTCACAAAAAGTTTTCAGAACAGTACTGTAGTGTGGTATTTCTCTGAAAAAATTAATAAAATAATCAGAAAAATTATATATAGTAATTATAAGGGGTATTTTTCATGCATGTGAATGTTATTTAAAAATTGATATTTTATAACAAATTAATTCCAATGTTTTTTATGACAATTTAACGTTGAAGAATATTTATGTGCAATAAGTTTATTCTGGATAGAACAGAAATTGAAATGATCATGAAGGTAGAACCAAATAATGAATGGTCATGTGACACTAAACTATAGTAATCAATTAAGGAGCCATTATATAATAATGTACATGATATTGATTATGGAGGTATAGTTTATATCAAAGATGCTGTTAAAAATTTCTGTTATTGAGTTATAAAATAGATTTAAACAACGGTAATAGAGTGTTTAACTTGGAAGCCATGTTAGTTATAATGGATCCGCATAACTCACAACAGGTGGTATACTATTGCATGTCACTATTGAATAGGGTCTCCCAGCAGAAGCTAGACCAAATAGGATCAGCCCATTTTTTTTTTGGTAAAAAATGCTGTATGATACATTCAGTTGTATTGTTATATTTTCTTCTTTATATTTATAATATTATTGACTGGAAACAATTCATTACTGTAGCAGATTTTAATTTATAAAAATGAAGATTTACATGAGTTGTACTGTAGCATAAAACATTTAAATATTGTTATAAATCAGTAATTTAAAATGCTAATAAATTATGAGGTAGGTATTTTCGACATTTGTCACTACCGCAAGAACATGGTTTGGAATTTTGTATATTTTGTGTCGGGTCTAAATCACCATGGTAACTATAACATAACTCTTCTCGACTGCTGATGTCATATTTGGCGAATAAAGCAGCTCGAGGGATTTCATTATTAACTCGAACCGGAAAAACTTCTAAATTTGGATCGCACGAGTGGTTTATAAACCGTCCAACATTACCGATATATGTCGGGTCAATAAACGTGACCTTTGTTTCTTTCCCAGCATGCTCTTTTAGAATTAACAGATAATTCATATCATCTATAGTTTTTACATCTGTTCTTGATTTTGCTTCAGAATGTTCTAAAATCTCCCCAGCATACTCACAGACAAACTGCCCTTTTCCGATGTTTTGCAATGCTCGCAGACCCAATCCTTTATTTTCTGTAATAAAAACTTCGAGCTGGATAGCAATACCGTTCTGAACGACTCGGTTTATGCAAGCGTCACCACAGCGACAAGATCCATTGCATTCAAATATTGGTTTTATGTACGGAAGACTAGAGTTTGACGTTATCATGAGAAGATGACCTTTTTCGTCATAATTTGGTCCATATGCTTTAATGCATGGACAACCTGGTCCACAGGATAACACTGTACAATTGCAACCCTCAAGAGTAAGTTCAGAGGGCTCATTTTGGTACCCCTTTCCTGCCACATTTTCAGGAGTGTACTATAAAAACATAAAATTATTATAATTCATATTTATAGATATCTAAAAAATGCTTTCTTAATTTAGTAATTCTGGAAAGTATGGTCCATGGATTATTTTTCTTTATGCAAAAAAAATATATATAGAATTAGAATACTTTACAATTTACACAAATAAATGAGCCCATCCATGACCACCAGGAATGGCTGGTGGTAGTGGGTCAGAGATGGAGGGGATAAGGCAAATGATCACCACGATGCACGCTGGCAGCAGAGGGAGGGGGACAGTGGATGTGGTCTACTGCTGGCTCACTAGGCCTAGCTTATAAAGTACTATTAATTATCTAGTTAACTAAGTTAGTAGTAGGATTAGGAGTACTGTAGTAGGATTAGGAGGCCTAGCTAGGCTAGCACACAGTTTTTAGTGACATTAAACCTTGATTCACCTCAAAAGTAGCACCTTGCTGAAGTAGACAATCGTTTGGAATTTTAACTGGAACGTTTTCTAATTCATTACTAAAGTACGCCATTTCAAAATACCACGTGAAACATTGATGTGCAGTAAATCAAACTTGAAATTATTAGGCCTGGTACAATTGTTTACTGTTTATACCAAACCCACCCATGCGTTACATTACATACACCGCCCGTTAAAGTTTCGACAATTGAGGGCGACATTACTATTTTCTTGAATATCAGAAACCATCAACCACCAATCTACTGTCGAAACAATCGTACACAAATGAAACTGGTTGATTCGATAGATATAAAAATCAGTAGATAAAAAAGTAAACCAGAGGTCCTAGGATCGAAACCTCGCTCTGCTGATCTTTTTTTTAATTCACACGTATTTCGAATTTTCCATAAATTATTTCTCTTTAACTCTTTCTAATGAATATTCAACCAGCAGAGTGGCGCAGCGGAAGCGTGCTGGGCCCATAACCCAGAGGTCCGAGGATCGAAACCTCGCTCTGCTAATTTTTGTTTTTAATTCACACGTATTTCGAATTTTCCATAAATTATTTCTCTTTAACTCTTTCTAATGAATATTCAACCAGCAGAGTGGCGCAGCGGAAGCGTGCTGGGGCCATAACCCAGAGGTCCGAAGATCGAAACCTCGCTCTGCTAAGTTGGTATAGTTTTTCAATTCACACGTATTTTGAATAATTTGGCAGAACATTTTTTTTTCAACTCTTTCTAATATTCAACCAGCAGAGTGGCGCAGCGGAAGCGTGCTGGGCCCATAACCCAGAGGTCCGAGGATCGAAACCTCGCTCTGCTAATTTTTCTGTTATTTCACACGTATTTCGAAATTGGCAGAAAATTATTTCTTTTCAACTCTTTCTAATATTCAACCAGCAGAGTGGCGCAGCGGAAGCGTGCTGGGCCCATAACCCAGAGGTCCGAGGATCGAAACCTCGCTCTGCTAATTTTTCTGTTATTTCACACGTATTTCGGATTTGGCAGAAAATTATTTCTTTTCAACTGTTTCTAATATTCAACCAGCAGAGTGGCGCAGCGGAAGCGTGCTGGGCCCATAACCCAGAGGTCCGAGGATCGAAACCTCGCTCTGCTAATTTTTGTTTTTAATTCACACGCATTTCGAAATTACCATACATTATTTCTTTTCAACTCTGTCCAATATTCAACCAGCAGAGTGGCGCAGCGGAAGCGTGCTGGGCCCATAACCCAGAGGTCCGAGGATCGAAACCTCGCTCTGCTAATTTTCAGTTTTAATTCACACGCATTTCGAATTTACCATCAATTATTTCTTTTCAACTCTGTCTAATAATCAACCAGCAGAGTGGCGCAGCGGAAGCGTGCTGGGCCCATAACCCAGAGGTCCGAGGATCGAAACCTCGCTCTGCTAATTTTTTTTTAATTCACACGTATTTCGAATTTTCCATAAATTATTTCTCTTTAACTCTTTGTAATATTCAGCCAGCAGAGTGGCGAAGCGGAAGCGTGCTGGTCCCATAACCCAGAGGTCCGAGGATCGAAACCTCGCTCTGCTATTTTTTTTTTTTAATTCACACGTATTGAGAATTTTCCATAAATTATTTCTCTTTAACTCTTTGTAATATTCAACCAGCAGAGTGGCGCAGCGGAAGCGTGCTGGGCCCATAACCCAGAGGTCCGAGGATCGAAACCTCGCTTTGCTAATTTTTGGTTTTAATTCACACGTATTTCGAATTTACCATAAATTATTTCTTTTCAACTCTGCCTAATATTCAACCAGCAGAGTGGCGCAACGGAAGCGTGCTGGACCCATAACCCAGAGGTCCGAGGATCGAAACCTCGCTCTGCTAATTTTTTTTAATTCACACGTATTTCGAATTTTCCATAAATTATTTCTCTTTAACTCTTTGTAATATTCAACCAGCAGAGTGGCGCAGCGGAAGCGTGCTGGGCCCATAACCCAGAGGTCCGAGGATCGAAACCTCGCTCTGCTATTTTTTTTTTTAATTCACACGTATTGAGAATTTACCATAAATGATTTCTTTTCAACTCTGTCTAATATTCAACCAGCAGAGTGGCGCAGCGGAAGCGTGCTGGGCCCATAACCCAGAGGTCCGAGGATCGAAACCTCGCTCTGCTAATTTTTGGTTTTAATTCACACGTATTTCGAATTTTCCATAAATTATTTCTCTTTAACTCTTTGTAATATTCAACCAGCAGAGTGGCGCAACGGAAGCGTGCTGGGCCCATAACCCAGAGGTCCGAGGATCGAAACCTCGCTCTGCTATTTTTTTTTAATTCACACGTATTTCGAATTTTCCATAAATTATTTCTCTTTAACTCTTTGTAATATTCAACCAGCAGAGTGGCGCAGCGGAAGCGTGCTGGGCCCATAACCCAGGGGTCCGAGGATCGAAACCTCGCTCTGCTAATTTTTGGTTTTAATTCACACGCATTTCGAATTTACCATAAATTATTTCTTTTCAACTCTGTCTAGTACTCAACCAGCAGAGTGGCGCAGCGGAAGCGTGCTGGGCCCATAACCCAGAGGTCCGAGGATCGAAACCTCGCTCTGCTAATTTCTTTTTAATTCACACGTATTTCGAATTTTCCATAAATTATTTCTCTTTAACTCTTTGTAATATTCAGCCAGCAGAGTGGCGCAGCGGAAGCGTGCTGGGCCCATAACCCAGAGGTCCGAGGATCGAAACCTCGCTCTGCTATTTTTTTTTAATTCACACGTATTGAGAATTGTCCATAAATTATTTCTCTTTAACTCTTTGTAATATTCAACCAGCAGAGTGGCGCAGCGGAAGCGTGCTGGGCCCATAACCCAGAGGTCCGAGGATCGAAAACTCGCTCTGCTAATTTTTGGTTTTAATTCACACGTATTTCGAATTTACCATAAATTATTTCTTTTCAACTCTGCCTAATATTCAACCAGCAGAGTGGCGCAGCGGAAGCGTGCTGGGCCCATAACCCAGAGGTCCGAGGATCGAAACCTCGCTCTGCTACTTTTTTTTTAATTCACACGTATTTCGAATTTTCCATAAATTATTTCTTTTTAACTCTTTGTAATATTCAACCAGCAGAGTGGCGCAGCGGAAGCGTGCTGGGCCCATAACCCAGAGGTCCGAGGATCGAAACCTCGCTCTGTTAATTTTTGGTTTTAATTCACACGTATTTCGAATTTTCCATAAATTATTTCTTTTTAACTCTTTGTAATATTCAACCAGCAGAGTGGCGCAGCGGAAGCGTGCTGGGCCCATAACCCAGAGGTCCGAAGATCGAAACCTCGCTCTGCTAATTTCTTTTTAATTCACACGTATTTCGAATTTTCCATAAATTATTTCTCTTTAACTCTTTGTAATATTCAACCAGCAGAGTGGCGCAGCGGAAGCGTGCTGGGCCCATAACCCAGAGGTCCGAGGATCGAAACCTCGCTCTGCTAATTTTTTTTTAATTCACACGTATTTCGAATTTTCCATAAATTATTTCTCTTTAACTCTTTGTAATATTCAGCCAGCAGAGTGGCGCAGCGGAAGCGTGCTGGGCCCATAACCCAGAGGTCCGAGGATCGAAACCTCGCTCTGCTGTTTTTTTTTTAATTCACACGTATTGAGAATTTTCCATAAATTATTTCTCTTTAACTCTTTCTAATATTCAACCAGCAGAGTGGCGCAGCGGAAGCGTGCTGGGCCCATAACCCAGAGGTCCGACGAGGATCGAAACCTCGCTCTGCTAATTTTTGGTTTTAATTCACACGTATTTCGAATTTACCATAAATTATTTCTTTTCAACTCTGCCTAATATTCAACCAGCAGAGTGGCGCAGCGGAAGCGTGCTGGGCCCATAACCCAGAGGTCCGAGGATCGAAACCTCGCTCTGCTACTTTTTTTTTAATTCACACGTATTTCGAATTTTCCATAAATTATTTCTCTTTAACTCTTTGTAATATTCAACCAGCAGAGTGGCGCAGCGGAAGCGTGCTGGGCCCATAACCCAGAGGTCCGAGGATCGAAACCTCGCTCTGCTATTTTTTTTTTAATTCACACGTATTGAGAATTTTCCATAAATTATTTCTCTTTAACTCTTTGTAATATTCAACCAGAAGAGTGGCGCAGCGGAAGCGTGCTGGGCCCATAACCCAGAGGTCCGAGGATCGAAACCTCGCTCTGCTAATTTTTGGTTTTAATTCACACGCATTTCGAATTTACCATAAATTATTTCTTTTCAACTCTGTCTAATATTCAACCAGCAGAGTGGCGCAGCGGAAGCGTGCTGGGCCCATAACCCAGAGGTCCGAGGTTCGAAACCTCGCTGTGCTATTTTTTTTTAATTCACACGTATTTCGAATTTTCCATAAATTATTTCTCTTTAACTCTTTGTAATATTCAACCAGCAGAGTGGCGCAGCGGAAGCGTGCTGGGCCCATAACCCAGAGGTCCGAGGATCGAAACCTCGCTCTGCTAATTTTTGGTTTTAATTCACACGCATTTCGAATTTACCATAAATTATTTCTTTTCAACTCTGTCTAATATTCAACCAGCAGAGTGGCGCAGCGGAAGCGTGCTGGGCCCATAACCCAGAGGTCCGAGGATCGAAACCTCGCCCTGCTAATTTTTTTTTAATTCACACGTATTTCGAATTTTCCATAAATTATTTCTCTTTAACTCTTTGTAATACTCAACCAGCAGAGTGGCGCAGCGGAAGCGTGCTGGGCCCATAACCCAGAGGTCCGAGGATCGAAACCTCGCTCTGCTAATTTTTCTGTTATTTCACACGTATTTCGAAATTGGCAGAAAATTATTTCTTTTCAACTCTGTCTAATATTCAACCAGCAGAGTGGCGCAGCGGAAGCGTGCTGGGCCCATAACCCAGAGGTCCGAGGATCGAAACCTCGCTCTGCTAATTTTTTTTTAATTCACACGTATTGAGAATTTTTCATAAATTATTTCTCTTTAACTCTTTGTAATACTCAACCAGCAGAGTGGCGCAGCCGAAGCGTGCTGGGCCCATAACCCAGAGGTCCGAGGATCGAAACCTCGCTCTGCTAATTTTTCTGTTATTCGCATTTTGAAATTGGCAGAAACTTATTTCTTTTCAACTCTTTTTAATATTCAACCAGCAGAGTGGTGCGGCGGAAGCGTGCTGGGCCCATAACCCAGAGGTCCGAGGATCGAAACCTCGCTCTGCTAATTTTTTTTTAATTCACACGTATTGAGAATTTTTCATAAATTATTTCTCTTTAACTCTTTGTAATACTCAACCAGCAGAGTGGCGCAGCCGAAGCGTGCTGGGCCCATAACCCAGAGGTCCGAGAATCGAAACCTCGCTCTGCTAATTTTTCTGTTATTTCGAAAGTGGCAGAAAATTATTTCTTTTCAACTCTTTCGAATATTCAACCAGCAGAGTGGCGCAGCGGAAGCGTGCTGGGCCTATAACCCAGAGGTCCGATGATCGAAACCTCGCTCTGCTAATTTTTTTTAAATTCACACGAATTTCGAATGTTCCATAAATTATTTCTTTTCAACTCTGTCTAATATTCAACCAGCAGAGTGGCGCTGCGGAAGCGTGCTGGGCCCATAACCCAGAGGTCCGAGGATCGAAACCTCGCTCTGCTATTTTTTTTTAATTCACACGTATTTTGAATTTGCAATAAATTATTTCTCTTTAACTCTTTCTAATATTCAACCAGCAGAGTGGCGCAGCGGAAGCGTGCTGGGCCCATAACCCAGAGGTCCGAGGATCGAAACCTCGCTCTGCTAATTTTTGTTTTTAATTCACACTTATTTCGAATTTTCCATAAATTATTCTTTTCAACTCTGTCTATTCAACCAGCAGAGTGGCGCAGCGGAAGCGTGCTGGGCCCATAACCCAGAGGTCCAAGGACCGAAACCTCGCTCTGCTAAATTTTTTTTAATTCACACGTATTTCGAATTTCCCATAAATTATTTCTCTTTAACTCGTTGTAATACTCAACCAGCAGAGTGGCCCAGCGGAAGCGTGCTGGGCCCATAACCCAGAGGTCCGAGGATCGAAACCTGGCGCTGCTATTTTTTTAAATTCACACGTATTTCGAATTTCCCATAAAGTATTTCTCTTTAACTCTTTGTAACGAAACCTCGCTCTGCTAATCTGATAGGGTCCAGAGATTGTAGAATCCAACCCTGGTTTATGAACAAAACTTGGTGAATATAATTCACAGTGGTAGTTTTTTTCTTGGTAGTAGTTCTGTATGTGAACGTTTTGTTTGTGATTGATGAAATCCCTGGCTGCGCACTCATCTTATCATTGATAGTCTGATTTCACATTCGTCACAATTGTAGAACAATCGGGAACCAGTCGAAGAATCATCACGACTGATCGAGAATTATAGATGGCACTATTTTGATCTATTTTTAGATCGCTTGTAATTTCGCCCTCTATAGTACAGAATATTCTGGATGGTTCTGCCTGGTTCCCGAGTTTTCCGCTGCGTGACGATTTTTCCTAATATAGAAGCTGGCGAGAATATAAATAATCACAATGAGAGAGGGGTTAGACATTAATCGTTAAAACGGAAAAAAGTGAACACAATATTAACAAATTGACTGCAAAGAGAATACTATACATAGGAAAAATGTTCAGTTTATATTCGCCAAGTTTTGTTCATCGACGACCAGCAGTGTGTTGCCGACGAGAACCAGAGTTTGGATTCTACAATTCGGCATGGACATCACCATCAACACAAGACTGGCTTGGCTTAGGACGTTTTGCTAACACGTCGGTTCCAACGTTCCTCCTGCTGGATTCATTTGATACAAATGACAGAAAGAATAACAAAAAACGAAAGACTAATGGTACATGTGAGACGGCAAAGAAAAACACGGCAGGTCAAAAGGGAGAAACATTTCACGTTGGACTAAATTTGTCAGACTTTAAACCTGACGAAATTGACGTATCACTAGATGAAGACCGCCTGAAAATCCATGCTAAATCAGAAAGATCTTCTTCTGAAGTTTTCAAATGGTACAGCTTACCAGAAAACATTGAGACAGACAAGTTGACGTCAAGTCTGTCTCGGGATGGCACTCTGCATGTTATTGCGCCATTTAAGACAACCACCAAAGAGCCAGAGTCGATTACGTCAGATGAGAAATCGGCAAAAGTATCAACTGAAAGTGATGAGTCGATGATGGAGAATGCCGATAAAGAGGAGGACGAACCATCTCAATCTGAGACGATGCCACCTGCCAACCCTGCTGAACAAGAAGATTCAGTGATCATGACCAGTACCTCACCATCAGAACCAGAAACGGATTCCAAGAGTGGATTTCACGTTGAACTGCCAATGAAACGTTTTAAACCAGAACACGTGAATGTTAGCATTGAGGAGGAACACAAATTGAAAGTTCATGCAAAGAAAATTGAGGATAGTGACGGACACTTCTTGCATGAAGAAGTTACAAAATGGTTCACCCTGCCGTCTGACGCAGATGTCAACCAGTTGCGATCAAACCTGCAAGATAATGGCGTTCTTGTTATCAACGCACCATTAAGTGCTACAAATGCACTGACGTCACCGAATGAAGAAAGTACGGAAACTGGAGCAGACGACACAGAAGAAAAAGAAGTGGTAGCAGACGACAATGATGCGCAAATGGAATAATGAACTGTGTATATATCCTTACGTCACTGTATATAATATGGACATGTGTTAGAGTAGACTTTGATATAACTTTGTTTATACGGAATAGAGTATAGGTTAAATGTAAAACACTATAGGCCTTAAAAAGTAGAGTTTGATCATGGTGAGAATTTCAATAAAGGGGATATGTAATGATGAGTTTAATTAATTGTAATGAGAGATAGATAGATGAAGATATTAGCATAGGCCTACATAGATATTATATTTATTTATATATTTTAATATTGCATTGACGATATCATTATACATTTCATATTTATGTAATTGTTTTTAAATATTTATTTATGCCTACCGTTATTTCTTAGTAATCAAATAAAATATTAGAAAAGACAGAATATTATTATGACCGTACACACTTATTTTGTTTTAATTAATGTTAACAGCTCATATGGATTATGATCTCAACATAGAAATGTATATTATATTTTAAATTAATTTGTTTGGGTTTTTTTTCTTATTGTAAATTGATATTTTGTATACGTATATTACACTAGCAAAAGGTACATTAACGCTGTTATATATTACTATTGAAATTGCCTTTTATGGTATTAATAGCTTCTATGGTATTGTTTTCAGTATCACTGAATGTTAGAGTTTATAGAAAGGAACAAACAGCCAAATAAGGAATTTATTCCATGTAAATAACGAATCTATCATGACTGACCTGATAATTGTTTTGTTTATAACTATAATTGCGATAGTAAGTAATAAGAATAAAATGTTTTATAAATAAAGTGCATTGTTTTATTTCTATTGTAAATTGTTTTGCTGTAGGCCTACATTAAATGACAAGTATATGGGTGTGGAAAAGCATTGCCATATTTGGTATAAGTGTGCTAAATCAAACCGTGTCAAATAAGACGATAACAAAATCATAATAATCATAGGCCCACGTCAACAATGTGGATATTTGTCCGACAGCAGACTTGCCCAAAGTCTGGTTATCGTCTTTTTAGTTCAATGTACGAGCTATGCTTTTAAAAAAAATTGGTATTAACCAAGCTTCATGTGAAACCAAGCCTTAAAGTCTATGCAGAGTCAGACCAGGGAGATGTAAAATAAATTATTATTATTATTATTATTTTACATCTCCCTGGTCAGACAGCGTGGGAGAATTATCATGTAAAACAAAAACAAACAAAAAACGCCTACTAGCAATGATAAACTTACGCAAAATAAACCATTGGTGAATAACCAGTACTATAAAACAAAACAAAACAATGAAACATTCGTTTGCGGAGATCGGTTTATTAAATACAAGAATTTAGGCCTATCGGCTATTTGTTGGACGCCTATTTTAAATCTACAAGATTCATAATTCATAATACTTCAAAAATTTTTCGCGTCCAAAAATAAATGAAAATATCTAAATAAAGTCGCTTAGTGGAAAACAAACTTTATGTCGTCATATTGAAAATATGTCAATATTTTAATAGTGATTTATTTGTATATTCTATAAATACGGAAACTTGAAGTGGCCTGAATTAAAAATTACGCTCATAAACCGGAAGATAATTGACGAAAAAGAAACAGTGAACATGCACTTTTGGTTTCATTCATGATCAGTGTAATCATAGATTATGGTGAACTAATGGCATGGAGAGGAGGCGGGCCGGGTACGTATGGGGGTCGAGCAGGACATACATTTAGCTTAGGACGTTAGATTGAGGTCAGCTAATTAAACAATATCGCCTCACCCACTACTTCAAATCCTGGATCCGCAACTTTAATTAACAAAATAAAATTGTCTTTTAATCTATTCATAGGCCTACTTGTAAACAAAATATCCAAAACGGAAACAAAACCGTTTACCGAGAAATTTGACGTGGTATAATCACACATAGGCCTAATGTTTTGTTAAATATATTGCACGCTTTAACTTTCATACTACTGTACCACCAAGGTCCATTTGATTGTGTCGGTGCGAATGTATAGGCCAGGCCTACATATATCAGAAAATTCTCATACTAGAAGTTACCGTCCCCGGATTGGAATGTCCTGTGATGTCCGAAAAGAGGCATATAGCTAAAATTAGGTGCACTCACGGGAAATATAGAATCTGGATAATTGCGGTTATGATAGTCACAGTAGGCCTATCTTTATTTGTTCATTAAAAATAGGCCTAATTAACAGAAATTTGTTTTGAAAACTGGCATATATAATATATCCTATATAACTAAAACAGTAAAAATACACAGATAAGCACTACAACAACACAAAAATTTGAAAAAAGTGGCTAAAAGATTAATTTTGGTAGGGGGGGGGGGGGGGGCGGGGTGCTAAAAGTGTGAACTAAACATTGTAAACCAATTGAGTGCAAAGCTAGGCTTGTCCACCCCTCCTCATCAAGGTTTCAACGAAGGGTATAAACTAAGCACCCCAAGGACAACCGGGTAATCTAAGCATTGTGATTGACCTCAAGTAAATACCTTCTATTGTCCACGTTGTATAATAGTACCGTGCCACTCCCTACGATATACGCTAACAAACAAGCATAATACATCTTACAATTTAATCAACAGTACTTTGGTATTATTATGCCACGTTGAACAAATAGTTTGTCAATAGGTAAGCTGAGATGAGATCAGGACGACACTGAGTCAGAACCTTCAGTGCAGTGTTCAGCGGATGATGCCAGCTTAAGACCGACGTATAGTAGGAATTAATTCTACTCCTCCCTGGTATTATACGTTTTGTGTTGGTTGGTCTTCTGGCATGTATGCCTAGTAGCCACACGATCAAATCAGCTGCAAGTTATCGCGGGGGTGGTGGTGGGGGAGGGGTGCCGCGGTTCTTGGGAGAGTAAGGGGGTAATTGGTGGTGATAAAACAAGGCTGAAGTTTAGTGGACAAGCATATAGGCTAGTCGCAGGGTATGACATTAGGCCTAATAAGCCATAGACGCAACGCAAGGAGGAGGTAAGCGCAACTCAAGCGAGATAACCAATACCAATACACAGCAACAGTTCAAACCCCATCGCGTCGACGTGATTGGTCAAATTACGTGCGTAGTGGAAAACAGGCTTTATAATCATGTAAATAGTTCGTCAATTGTGCAGATATGAAATGTATTATTTCAGAACGAAAGTGGAATTTACTAATAAGCATGTTACAACTTCCAATTGTTACAACAATTCTTTCTATGTATGAACTTGAAACCACTAAACAAATACCAAAGAATCATGCAAACCATTATGAAATGTTACATTAATCAAAATGCAATTTTTTACATTAATAAAGTTTTGTTTTTAATATTAGTAAAAAGATAAATATTTTTGCACATATGGCGTTTCATACGTATACTACTTGAGCTTGGATATTTTCAGACAAAAATCGAATAACAAAAATAAATACATAAGACAATGAATACAGACTTGGGGCAAGTCTAGTTAATAAAGAATTGACAGGCTATTGGTGAATTAAGTATCACGATTCAACCAATTTGTTTATGGTCGTAAACTATGGATCGGCAACAAAATACAATCGTTTGGCTTAAAGTTATAATATCTAAACCAATTAGGCCTATAGTTGTTTTGTTCGTAAATAAAAAAGTACAAAGTCAGTCAAAACGGGATGGATGATAAGATCCATTTGTCACTTAAGCGTGGTTCCCACTACAGCGCAACGCAGCGTCGTATTGACGCAAAGTGATGTATTGCGTAATCACAAGTGGGAACCGACGACGCAACAGTGCTGCAGAAATCGCAGGTTTTATTTCACACAGGCGGGGCAAACACAATTATTGTATGGGCATTTTCTTACGTTGCGTAGCTAGTGGGAACCAAGTTTAATTGTGGGAGTTGAAACGCGTTTCCAACTCAGCATTGAAGTAACATGAGTTGTTCGACTAATACAAGATGGTGCCAATCCACTGTTACACATCAAGATGAAAACAATATTCACTGATCATTAGTGTGTTTGTGTGTTGGACTAAAAATAAAGTGTAGTGTTAATCTTCTACGTCTATAGTTCAAACATTGTGTTCACAAAATGAAAAAGCAAATATGCAGTATAGTAGCCTACATGTTAGGTCTACTTGTCTCCTCGGGTATTACTGGAGTACACGTAATTAAAATCCAAGGTATTCTAGATAAGAAATACAACCTCTCACAGCACTATTTGTCATGTGTATGTCACCTCCTTCTTTTGTATGGGCGATGACTATAACAGTTTGTGAAAGCTTCATCGTAATTGCTCCATGATTCTTCAGTTTACCCACAACAAGTAATGTGCCGTCTTGTTTCACGTGCATCACATATGGGTATCGGACACCACCAACTTGTATACCACTTGACATAAACGCTGATGTCTTCATTTCTAAAAGACCCTCACTACCCTTTAGTAAAATATATCTATCATCTCCTAATGCTTCCCAATATTTGCCGTTATCTAAGCGAATTATACAGGCTTTGTCTGCATTATACGCACGGGTTATATAATCCCAACTGAGAAGGATCACCATATCAGACAATGACTCCATATCAGCCAATTCTTGCCTGTACACCGGGTTAATATGTGGAAGACAAATGAAGACAACCAAACTAAAACCCATTATTTCGTTTAAGTTCAGAATTGTAATCAACTTTGAGTTATATTCACTATCCCTGTACTGAAGGACTGAACATATTTTTGCAATTTAGAAATGTAGAAAATTAAAATAACAATAGGGCGTAATTGATTATTTTTTATGATGCATACCAAAATCATATAAACTCATTCCCATTTGAAATTGTTTATAAATAAAACAGAATTCTAGAATATAGAATTACTGATAAAATGAATTTAACTTGAATTTTTAATTTAGAAAATTTAAATCATTCAATTCAATCATCAAACTCATTCCCTTTTGAAATTTGTTATAATTAAAACAGAATTATATAATATAGAATTACGGTATAACCAATTTTATAGTCGCGTGCAACGCAACTCTACAGCTCACTGTGTCGGTGGTTTGGTCGGTAAACACTAACTTGAGCACACACGACTGCAGCATGTACATGGCCTTGTTCGTCTTCTTCTCGTAGTAAAATAATGTTTTCAGTTATAAAAATCACAACATAAACAGTTAAATTCAACCAAAACCCATTGGCAGGCAGATTATTTTTTGCTTTAAATTACAGTTTTCAGGTACGGTAAACATATATTTTTTCGGTCCAATTTTTTTGTCAAAGTGAATAACTATTATGTGACATTAAAATGGCATATTCAACAAAAAAATAAATGAAAATATTTTTCAGTGGGACAATACATATCTTTAATACAATAATTACTCGGCTATTGGTCAATTCAATAGCTACCATGTTTATAATTAGCAATTACCAAAATAGCCTACAAATTAATTTACTAAATTTACTGAAAGTCGAATATAATAACTAAATAAATAAATACAAATATTAAATTAATCACCCAACACAATTAATATTCACTTTTCTGTTATGCTCTGTCTACACTGTCAAACTTTATGTGACAAAAATGTGATGTGCCTATTATATGGACACGATGATGTCATATCACTACCATATTTGGGCATATCATTACCATATTTGGTCAAACTAGTTTGATTGATAGTGTAGACAGAGCATTACATACTACAACAACACAAGATGCCAGCACAGAAACAATATTAGTCACATAAAGTTTGATAGTGAGTGTAGACAAAGCATTAGAACAATTCTGGAGTACTGTATCTACAAAAACCATAACGCCATCACCAGAAGTTTGTATGAATTGCTTGATTCAAATTGAGATTGCCACGCACTCTTGAAGATGGTCAAATATGACCCAATGTTAAACCAATCGCATTTTCGCAATAATAAAGTCAGTCGAAACTGGTTAGATGTCCGTCAGCTGTTGTTGTGTGTGCGTTTGTGTAGGAAGATGAACAATAGTATATAGTTCACATCCCTGTTGTTTGATCTTGTAAGGTTGAGGTTCATGGTATATACTATACACAATGCTGTAGTTCTTTCTTCTTCTGTACATAAAGGACAAATCTTCTACACTTGTAAGTTTATAGATGAATCCGATTTTCACAAAATAAAAAAAACGATATACTGTATCTGTAGTTGATATGCGTTGAGTATATATGGGCTGCATGCGACTACATTCCCAGGGATTCTAGATACTCAGCAATAACTGCTACACCTTTGTTTGTGTTTCCTTGTGTAGATCCCTCTATGGTATGAGCGATGACTATGGCAGTTTTTGTAGCCTGCATCGTAAGTGCTCCTTGATCTTTTTTTTTGCCGTAAACAATTTTGTTATCTTCTTCCCTCAAAAATTGGTATTTTACCCCTTCAGCAACTATACCACCTGACATGAACGGTGAGAAATCTTGACCTTTAAAACACCTTGCTATGTTCGCACCCTCACTACCTTGTAGTTTAAGCGCGTTGGCATGGCCTGCTGTTGTCCAAGCTGTGCCACCATCTAAGGCAATTATACAGGCTTTATCAGCATGAGCTGTACCACTTGCATCCCTAGTTTGAGCAATCAAATTATCGATATATTGATCCCATTCCTGCGTGTACACCGGATTGACAAGTGAAAAACAAACCAAGAAAATCAAACAGATGAAACTCATGTTCAGAATTAACCAATGCCGAGTTACTGTATTCAGAGTACCGCAAGGACTGTACATATTTCACAAATTTCTTCTCACTTTTATTCATTTAATTATAATTAAAAACAATGGGGCCTATTCTATATAATTATAATTTCCATACATAATGCATTGATATAGATCCCGAAGATTACAAAGGTGTAATTTTTTTATTTTCCTTTTGTAATACAACCTAATCCCCGTGTGGACAACAACACATTTTTTTCAATTTATTTTAATTTCAATTTAATTTAGAATATTAACAAACAAGCCATTGATGTAATTATCTTTTTTCAATTTATGTAGATATATACAAAATAATTTGATTTGCTTATTCAGTAAGTTTCTAATGGACCGGTAATTAAAAAATGGCTTAACCTTTCGATGAAACATTGACATTTAGAATTTTGCGTAGGCTACATTGTGATACCTACCGATATTACAGCATAGCGACGACGTCTGGTGGTTTATAGACTATTATTTGAAACTTATCCCTGCAAGTGTGTAGTTTATTGATTTACTTTTATGTTTAGTATTCCAGTCATCGGCGTTTTGATTTTTCTGAAACTGGGTCAAGATCCAGTTTTATAACATCTTTGTCGCGTGCAAACGCGACTCTACATCTCACTATGTCGGTCGGTCGGTAAACACTAACTCAAATTTGAGCACGAAACTGCAGCCATGTATGGTCTTGTACAAATGGAAGTGCGGAGTAGGAGTGGGGGGGGGGGGGGGGGGGGTGGGGAGGCGGAGGTTAGAGGAAGGTGAGCACAATTACTGTACAGTTTGAGTACGACAAGTGATGAAAACAGCAAACATTAATTATGTTAAATATTAACACATTGCGTGAACAATTAATTTCACGATTTGTCATATTTATAGTACCGAAACTTTGAAAGGCCTAATCACCTCAATTTACTTTTGAAGGAAAGGAAACACATTTACTAGAAGAGCACTTTTTGTTTCATGTGATACTCTGTCTACACTATAAAACTTTATGTGACAAAAAATGTGATGTGCCCATGTATGGACATGATGATGCAAGTATATCACTACCATATTTGGGCACATCACACTGTTTTTGTCAAACTAGTTTGATAGTATATAGACAGAGCTTTATTCATGGCCGAAGTGTGGTCGTCTGTAAGGCTTGGTTCCAATCAGGGAGCGACGCAAGGTCGTAAGCGCAACACACGCCCAATATAATTGAAAGCTCGGATATATGACATAAGTCTATGCTTTCGGTGCACTTACGTCTGTCCTTACGTTACGTGCTAATGGGGACCACCAAGCTTAGGCTACTCTCCGGTATTTAGATGCATACGTCACTGTTTGGTTCCTTTTCTCTACAACACTACGACCAGTACAAGTAATATAGATAGACTAACCAATAAAAATAATGATGCGAGAAAAGAGAAAGATAATCCAGGGCATTGTGATTGACCTTTAAACAGATATGCCTTTGCATTGTTCACGTTGTCATTCCTGATGCCGGCTGACTGCACAAGTACAGTATTTAGTTGCCTTAACAATTGAATAATATAGGCCTACTTAGTACCCCCAGGACCAATATAGTACAGGATATATAATGTGCCTTGTATTTCGTAAACTTTGTTCAGACCTACCGAGTAGTGGTTTCGTAGGGTAAGCCAGGTGACATCAGCAATGTGTTCACACTCGTTCTCTTACAGGCCTGGGACAAAACTCTGGTATGCAGAAACCATATTGGTTGGTGATTTGAATTTTGATGCTGAGGCGTGCATTTCGTATAACTTGGTTCAATAATTTGACCAATCACGACGCGATGACCACCGAATTGTCACTTATGATTGGGCAAACTCACTTCCGTTTTGTGAGTTTGCTCCTTTTTAGCGAATTATATATAATGTAATATTGAAGTTGTCACATTTAAGGTTTCTTCCCACTTATAGTATTATACGCAGCGCAAGTAATTCGCGACAGTTGGACTTAGACTGGACAATGCGTTCTATTGTCGTCACACATGTGGACAGAAGGTACTGTCCTGGTTTAGGTTGGTCTTCTAACGACTTGTATATTGTAAGATATTCCCACCATCAAAATGAAGTCAGAAGCATGTTCTTGATTTAGTGGCCTATTAATATTGGGGTTAGGATGATAATGTTTCTGCTCCTGTCTTTTGATGACGTTGCTAAAGCTCGGTCTACACTTACTATCAAACTATATTGACAAAAAGGTGTGATATACCCACATAATGGTAGTGATATGACATCATCATATCCATATATGGGCATATAGTTTGATAGTGTAATAAGAGCTTAATATTTATTCTGGAGAATGATTTACTTTCTGCGCGTATAATTTAAATTCAGAAAAAGTTGATTGAACAGAAGTAACTGCACTCTGATGACGACACTAGAAAACTGCAAATGTTAAAAATTGATTCAAACAAAAAATGAAAGGTAAAACAAAATTGTTGTTCTGCCAAAACACAAGGTCAGTTGATTTGGATAGTTTGTTTGAAGTACGGTAATTTACCGTAAAACAAACAATATCTCCGGTAAAACAAAGAGTTTGTCAAGTATGCAAATATGAACTTTATAAATATGGGATGTCATTTATTATTTCTGCCAAAATCAAAAGTGGAATTGTTTATACTATAATAATCATCATAAAAAAGATAACATGCATTCATTATATCAAGTTACATACAAGCTTTCACAGTAAAATGAAGATGTTGTCAAAGAAACCCATTTTATATTAGTGAAAAAATTCTACTCTACTAAACTATTAAAAACAACGTTGCATAACCAGTTGAGATTTTTATACTCTTAAAAATAGAATATAAAAACTCAAAAACAATGCTAATTACAAATCAGTTTGGGGGATACTTTATATGGTTACTTTATTAAGAGCAATGTTAAAACTAGAATATTTGTCACAATCGTAAGTAATCAGAAGCTGCTTAGTTGACAATGTAGCAAATATTAAATACAAATTAATTTACTAATTATTAGAAGACCGTTTATTACTACTATTTAGAAGATAATACTTTTATATTCAATTAATCAACCCAAATAATATTGCTTGGTATTGAAGCATTTTAGAATCAACATATCATTGCAAGTGTTATATTTATTGAGATAGTGTCTTATACAGGAATATCTCTGAAGTCTGCTGTGGTGGGAAAAGCATCACCAGAAATTTATAAGAAAAGTTGCTTGGTCCAATAGTTCTGCATTTTGCGATTCTTGAATTTGGGTTCATAAACTGTAGTGTCTGGGAAAAATGTTATTTTAACATTGGCTATACAGATCAACCTAACATTAAGCGTTGGGCACATAGTAGTCATGACACTTTTTATGTATTGATATATCATATTAAAGTCATTAGTCTGTAAAAATTCTGGAAATACTGGATGAGATTCCTCCTCTGCTTGCTGTGTCCGTTCAAGTTGCTAGAGGTTTGGCTATGGAAAAGATAGTGTCAACAATTCGACAGGCAGTAAACTATGTCAAGTTACCGAAACAATATTATTACAGCATTGATCAATATATTGTGTTCTTGGACTAAAAATAAATTGCAGTGTTAATCTTCTACTACACCTACAGTTTGTAAGTTCAAAAATTATGATAAATCATTTTCACAAAATGAAAAAGCGAGATATCTGTAGTATTAGTTGATATGCTTTGGTCTCCTCTCGGGTACAGGTTACATGCGACTACATTCCCAGGGATTCTAGATATTCAGCAATAACTGCTACACCTTTATTTGTGTTTCCTTGTTGACATCCCTCCTTGGTGTGGCCGATGACTATGGCAGTTTTTGAAGACTGCATCGTAAGTGCTCCTTCATCTTTTTTTTTACCGAAAACAATTTTGCTGTCTTCTTCCCTCAAAAATTGGTATTTTACTCCCTCAACATATATACCAGTTGACTGGAACGGTGTGAAATCTTTACTTTTTAAACACTTTGCTATGTTCGCACCCTCACTACCTTGTAGTTTAAGCGCGTTGGCATGGCCTGCTGTTGTCCAAGGTGCGCCACCGTCCAAACCAATTATACAGGCTCTATCAGCATGAGCTGTACCACTTGCATCCTTAGTTTGAGCAAGCAAATTATCAATATATGAATCCCAACTCATGATTTTAATTGCTAGGTTTATAAGTGTTCAATAAACTAAGAGAATCAAAGAAATGTACGGCTTACTTTAACCAGCACTTCCGCCTTCACTACCGGTAAATGGTACAAGGACGTGTAGAATGGAAAATGGAGGTTAGTACCATGAGCGCGAGGAAGTTATTTAACAAAAAACGGACTCCCGCCCTCTTTATATTGCTGTGCCTTCTCGGCTGTATAGTAATATTTTTTTTGTTGTTTCTATACAGACTCACACACCTTATAAAAATAATTTTACTACGATATTTTATTAATTAAAATTGTTTTTCTGAGATATGATTCAATTAACACTATGGAGCACATGAATAATTTTTATCCCTGGAGAGAGAATTAGACTCCGCCCTCTAGTGTTTGAATTCATGGAGAAAAAAATTCTCGATTAACAATCGATGGTTAGGTTTACATTTGTAGTTAGTACTGATGTATGTTGCAAAAAACCTCTCAAGCTCCTAATTAAATGGATTATATAAGGAATTTATAATATAATTATATTGTTTGTTGCTGTTCTTTTGGTGGAATGTAGCCTACTAGACTTTTAGGACTTATTCCCACGTACTCATGCAATTCGCACTTTTAGTACATCATTTCACTTCCGCATTCACCGCCTCTCCCATGTAGTTAAAATACGATTTGTAGCGGTTCGGCATGGCGATGTGGGACACTCCCCTTTAAAAAAAGTGGGTTACACTATCACGTGATAAACACTAGTAATAACAGAACATGAAATATTATGGTACTAATCAAAACATGTATAAACGTTTATAGTAATTATAGTATTAAATAAAATTTAAGTTAAATAAAAAAAATTTATTTTAATATTGTAACAGGTAATCTAAATGATTGGAAAGGATGATTTTATTTTGGTTTTAGAAACATTTACTGGAGCCTAGAGAGGACGCTATCCGATTAATTTCCTTGGACACCACCGATCTAGAGATAGGTGCTTGACGTGTTATTTGAATTTTGATTTAAAACTAAAATTAGGCCTAGGAGTGATTAACGCCTAATTACTATTGAATATTATGGATCTCCGAATTTTGATAATAATAATAACATGAATTTTAGCCACAGTACGCCTTCCTATTTAGGCCTACTAACTACAATATAACTGTATGTGGCGGTAGGGAGTTTGAACTTTTGTGTAACTGTTTATACACAGATGCCCACCATTTCCTATGAACTCCTATGTTGTCTCCACTCAGATCACTCTGACTTACAGGGCCGAGTCATGTTATGTTAGCATTACAGTAGTATATTATTTTAGCTAGCCTTCATATCTATTGAGTAGGTAAGCCTAATTATTATATAGTAATTAGACGTGGGTTGATATACTGTATTATTGTGGTTGAATTTGATATTGTTGACATCAAGTTTTATTTTACATTTAGTTGATTTTCCCCGGATTGTGATCTACCATCTGGAATGAATGAATGATGATGTTTTAAAATTTTAATTCATTTTTTAGGCATGAAGAACCCAAATATGGAATGTTACCACAAGATTATCAACAGAAAACCATTGTAGCAGTAAACAACTATATAAACATTAAAAAAAAATGAAGTTGCGATGCATTACACGTTTATGGGGAGCATCGTCATTCTTTTACCACCGCCCTTTAAGGAAGAAGAGTTTTACGCTTTTACTAGTCGTTTTCTGTTCCTTGATTATCAACAGCAATGCATTGTGGGGATTGGTAGAAGATGCGGAGGAAAGTAGGGCAATGGTACAGGACAAAATAGCAATTGTTGGAAAAGTATTTCTGTATCGCATTCCAAGTGTGAAGAGCAAGATGAAGGTGAGAACATTTTACAACAATTAAATTACAATATATTTCTTCACATCAGTTTTGAGTAAAGTTACTAATATAGTTGTACAGTAGTACCACATTATAAAGCCTTGTCTACACTATCAAACTTTATGTGACAAAAAAATGTGACATGCCCATAGATGGACATGATGATGCCATATCACTACCATATTTGGGCACATCAGTACCATATATGTGCACATCACACCTTGTTTGTCAAATAAAGTTTGATAGACAAACCGGCTTAATATGCTATGCAAAAAAAAAAGTAAAATCAATATTTTGTATCTCTGAATACTAACTATATTATTGTTAAATATGGTTTGGAATGCTTTTATTTTCGTTGTAGTGAATAACTCCATATCATATGAAATTTTCTCATCACTGTCACTTCTTTTTTCCCTCCTTTATTTTAGATAACAGAAGCAGGATATGAATCTCTCCCTGATTGGTTGGAATTCAATGCTGATAATTTGACACTGTATGGTATAGCTACTGTGCTGGACATAGGATACCACTACATAAGTGTAACCACCACATCGGAAAACAATAAAGTCTCTAGAAATAATAAAATCTTTACAATTGATGTCATGATGGACATATCTTTAACTGCAGATAAACTGTCAGAACATTCACCAGAACGAGCAAAAGATAGATTAACTGATATCTTGTTGAACCTTCAATCATCAGATGTGTTGACGTATGAGACCAGACTTGAATCATGTTCACCAGACCAACCTCGCTATTCAGCCACTATCATCTTCGATTCCACATTTAAGGAACTTGGTGGGCAAGCAAGAGTCGACGTTGCCCTACGGTTTGCAGAATTTGTTTCTCGTAGCCCGGTTGATATCACCCTGAGTCCACGTAAAAGTACTAGTATCACTCGTCTACTTAAAAAATCAATTGTGGCAGCCGGCGCTGGGGATGTGGATGACAAACACATGGAGGAGAATGTTGAGATTTCATGGACCATAGCTTGCAATTATCAATTCCGCATAAAAGACTTTATAATGATTTTAGAACACAATATTTTAAGCAAAACCTTGACAAATGTCATAGGATACTCCATACTTGGTTGGTATATAACCAAAGAGGCACCCAGATTCAAACCAAGGATCAGACGGCAGGCGAATGGTATCATTGAAGGAACGCCAATGCCCACTCCAAGTCTTACCATAGTTCCGCCAACCAATGTAGGGAGTACAAGAACTTTCACTTTTCCGTCCACATCAATATTTTCCGAGTCGACATTTACAATTGAGACTATTCCGTCCATGTTTACACAAACTATATTTACATCTCAAGATTCACAAACTTTAATATCATCATTTAGTACATCTGATCAGACATCTTATATTTCGTTCAGTTCATCAGATAGTATAGTATACTCAACCTTATTTACTTCAGAATCTGTACTCCTATCAACAACAAATTTGATTGTGACTTCAACATTGCATATTTCTTCTTTAGAATCGTTTTTCTCAGAATCCGTGTCCACATACAGTGTCCCTCAATTGACTTCATCCACTGCAAAAAGTAATCAACTTTCATCAACATTTATCACATCTTCCCTGTCTGAGCCATACTTCACAATGACCATTTCTCCTGTTGAATTAAGCTCTTCACTTGCTAGAAGTTCTTTTGAAAGTTTTTCTGAGACTTCTTCAAGTACATCATTTCAATATCTTAGTAGCATTGAGAGCTCCTTCAGTTTCTACTTTTCAACAAGCATGGCTAGAGATTCTATGACCACTGTTGTTCCATTTTCTACTGATTCACTATCAATTTCTCCGGTGGTTTCGACTATAATACTAACGGATGTAATGCCATCGACATCGCAAACATCCCCTCAAATGTTGACACAATTGGAGAGTGACTCTTTGTCAACTGTAATTGTATCAACCGCTGAAACTACTAGTCTAGATATTTCTTTTGACTTATCGTCTGTCATTACTCATCAGCCATTGTCATCAACTGAGTTAAGTTTATACTCATCAACTTTAATAACAAGTTCAGACTTGTTTTCTGTGATGAGTAGCTCTGTTGATGATTCCTTTGTAACCACTTCTGTTTTAAAAGAATCAAGCATTTTAGTGTCTTCAGTATCAACTATCCTGTCATCAAGTTTTGAGGCATCTGTTCCAGTGTTCAGCTCTAGCCTGCCTCAAACCTTCTCTTCATTGCAACCATCCTCATCTCTCCTGCCATCAATGACACCTTTTGCATCATCTCAGCAAATCATGATGTCTTCTTCTGAATTGTATTCCTTGAAATCTTTTTTTTCATCAGAATTGTCACCATCAATATCCGAGACGTCCTCTCTTTTTATCAGTTCTATCAAGATCAAAACACAAGATGTATCTCCCACATCATCAGTGCTATTATCAGAACCCACCCCATCACCATCAGCAACACCCCAACCATCAGTATCCCAACCCTTAACACTCCAAACATTAACACCCCAACCATCAGTACCCCAAACATTAACATCCCAACCATCAGTACCCCAAACACTAACACCCCTAATTTCAACACCCCAACCATCTGTACCCCAAACATTAACACCCCTAATTTCAACACCCGAACCATCAGTACCCCACTTATCAACATCAACAACATCCTTTTACACATCCAGCAGTTTGATGCCATCATCAACATTCTTGACACCCTCACCATCATATTTCCCGTCATCTGTTATGGAGAGCAGTTTGCCAACAGTGGTTCCAACACCACCTCTATCTACAACTTTCATGGGATCATTGTCCAGCATTTCTGTGTCATCAATTCAGCAAGTGTTACCTTCTGACATCATACCGTCATCATCCATTTCAAATACCATAATCTCATCCAGTTTGTACGTCATAACTCCAGGTAATAAGAACATTAACATGCATGTGTGTGTTTCTTTGGTGTGCAATATAGAATAAGCATGTATTTGTCACGTCCTATTGATTTCATCAGCATATAATATTAAATATAGCAGCAACTCAAAAATCAAAGGCACTGTGGTGCGCTCTTGAACCTTATATTTTGTGTATGCTCTTCTACTCCACCTTGGGTAGGGTTTTATTACTATATTTTGAATTGATGAATGACAAAATTTTTTATAGTTTGATTTGAACCATATTTAATGAGAGTGATCCTTCCAGCAATTGCTGATCATTTGGGACCCTCAGAACAGATGCAATACACAAAATACAACAAGAACAGAAAAGTTAAAGAAAACCAAAACTTGAGAGATTATACCTCAGATATTCTAAATCCACTCAATTTTTAAAAATTAAAATTTTTTTTTACAGAACCCACCAATCAAGGACCGGTTGTTCTTAACGCCATCAATCATATCTCAATCATAATTGGACGGATTCTACACTTTGATATTCCTGCCGATACATTTCACGATGCAGAAGATGGAAACACACGCAATCTTAAACTTGAACTACTTACAGGTGATAATGAACCTCTACAGGGATCGTCATGGGTGATGTTGGACTCTGAGAATCAGGTTATCTACGGGTTGCCGTTGGATTTTGATTTAATTGGCCAAAAAATAGTTTATAATTTACATGCTATTGATACAAAGGGATTAAACGTGTTTGATGCTTTGTATTTGGAAGTGCTTCCTGACCCGTTTATATATAACCACCGATTTTTCATAACATTTAGCAATAATTACTTTGAATTTGCAAGTGACGTCAATAACGCTATAAACGTGTGTCAACGATTGGCAGATTATTATGGTGATCCGAACATGGATATGATTACAGTTGCCTCAGTAACAGAGGGATCTGTTATTTATGCGTATGCAAACAACAGCATTGCCAAAGATTTTTGCGATAAGGATACTGTATATAATGTGTATAGTCGTCTTGCGTATGCAAACGGTTCAGTAAACATTGGCCTATCGATTGTAATGCATCCAAAGTTTTCAGTTATTGCAGTGGACAAAGAATTTACAGGGATATGTTTACCGAAACCGCAAACCACCAATTCTCCGAATGTGGTTGCTGAAAAACGCACCAATGAGGATGACATAATTCCCATCATTGTACCTGCCCTCCTTTCTGCCTTAATAATTTTACTGATTGGAATTTGTGTTTGTTTCTGTTATAAGCGCAAACGTCATGGAGAGGAATTTCTATTACCGGAAGAGACTAACATGTTTGTTGGTAACCGTAAACCAATATTCCTTGATAATGAACTCCAGAAGCAAGCAAAGGCAGCCGAACCAGTAATCTTGCCCAAAGATATATCGCCCTTCCTAGCAAGTCCAATTTCTGTAAATTACCCCTTGGAAGGCAGGCCTTCTCCTCCTTCGTATCTAAATGAAGCTTATGAGAAAGATGACATAGACTTAGGTATTCCTATGGCACCTCTTTTTATGCCTCCTGCTTATTCCCCCCAACCTACTTTTAACAGACCACCTCCTTCGTATATGGACCCTCCTACTTATCGTTTACCTCCTCCTTATGAATCGGAAGATGTTGGGATTTTTGAGACATCAAAAATTTAAAATAGGGTTGAGTTATTATTAATATTATTGATTGAATAGTATTGAATTATAATGTGACGAAACTGCTTGGATTGATCCAGGCAGTCAGGAAATTTAAGGTTGTCTTTCCAAAGAAAGTTTTTATAACACTAGCTGGTTCTAGGTTTTTACTATAATGAGACAAAAACATTCCAGTTATCTTTAAAATGTTATATATTGGGCTTAATGAAAAATAGCGCAATGTTCTTTAATGGATGCTTTTTTTATAAACTGTTTTTAATTTAGGTTAGTTTGTGTGAATATTTTAAAGTCTATTTTACTAGCTGGTTCTGGAGTCATTGTATGCTGAAATGTTTTAATATTCCAATGTAGTTAATGTATTAGAAGTGTTAATGATATTCCACCAATATGCAGATTACCAAGACCACCACCATATTTGTAAATCCTATGCTTTTTAGCTGGTTATCGGATCTTTCATATATTTTAATTGAATACTGTGTAATATACTATAGTAATGAAGCTTGATAAAAGTTTGATATACATTCCAACAATTCTATATATAAATAATTATAATTTAATATACAGAACACTGTAAATACACCTGTGTCCACTGGTCGTGGTGTAACGGCTATGAGCGCTTACTGGCTAAACCCAGGGGCCCTGGAACATATGGGGGCCCTTGAGTAGTGCCTATAGGAAAAACCAGGCATTCAAATATGTAAAAAAGGCTAAAAACGCCAGAGGCCTCCAGCGTTGGAGGGCCACTTAGAGGGTTCCTAAACCAGGAGCCTCCGGCACTGCCTGTGCCTAGTCTTCTTGAAATTACAGGGCATGTTTTCCAACCTGAGTTTGCCGAGAACTAATTCATACTGACCATCGATTAATTAAGAGCAATACCTTGATCACCTTCATCATATTTTTTTTAATTCAGTGACTGTTTGTACTAGATATTGTTTTTATTTAAAGCAAAAGATATCATGTATAGAAAATGAAAAAATATATGTTTTAAAATCAATTATTAAAAAAGTACAAGCAAGCTATTTTTAACTGAAATAAATTAAATATAGTATGAAATTATTATTTGTGTTTTGTTATATTTATGAATAATTACTCTTCTATAGGCCGGCTGACTGGTAGAGATGTAGAACTAGGCCTAGACCTAGGCCTTCTGGAAGCGCCCATATAAATAATATAGCTACCTAATTAATTATGTATTTTTTATCCCGGTATAATTTATCATTAATTATTCATAATTTCTGCCTGAGACATTGGAGTAATAGAACTTTCGCTGGGAGCTACAACCTACAATAACAGGCTAGCTAGCTCTACTACTACTAGGGCTAGGCCTACTACCTGTATAGACCGATCTTCACACTAAGCTCTAGGCCGCCTAGCTGGGTTAAGTGTGTGTGTGTGCCAAAACAAGAAATTGGGAGTGAACTTTACAGAAAAAAGTGCTTAGCCTAGAGACCTAATAAAACATATAAAAGAGATTTCAAGATCATTTTTTCCCCTCTTAAATGCATCTAAAAGATATTTAAAGTAAATTCACAGTATACACAAATATAAATTGAGTTTAAAAGACTTGTAAAACAACTAAATTTTAACTTACCGCCTCATTTTTGTTTTCAATTTTCATTGGAAAAAAGTTTTAAAATGACGTCTGCGCTAAAAACTAAAGAGGGCGCCAGAATTAAAATTATCAGTGGACACAACATACGTAAACACGTGTGTACAAGATGGCAGTTGATGGCCAAGAAACTCATCGTTCAGGAACTTTAAAACAGAAGAATAAGACACATAAAACAGGTCGACATCGTAGTAAAGGACAACTAGAGACTATATCTAAAGGTACACCTTTAAAGAATTACCTAAATAGTTTTCATTGTTATAGTTTTTTAAGCTAGGCCGAACGTCAACACCAACTTTACGGGAAACTGGCCAGTGCGGTGGCAGCATCTGTCAATTTCCTGAGGCCTACTGTAGGCCTAGCCTTATCTAGGTCCAGGATGTTGTTATCAGATGTTTTATGTAGTATGTATGATTTAGTTACTATCTAAACTACTAAAACTTTTATATTATATTAATCCACAACATAAATTACTATATAAAAATTATTAACAAATAACATTATTTAATATATCTGCAATTCATTTTCACTTTTTCGTAATCATAATAAAACACTTTTTTTCTCGATGAAAAATGGTTTTCTTTTTTACATACATTACAGGTAGAGTTAGTGTTAAAACAATAAGCAAGAAATTACGTAAGGACCTTTCCAAAAACCAGCGACGACATCAGGTTTGTAGATTCACGTCATTATTTGGTTTGAAAAAATCTAACCATATTTTTATACCACTAATGTCATTGAAATTTGTCTTAAAATTGTTTTTATTTTTTTTGTATGTTTAAATTCAAATTGTAAAGAAGATGTTTGCTCATTCCCAAAGTCTGACACTTTTTTAATTTCTTACTTGTTTTAAATTTTTATTTTAGGCAAACCAAATACGACAGAAGAAGAAAGATGATGTGATAAACAGAAAGAGAAAAATTGGAGGAAAAAATGGTGCACCCCATCTTGTGGTAATTAAAAATAGAGAGAGGGATTTAAGGGAAAATGGTTGAGAAACCAGTGTCTCTACAAAAACATTTCATCATAATATCTTATTTATGCACTTGTCAATTGTATGACCCACTATACAACCCTGGGTGCGTCATTTACAAATAATTATTGACTCAGGGGTGCGTCAAAAAACCTAGATGGTATGTCATATCAATAAACAATGGTGTGTCAATGTCCATCACTTTACCACCCTTTACCATATCATGAACAACATGGTCACAATGCGTCAAAGAGGGTGAGTCATGGTCACCTAAAGTTAAGTCACTTTTTTTTACGCAGGGGTGTGTCATGGTATGCATAAGGTATGATGCACATGATGGGGTGGTGTCGTATAGTGCATTATTGCCAATAGTAATGAATGATTATTAAAATAAATGTGATATCATTATTAATGAATGATTTTTTATGCAAGAGTGATGATTGAATGTTCTTTTAAAGACTGTCTTCTGTGCTCATCAAGAAACTGACGTAAACAATGTGGTAAACTTACTGAAGTCATGTGACGAATCGGCAATAATCAGCCAATCAGAAAGCGGGTTAACATGTGACATAAGGTAGAGTGGTATTCTGTGTAACTATGGATGTTCCCTGAATAAGCATTGGCCATAGTCTAAATGTTAAATATATATTCCCCTTGTTTGTTTCGCAGGAAATAGTAGGTATGTCTCTTGAATAGATGTGTCCCAAAGGAGAGTTTTACTGTATCGTTTCTTATATATTTCTGTGTATTCTTTTTTCTAACAGTATTCCTAGATTTAAACAACGCTTCACATTACTTCTTCCTCCTCCGGACCTCAAATCGATTCTGGACGCTGCTAAAGCGTCCGACTCAATAGTAGCCGTGCTCTCACTGGACGAAGGCTGGGACGCATGGGGTGAACTATGCCTAACCAGTCTGTTTGCACAAGGATTGCCAGCTACCACACTTGTGTTACAGGTAAGTTTATACAGCCAATACTTGTAAAAATCTGCCACAAATTCACACAATATCAGGCATTCTTTACCTGCACTCCAAAAGCATAAGGGTAGGGATACTGTATCTTAATTTGTTTAGTATCTTGGAAAGGTTCTAGGATACAGTATCGCATGTTCATCACATTTTACGTTTTGTATTTTAGGAATTCGTTCATAATACTATACAAACAAATTATAACATTTGATTCACTGGAAGAATTGGGTTATTTTTGAGTAGTTGATTATAAATATGAATTATATTATGAGAAAGCGGGTATACTACTGTACGTATTTTTAAAATACTTTGATTGTTTTGTCTGTATGAATGTTGTAATGTGTTGTTGATAACATTTATTATTTTCTTGGTGTATATAGGGAATGGTAGATTTATCAATCAAAAAGAAATCAGAATCAAAAAAGAACTTACAGAAGATTATAGAAAAGAGGCAAGTTTGTTAAATAATAAAATTAAAAACTTATTTTAGTTTAGTAATTTTTGATAATTCACCATTGCATGATCTTTCAATTATTTGACATACATTCTATAATCTATTTTCTTTTCATGGTAAGGTTTCCAAAAGAAAAAATGTACACGTTAGACTCGGCGCAAGATGCAATATTGTTATTGCGTCACCTAGGAGACCAAAAATTATCATCCATCAGGTGGCGTGACACACGCCCCCATATTCTAGCACGAAGTGTGAACTTTGAACCTAATCCTGAACAGGTTAGTAGTGTTCTACATTTTGATTTGCATTTAATTTACATGATTTAAATACGATTTAATAGTCAAACAAAATTATTGTTTTAAAGATAATTGTATTCTTTAATTTATTTTGTCATTCAAGGGTCTTCTTGGAACTCTTAAAGTGTCAGGGTTTTTACGAGGACAACCTCTGTCTGTAAATGGTCTAATTCACATACCAGGGTATGGAGAATTCCAAATGAAAGAGATTGATTCACCACCTGACCCTTGCCCTTTGAACTCACATCCAAGAAAGAAAAAAAGTAAAGCTGATGATATGAATATTGTAAGTAGAAATAATTAATTATGTGATTCTGTAATCCGATTGGTCAGTATATATGAGATATAATTCTGTATTACGCCCATTTAGTCAGTCAAGCGGATCAGAAGGGTAATATATCCCGTACTACCTGTTTGATGTTTCCACGTGCGCGTTGTTTATGTATTGTATTGTATTTTTATCGTTGAGCGCATGCGTAGTTGTGATTTCAACCGAATCGAATGATGAACCCGTATTCGACGGTTGAAGTTGTCTATGCTAATAAGTGACCTTTATTCATAATCATAGGATGAAGATAAAGATCAAGCAATGGATGAAGACATAAACGTATTAGAGGTCGTTGACACGGCTAAGCAAGAGTCACTGCAAGCCGAGGCAGAAATGGATCCTATGGAAGGAGAGCAAACATGGCCGACAGAAGAAGAGATGGCGGACGCTGAAGGTATGCCATGTTGAATACATGAAACAAAATAAGTTTATACCTACTGTAGGCTAGTTAGATCAACCTAGGCCAGGCTGCCTGTACTGCCTCCCGGGACAGTCTTCTTGATCCTTATAGGCTATCCTTACTCTATATCAACATAATCATTAGTCTGTTTAATCCTAGACCAGTCTTCTTCAAGGTCAACCTGATCATTGGTCAAACCTTTTCCTAGGCCACCATCATCATCAATTCATGTTCTAATGTATTTGTTTTTAGCTGCCCTGAAAGACAAGACAAAGAAAATATTAAGGAAGGTTCCCAAAGGAACGTCTGAATATCAGGCGGCCTGGATACTGGACAATGAAGAGGAAGAAGAAGAATCCGTGAGTAATATCATATTTAAATTATCTTGCTGGTTAAATCCTTTAAACAGAGCATAGTTTGAAATTAGGAATGTTTTACAATCCTGTTGGTGCAGTACCCGCTGCTTACTTGGGCTCGAATCTAACCACTAGCCATCAGCCCAAGCTCGGTGGTCTAGAGGTATGAATGCCAGGGGGTCGATCTGGAGGTTATGGGTTAGAGTTTCACCTGAGACTTACTTGCATACACAATAGGGAACTAAATCCCATGTATCTTAAATTAATTTGGAATAATTTTATGAAATTAATAATAACTATTACTTTGATTCTTTTAGAGTGAGGATGAAAGTGAAAATGATGATGATGATGCCTCAATGCAAGATGAAGACAACCTGCAAGCAAGAGAAATCAGTGATGAAGAGGGTGACATGGCTAGCATCGCAGATACAAATGATTTTGAAACGGTGAGTATTAAGCTCGGTCTACACTATCAAACTTTATGTGATGTGCCCATATATGGACATGATGATCTCATATCACTACCATATTTAGGCATATCACCACCATATTTGGGCACATCACACTTTTGTCGTAATGCAATTTGGAAAGTTTTTAATTTTGTTTTATGATGTGGTCTGTCATGTTAGAATATGACCTTTTGTATAGAGCATACTGAATATTTATATGTAAATTTAGTTGTAAATAAACTGGAAATAAACTGTAAATTTGAAGTGTTTTTTTATCCTTAAAGATCAGTATAACAGGAGGACAGAAAGATAATTATGATAAAGTTCATTTTGATGAAGAAGAAGACCTAGAAATGTAAGTGAATCTTGCTTCTGAATTTAGTTTAGATGCACTCTTGATGTACAAGTCTAGGCCTTATTGCACTTGTCTAGGACAAGGCATATTACACTTGTCTAGGCCTACCATTGCTGGGCTTATTACCCTTGCCTAGGCCTAATGACTTTTCATAATTGTTTTGGTTGTTTTTTGCTAGGCTCAACAAATACAGAGAAGAGAGAATGAATGCAATGTTTCCAGATGAAGTTGATACACCTAGAGACGTAACAGCAAGAACTAGATTTGCCAGGTAACTGAAATTAGGATGCGGCGGAGGATTACCAATTAAAGATCTATATTATTATATATATTTGAACCTCCTCCTTTGGATATCCCTATTCAGGGGAAACCTCTATTAAGTGGACACTTTGCTGTCTCCCGAATGTATATGGATTTTTTTACACATGAGTTTTTTGCGGACGGAATTCAAGGAAATATAAAATACATGAATATTTTAGTTATTAGTTATTTACTACAATTTGTAAAGCTATATCATTATATTTATTTATATCATATTTTTGATTTGTTTTTGAATATTTTTTCAATCATTTTTTATTTATATAGGTATAGGGGTCTTAAAAGCTTCCGGTCTTCTCCGTGGGATCCCAAGGAGAATTTACCGCTAGACTATGCTAGAATATTTCAATTTCAGAATTTTAATCGTACGAAGAAAAAAGTTGAGAAACAGGAGATTGAAACGGATGTACAACCTGGGATGTATATAACAATACATATAGTGAATGTACCAAAGTCATTTATAGGTTAGAGGTTTTTTAGTAGTTTGTTTTACTAGTACTGTATTAATTGAAATAATGCATTTATATTTAACCAAACAGTTAGGCTCTGTCTACACTATCAAAGTTATGTAACAAAAAAAGTGCCCATAAATGAACATGATGATGTCATATCACTACCATATTGTTCAGGTAGCCTGCATTATGCGCTATACTAAATTGAACATTATTATTATTATATATAGAGGTAAAAAATATAGGCTTTGTATCTTTAATTTTTATAGCATATTATTTAATTTGTAGATGATTATAATGCAGAGAAGCCACTAGTCCTGTTTGGGCTTTTACAACATGAACAGAAGGTAAGCAAATAATTTGCGTTAATATAGTGTATTAAAGATATTTATTACAGACCATTAAATACAATTTTCACACCGAATATGTGGAATCTGCCCATGTACGCTAGTTTCCATTTCGCAGTCCACATGCTTGTTTGATCCTTTAACATCAATTTTTCAAAACCCACTCGGGACAACAAAAAAAACCCCATATTAATTAAACTTCTCGCAAATAGGAGCATGTGCCAGTTACTACATTTATTGTCAAATGTAAAATAATAATAATTACATTACTCAACTTATTGACAAAAAGAACAAATAAAAAGCTTTCCCTTGTCTAGATTTGGCCTTGTAAATGTAATACATACAGTAATTAATATTTATTGTCATCATCTATAAAATGTTTTTTAATTATTGTTATAGATGTCTGTATTACATTTTGCACTCAAGAGGCAACAGAGCTATTCAGAGCCAATCAAATCAAAGGATAGGTTAATATTTCAGACAGGATACAGGTCATTTACAGCCTGTCCGATCTTTTCACAACACACAGTTGGCGACAAACAGAAGGTAAAATGTTTTGATGATTTGCTAAGTAACATACTGAGAACTTGTAGGATAGGGTGTATATAACCAAACGATATTAACCCTTGATTATACACAAAACTAATGTACGTACAGCACCTACTCAGATATAGGCCCACCCTGGGGTGTAAGCAATTCTCCCACATAGTAGACGTCTTTCCTAATTACTTAAACTTTAATTCTTTATTTTTTTTAGTATGAACGGTTCTTCCCAATTGAAGGAGTGACTGTTGCTAGTGTGTATGCACCAATTGTTTTTCCACCAGCAAATATTCTAGTATTCAAGGAATTACCAGGAGGTGAGTTGAAGGGTCCATTTGTGTCTAATGAGCATGGCATAATCTGTTAAGGGATCAGCTCAAAAAATTGTTTCTAATTTAGTATTATTATCCCCCGACTTTTGAATTATTAAGTCATCTCCTTTATCTTGCAGGGTCACATGTTTTAGTTGCTACAGGAACGTTGCTAGGCGCGAACCCTGACCGGGTCGTCGTCAAGAAGGTGGTGCTTAGTGGTCATCCATTTAAAATTATGAAAAGACAGGCTGTTGTGCGTTACATGTTCTTTAATAGAGGTTTGTAATTTATCAATACAAAAAATATATAGAACTTCGGGACCCAACGAAGTATCCCCTTAAAAAGGGTATCACATAGGGGCTCTACTGTATACTAAAAGTAGTAATGAGATGTCTATACTAAAGTCTTTGCATAAGCCTTGGCCCTTACCATATAAATACTTAGAAATAATATTTTATTTTTGTGTAGAGGACATACTATGGTTTAAGCCAATCGAATTGAAGACTAAATGGGGTCGACGAGGTCATATTAAAGAACCTTTAGGTGAGTGACACAATTATGATAGTAAAATTGAGATACATTTCGATTGTGCAGTCGTCGTTTTATAATTTCTGATGTATAATAACATTTTAATAATTTTTACAGGAACACACGGACATATGAAATGTATATTTGACGGTCAGATGAAGTCACAGGACACTGTGCTAATGACGCTGTACAAACGCATATACCCAAAGTGGACGTATGACGTAGAGGGCAGTAAAGGCCTCGAAATAACACCAGCAACGATCGGGAGCTGCACATATGTTGAAGATTATATGGAATGATAGTTTGCCTTGGCATGGTGGGATTGCACGATATTTTAAACTTTGTTAAGCAGATTCACACGTATTCGAATGAATACTTCAGGACTGCAATTTTAAATTTATTTTAAAGAGATCTTTGGCTTGTCTGTTTTTAACCTCACTCTATGGCTCTCTGTACTTTGAATATTGGTTTTTCCATTATTTTGATTGCTAAGCTTAAAAAAGCAATAAAAAAGCTTACGTTAATTATTTTTTACCATTCAAATAAAATGTTATGTTTCTGTTGAGCAGAAAAGTTTCCCAATCGAATACGCCAATTGCATGTTGTGTTTTATTGATATTTTAGTGGCCTCATTTAATGAGAAGCCGTGCAAGCTCTATCACGAAATGGAAATAAAAATAAACTATATAGATAGATGGTCCACTGTTTATTATGTTAATATTATTATTTGTGTGCATTGAAGCATGGAATCACAACATAGCCTTTTATAGCATAATCATTCTACTTTTTAATAATTCTTCTAAGAAGTTAAAAATTCAGGCTAATAACTTGTATAACTGCCCCAAGAGAAGTGGTAATCTGAGAATGAATTCACAGTGTTGTATATAAAATAAGATAAACAAGGAATACCACACCTTAAAATTACCACACCTTAAAATGAAGGTCAATTGCATAAAAAGTAACAAATATATCCTTTAAATTGATGATTCTATGGATTCATCAAAAGAAGGTTAAAACTCTGGAATTTGTCTACTTTCAATGCTTTTATTGGTGAAATACAACAATTGCAATATATATTTTGTCAATTTTTTTTTTTTAGTCGAAAAACAAGACATATGCGAAAGGGAACTTGCGCCGCATTTTCATCAACATTACATACAACATATTGTAATTACACGTAAAAAAACGTACACCTTGTTTATGCAAATTTTATAAAAAGATACATAGCGCCACCATAAACGCTAACCGCCGCCGTTTTTTTAGATTAATTGTTGTGTGTTGTTGATTGTTTACTCCATAATAATTCCGCGTGTCGTGTGCTAAGTTTTCCTTTACTTACCTCAATATTCTTGCTTGAAATGTTAATTTAAAGTGTTCATAGTAACACAAAATACCATCAATAGAACACTTAAATCACATAGAAGTAATTTTATATCAATTATGAAGCTTTCCGATCAAGTAATTCGGAATTTTCGTGTCGCAAAGCTTTTCAAGGATCAGAACACAGCAAAAATCAACAGTGTTGATTTTTCACACAATGGCGAAACTTTAATATCCAGTAGTGATGATGATTCAATTGTTATTTATGATTGCTTAGAAGGAAAGTACGTGCTAACACACTGAGTAGTTTTTAGTCAAATATTTACGAAAAAGCACATTTTTTAGTTGTTTTAAAGTGTATCGGTATTTCACTCGAAAATTCGGGAACGCCATTTTCGGCTTGGGACGAAACGACCCTTAATCAGGGACTACCGCCTGTGCGTTAGATTTAAAGATGATTGGGAATCCATAATAAACAGGGTCAGGTGGCCTAGGTACTCAACCCTTTATGAATTGGTTAAAATACAAATTAATAAATTTGTTTAACTCTAATTGATAAAATACCCCTTTTCTGCATAATGCATTACTAATGTGATAAATCAGTTTATTCATAGATGTTGCAATAATACATTTTTATCTTAAAAAAGAAAACAAATTTGGTTGTTGTAGGTCTATTGCAACTGCATACATTTTCATTTAAATTTTATATTTATTACAAACATGGAACAAGGTCTCTATTTGATAATTTAACAAACTGTATTATTGACTTCATCGTCTAATAATAAGTTCAGCCCACATACACTACAAAATACAAAACTTATAGCATAATATTACAACACACCACAGCTCTTTTTATAGTGGTCAATTGTTAAAAAAACCTTTAATGTTCAAAGATAAATTGAAAAATATGTCTGTATACTGTGGAAAGTGGTTCATCCACATATTCTTAATGAATTTTACACATTTTTTTCCTCTTATTTAACAGACCTAAAAAGACATTGTACAGTAAAAAATATGGAGTGGACCTTATTCGTTTTACCCATGCCCAGAACACGTGTATTTATAGCTCAAACAAAATCGACGACACGATTCGCTACTTGTCTTTACACGACAATAAGTTCATCCGGTACTTTCCAGGACACACACGAAAGTAAGTGCTGTGCAGTGCTCTTCTGAATTTATTATTTTACTTTTTATCTAAAAATATAGTTATGAGGAAAATTAAATGTCAATAGATAAACATTTTATTGTGGCAGAATCGATTACAAAACTATAGTTACATATAGTAGCATAATATTATAATACTGGATAATTTATGTTTGCTTAATTTATACTTGAATTTGCATAATTTAACTATGTATAATTTATTTGCATTATTAAATTTCCATAATTTATTAAATAATTTATTTATTATTTATGTAAAAAAGAATCTGTAAAATATTGTTTTTAATTCTTACAGAGTTGTAAGTTTATCAATGTCGCCGATTGATGACAGTTTTCTATCGAGTTCATTCGACAAAACTATACGGTTATGGGACTTGAGGTCACCGAATTGTCAGGTAATAGACATAGAAATTTTGTCTCAGAAGTGCATGTTTAAAGCTCTGTCTACACTATCAAACTAGTTTGACTAAAAAAGTGTGATGTGCCCAAATATGGTAGTAATGTGACATCATCATGTCCATATATGGGCACATCACATTTTGTTGCCACATAAAATTTAATAGTGTACACAGAACATAAGAAAGCAGATGCAGGACATGAGAATCTTCCTCCTATAATTCCCCCTAAAAATAGTCCCTAAAATGACACAGAATTGTTTACACTTTGCAGGGAATGATGCAGCTTCAAGGGCGACCGGTGGCAGCATTCGATCCCGAAGGATTAATTTTTGCTTGCGGAATAAACTCGGAAATGATAAAATTGTATGACCTTCGTTCATTTGATAAAGTAAGTTTTTGTAATATTACAGATTATGCGCACATTTGGATACATATGAGCAAGCATAGAATGAATTATTGGACATGGTTGAGTGGCTCGTCAATGTGATAAATAAGCTGACCCCCAGTATATTTATATTTTACCTGTTTTGCGTATTGGTCTTGTAAAAGGTAATGGACGCCAAGTTATATCTAAACTTATCAAAGATGACTAAAATCTTTTTTCTCTTTTTTTATATAACTTTTACAGGGTCCTTTTACAACGTTCCGGTTACAACAAGATCGAGATTGCGACTGGACTGGACTTAAATTCAGCTCGGATGGTAAAATGATCTTAATCTCAACAAACGGACCAGTTATTCGTCTTATTGACGCTTTCTCTGGGCATGCGCTACAATCATACATGGTACAGTAATATTCTTTTACTTTTTTCTTTTCTTAAATTTCCAAGGATAACCTTAAGCGCATTCATTTACTATCGTTCTTAAAGACCGTAATATACAAGATGCTCCACATAAACAAAGTCTTATTACAAGTCTTTGGGAGTGGAGATCCTTGGATTGGTAGCCAAGCATCATAACCACCAAGCCACAACTCCACTCATGTTCAATTCAATATTTAATTTCATAAATATGTTTTAAAGTAAGAACCTTGGCCCCCACTTTGATCTGGTTATCTTTGTACCAGACAAAGTAAATAGAATAAACAAAATTATAAAGTGTACCTACAGGTATTTTTTATGTTTTTCTTACCTTCAACACTAATGTTGCCACCTTCAATACGACAGTAGTAAGCTGTTTTAATACTATGAATTGTCACGGTTTATTAAACATTTCTGTGTTTGTTTTGCAGGGTCACATGAATCAAAAAGGCATTTTGTTGGAAGCATCGTTCAGCCCGGATGCACAATTTGTTTTGTCAGGTAAATAAATAAACAAAGCATGTATCATGCATGAATTTGTAAAGTTTATATATATTTCGGTATATTGTATTCAACATATAAATAAATAAAAACAAATATTGCAGCCCAAAGAGCTGAATTGCAGAAATACGTACACGTACGTATTCATGAAATGATTATATACAAATTGCAGAAATAATATATACATTAAATTGACAACATCAAGAAAGTTACAAGAAACACAATGTACAAAAAATGCAGTCAGGTTAAAAAATAATTACTACAGGCTCTAGTAGAGCTGTTGAGTTGAAAAGTCATTCTGCACATGATTACAATCATATGATCATGTGCAAAATGACTTGAACCAAATAGTATTGTGAAAATGAAAATAATAATGTAGTATGTGAGAAATTTGAATTACATTACTAGGTTTGTATTTTCTCTATAGGATCTCAGGACGGAAAAGTCCATATATGGAATGCTGAGAATGGAACAAAGACGGCTGTACTGGAGTCAAAGCATAATGGTGCTCCAGTTCATTGCGTACAGTTTAACCCTAAGTACCTAATGCTGGCAACCTCCTCACAGTCAATGGTAAGGCTTTATGCTTTTGAATATTTTGTAAATGTCAACTGAATTCTCAATCTATATCAATTCAATTTATTTTCCACATACTCCATCCACAAGCATGTACTGTACATGGAGGATGCATATACAGTGCACAGATCTTTAAAACTAATAAGCACCATTAAAAAATAATATATTGACAATAAAAATCATATAAAATTATACTGTAAATAAGGCAGTATACAAATAAATAAATATATTTCGGTTGGGGCGACTTTTTCTCATTCTCACAGATTTTCTCATCTTTATCGTTTCAAATTAATGAATTAAATTTCAGTATATCACCGGGCAGTATAGAATTTATTCCATGCCTGTGATGTTAATATATTGTATTATATATAAATAAGCAGGATGGTGTTTACTCACCGTATATCAAGATCAGAAACATACTTTTAAAGCTGTTCGGGGATGTTTTATCTAAATTTAAATTGGAAGTAAATTGTCACAATTTGGGGCCAGCATACAATATATGGAAAGCAATTGGATAAATACTGTTTAGGATAGTAGACATATCATTGCTTTAGTACTAAATTACAATAGAATGCCCACGTTTGGGACATCCCTAGTAAGGACACATTTATCAGATCCCGAATATTAATGTTTGTTCAATTTTGTTAGAGTTACATGTTTAAAGCACTTTTTTTTGTATCCCATTACATTATCATTTTATTGTATTTGTATATGTTTTTATTTTGATTTTGGAATAAAAATGTTGATGGTTGATTGAATAATAGGGGTTCTACTGTAAATTTGAATGTTCAAATCTCAGTCTAATTTTTTCTTTTAGTCCTTTTGGCTGCCAAACATTGACGATTGAAGTCCGCCCAAAACTTCTGCAATCAATCGATAAATATGAATGTCCATATATAGATGTGATACTGTACTAGTTTAATGAGAACAGCCTGGACAATTCCTCAGTATTAAAAGCTATTTGTTTAGTAAATGTCAAGTAATGAATTGGACAGTGTATACAGACATTGGATTGGATCAATAATGTCTAGCATAGAGATGTTTGAAACCTCTCTTTATGAAGACACTTACATGATATATAAATAAAGACAATATGGGTTCACTACTATAATAGAACAGTTTTAGTTTAAAATGACTGATACTTAAGTGTTGAGCTACACAAAATTGTTGACAAAATTGTAAATATAAAAGATCAAATACTACATGATGTTTTACCTATTTTTGTACAATATAAGGGATTTGAGTATAAAGGGAATTCCTCAGTGTCTATTTGTCGTGTTATGTAAGTATTTAATATAGAAGATATGTCCCAAATGACTGTTGCACAATTTGACATTTTAGTTTAACACAATATCATGCAAAGCATATATTTCTGTGACTTTCCCATACATTTTTCCCTGATGTATCCTACTTTATGTATGTACTATGTGTTCCCTTGGACCATAAGTACATGCACGTCCAAACCTAAAAGTGCTAAGTATCAACAGTAGGCATTCTAAAAGCTCTGTATACACTATCAAACTAGTTTAACAAAAAAATGATGTGCCCAAATATGGTAGTGATATGACATCATGTCCAGTTTAATAGTGTAGACAGAGCTTAAGAGAATTTTGCGTATTTTACATGATGTTAATTGCGTATTGTAAGTACTGTAGTATTAAAATGAACACCACATTTGTATAAAATGGAAATAAATAAAAAATTGAATTTCTGTCATAAGTCCTCTCTTAACTGTGAGGATGAGACTGTTTAGACAAAGGAGCCCTATTGTATGTGCATACAGTTTTGTTTTTTTTTTTTGCTTTTTTTTTTTTAACCATATTTAATGAGGGTGATCCATCCAGCTATTGCTATAGAGGTTCACAAGACAAACATATACACAAGATGCTCTACATAAACAAAGTCTTATTACAAGTCTTTGGGAGTGGAGTATTTGGTCCTTAGAAAAAATCCTGACATGTGACGGGACTTGAACCCAGGACCCTTAGAGTGGTAGCCAAGCATCATAACCACCAAGCCACAAACTCCACTCAGTTGGAGTAACCCTTTAATATAGAGGACACCGTTAGGACCCAACACAGTGGCCTCTTAATAGGGGTTGGCAGTAGTGTTAAGTCAAATGGCCGAGCGGTTAAGGCAGGGGCTCTGTTTACCGTACCTAAAGAGCCAACAACATCGGTAAGGGTTCGAGGCCGACTCGCTCCTAGTTCTGGTGGTGGAATAAGTCTTTTCGGATAAGGACTATAAACCGTAGGTCCAGTGTACACAGTTATAACCTGTGTGCACTTTAAAGAACCCAGTTCATTATTCGAGAACAGTAGGGGGTTACCACGGTGAACTGGTTCACAAAGTAGCCCCTGTATCAGGGGGATTACCACCTATCTGATAGGACAGTGATTAATTTACTATTGGTAATGTCTAAAGACATAAAATAAAAAAACAATATATAGCCCCTCATTTCAAGAGAAAGTGTCCCCTCAATTGGGTGTTTAAAAGGATGTGTTCTGCTGTAAAACATGATATTGAGTTCCAATGTTATGGCAAGTTGTCACAAAAGAACATTAAACAATAAGATACTTGGTAATGAATACAAAGATTTAATGCAGCATGTACGTCAAACCGCCATGATGTGTCGTAACAAATATGTCTACAAAACTTGCATCTAGAACATGTGTTGTTTGGAAGCTGTTTTGTCAGCAAATGGATGATTGCAATAGATTACATATAAGAACATTATGCTGATGCAATGTGGCACATAAAGACAAAGCAATATAACACCCTTTGGATGGGACGTTAAGCTATTGATACACAGAATAAAAAATTACCATATATACTCTGATATAATCCCAGTACGAGGTGGGATTAGACCCGAAGTGGGATTGTATTCGAGGATATACAGTATACAGAAATACAGTAGAGTCCCCATTAAGAGGACACCAGGATAGTGTTTCCTTAATAGGCGTTTCCTTAATAAGTATCCGCTGAAAAGGGCGTCCCCTGAAAAGGGCATACCCTGAAAATGTGTCTCAAATGAAAGAAATTTGGCACAAATACTGTATGACAGAAGCTATCACAGCACCGATTAGTCTATAGGCATGTGCAGATATTTGTATGTACCATTGCTTTGTACTTTTGGAGTCTCATTGTGACAGCATAATGTCCCTATCAATGATGATGGAAGTCTTGGGAGTGTCTACAAATAGTATATATAACTTATGATTTAAATTGTATACAACTACACTACACATTTATAATTTTCTGAGAAATGAACTTGAATGATGGTATTTAAATTCTAATAGCGTATATCCTCGGGTATAATCCCACCCCCTACTTTATGTCTGATTTCACAAACAGGCATATCCTCAGGTATAGTCCCAGTATTGACTTTTGGTCTGGATGTAGGCCTCTCTCTAGCCAGTTCAGGTGAGTTTTTACAAGAAATGCTTACCAAACATTTTTGTTCCAAAACCAAGGTTTCCGTGGGTAAAGTCCCACCCCCAAAAGTCAGTTTAATTTCATTTTAGGGTGGGGGGGGGGGGGGATTATACCAGAGGATATACAGTATAATTTATAAATATAGAAATAATAATTAACAATTGAATATATATTATTAAATATTATAGAATGTGTTTATGTTTGATTCCCACTAGAGAAACAACACTTCTTCAACTTAACAAAAATATGATTAAACCCTAGAGTTGATTTTCTGCCAAACTATTATATAGTATTTTTATATTATTATATATTATTATTTTAATTTTAATATATTTTGTTTATTTATATTTTGAAACTAAATAAATAATTATATTAATTAATATAAACTAATAACCTATAATTAAAATATGTATTGCTAATGTAAATTATATAAAATTAAAGTACAAACTTGAAAAATAATTGGTATGTAAAAATAATTTGTTAAATTTAGTATCTTAATATACATTAGTTCTTCAATAAAGTATTTAAAAAAGACATATATGTAAATAAAACAATGGAGAAATATTTGATTTCTCCCTATTTAAACTAACACAGTGTGATAAGCAACACCACTAGTACATTTACACAACTTTTACAACAATGTAATTTCTGTATATTTCATATAGCTCCTATAAAATATTTTACAAACAAATTTACAAATATTTTTCCAAGTAAACATATATTTCATTTAGAAATAACTTATTTTATCCTACAAATATCTTAAGAAACTATGCATTACAACATGGTTTAAAATCTATATACATTTTATTTGGACCCTACAATGTTGATATAAAGATAAATTCAGTACTTTTATATGCAAGTCTATACCTGTCCACACTATCAAATTGCATTATATATGAAGATATATGAGCACACTTTTACTATGATGACATCATCATATGACCATATATGGACACACCATCACCATATATAATAATAATAATTTCCTGGATCTATATAGTGCATAATGCTGTGAAACCTCTAAGCGCTGAACATTATTACCCCAGTCATTTTTTTTTAGATCAAACACATATGGAAACATACTCCCATAATGCAGCTAGTAATCAGCGCAAAGTTGTGTCTTGATCTAACTGGGTACTCATTTATACACCTGGGTGGAGAGAGGCAAACGCAAGTAAAGTATCTTGCCTACTACATCACCATATATGCATACAGTATGATACTTCCTGATAGTGTGAACAGAACTTTAAGATAAGTACACAGTATATATTTTTTGGTTATGTGCTGGTACAGTATTTTAATTTACACAGATTTCAGATAAACAAACAAGAATATGGCTACAGCAACAAAACTCCCACTTGGATATGCACTAGTTGCACTTGGCTTACACTGAGATTATACTGGGCTTATTCCAGGATTGCCCCGGACTGTGTAGAAATGTCAGTACGTTTAAACATAATCATATGTATGCTAATTGTTATGTTTAAATAATCCAACACTGAATAATAATCAAAAGCTGTATAAGATTATGTTTTTAAATATTGGCAATAACATTGCACAATCGAATATTAATTAATTTTTACTGTATTTGAGGTAAAATTGGGCAGGAATTTCAAATTCAAATCTAATCATATTTGGTGAAATATATACATAATATGAGGTATGCGCCTTAGGAATCAATTTTGAAATTTTTATAGACTAAATGTAATGTCAACATTATAACAACAATCCTTGTTTTTTTTTCCTGAAAATTCTTTACGTTCAATCAATTTCAAAGTTTGCTTTTCTGTTATCGTTTTATCAATGTAAAAATATTTCAGTAACATATTTATTTTATTTCATTCCAAACCAAATCGTCACTAACATACGCAATGTGTAATTACAGGTATTAAAATACCTATGATAACAAACCATGTCAATGTTTGTCAAATGTCAAATTCTAAGGCAGAAAATATTTCTAAAATTTATTCATGTTTGAAAAGATTATTTTGTTGATGTATATAGCTCAAAATCAAAGAATACCCTACCACCCAAGTAAGTAAATTAATTTTAATGGGGTAACAACTAATATTAACAGTATCATACACTTCATGCACATTTTATTAGAAATTGCACAAATATTCACTTGTAAAAAACACTCATGCACCATATAAAATACATATAGACAATATTCCTTATCATTTAAACAGTACATACTAAAAACAAGTCTCAACTGGCATACCACAGTACAAACTAATTCGTTGCCAAAAAAACAACCTAGTATACAAGTATATAATATAATATTGAGTTGTATGTATAATGTAAACATTCTTCCAGCTTTGGCGTCGTTTCTGTATTATAAAAATGTCAAACGTCTGATATGAAATTTGTAGAAACAGCGTATACTTTAAATTGTTTATGTATATATGGAATAAAAAAGGATTCGGACCCAACACTCCTCATAAGAAGCATCTTAATTTAGTACATTGGTTGGATAGGAAATTATTTTGTGTGTAGTACTAGAAGATTGTCTGTATATCTTCAAAAAACTAAATGTATTCCCTTGTTATAAACCCAAAAATACTTTTTCAAAAGAATCCTTTTGTTATTGGTCTATTTCTTGCCTAGGTTACCCGGATAAACCAACAATAACCTATTCTCCTCAAACTTGAAAAGTAGAACATTAATTCCCTCTGCACAAATGGTATAGTCCACAAACTATACCCCCTTTTTTAATACCACCCACCCGAAATAATGAGTGGATTTATTCATCAAAAAATTTATCAACTACAAGGTATAGTAGGACTTGATTTGACACTACAAACTCCCCCCATTAAAATTAAATTGATCTTAAAATATTAAACTGCATCATGTGATTCGGTGAGACTATTTTGAGGCGAGAGCATACTGTGTCGATAAAGTGGTATGACCATCGCTGTGATGTCATCACCAGATGCAAGAGCGTTGCTCTTGGTACGCCATCCGTTCTCTCGCAGGATTCCTCTTGAGGCCATTACCAGATCTTGCGCTGCAGAGGTGTACCTAAAATTAGAAGTTCATAATTATATTTTTATACATACTGTTTTAAATATAGCTTTATAAAAAATTAGTTTTAGATCTGCCCAAGTTTGATTCACTTTTTACAAAACTAAACATTACACTTATATTATTCTAATACTAAACAGTTCTAGTTCAGATAGGCCTATGCTATTGGTAAGTACTACTTACATGGAAAATAACTTGGTTCCTATAATCTTGAATGCATGCACTTAACATTATTGTGGAAAACTTTACTTTGTTTATGATGATGGAATTTGTGACAGGATAATAAGTCTTCCTTATTTTTTTCATTAAAAAATTGTGGCCTTTTATTATGTTTTTAACATTTTATACTTTGAATTAATTAATATTAGTGCTTATCGGGAGATAAGATATTTTTTAAATAAATAATATTTTATTTTTTATTTACATGTATTGACTACTTTTGAAACATTTATTATATACTTTTTGAATTATTTTTTTCTGGTAGAACTAGCCTTAAAGCCTTTTGGGCTTATTTATGTTTCTCCAGCATGTGCATTCTACTTTTAAAAGAATGATGTATCTTATGAAAATAAAATTGAATTGAAAATAAAATTAGATCAATTAATCAAGGTCAGACACAATTCCGACAGAAATATCTTCATTGTCATTGGTCAATTTTCTATATAAAAGCTGTGATGTGCTAGACAAGAAATCCATTTTAAGTTTGAACCACACTTCAACACCAACATAAACATCTTTGCTTGATGATTGACAATGACATGTAACGCCTCGCTACTTCGCATCCAGCATCACACATGTTTAGACATACATTAGACGTACAGCCCAACCTATAGGAAGCATGTTGTATTTCATCTAATAACAGATTTTGTTTCACATGTCAATTAATTTAGTTTTGATATGTTTCAAATTTGAATGTCTGGGTCAAGAAACTCATATGTTGTGTGAAACAAAGTTTATACAGAAATTGTATGTCAATTGGAATACCATTTCACAAGTATCACTTTTGACTTATCAACTTTCCACGAGTTTCCACATTTCATTTCAGGATTTATCTCAAACATGCTTTACAAAAAATTATCTTAACTTTATTATTTCAAAGTTAAATTAGTTTTCAAATAACCTAATCAAAACAATTTATTTTTTTAAAGGTTCATTCTATATGATAAAAAGAACTGGTTTCATCAATAAAGCTTTAGTTTTCACTTAAGCACTTCTAATCTTAACTATCTTGACTTAAGCAAAAAGATAAATATCAGTTATATTGGAAATATTCAAACCATGTCTATCAGTACAGTATAATAATATGATCATCTTGTACCTCTGTTTTAAATTATATTTTCGCTCGCCCCTCTAAATCCCATCAGACCTACTGAGTAGCCTCTTATGGTAAAGTAGGTTGTTGTCAAATAATTATGGCTGTAATTTACAACAACAAAAAAACACTATTGTTCTTGGGTTAATTACACATTTTTAATTAGTGTTGACCATGGACCTAAATAAATTAAGACATTGATTAGTCATTGACCATGACGAGGCATAATGGTCATCAGTCCATTAGAGTCAAGAGTCCACTACAAGACTGGATTAATCAATACTTAAACACTTAAGGTGCTGACTAGACCTATTTATTAAGAGGCATCACATCCTAAAGTGAGACGTACGCTTTAAATAGATTGGCGTTGGCATAACATTCACAATCAAATCAAGACAGTACAACACATTGAGATATTCTTCTTGAGAAGTTCTACACTATCAAACTACTTTAAAAAAAGTGTGATATGGTAGTGATATGCCCAAATATGGTAGTAATATTCCCAAATATGGTAGTGATATGCCCAAATATGGTAGTGATATGATATATCATCATGTCCATATGGGCACATCACATTTTTTGAATTACATAAAGTTTGATACTGTAGACAGTGCTTTAGTAGTTCCCACTTGCCCAATTTATAGTAGGAGGGCTTTTCAAACCTTGGGTTGTTGGCGGTGGTGGTTGGGTAGGAATGGTTGTTCACAACTTGTTACAATACTTGGTGCATTTATCCCTTGCAGCTCATAACAAAGCTACACTGAGATTGGGGTACATGTAAAGCGTCCAAGCCAAAATGTGCAAAAACATACAATTTAAAGGAGAAATTTTGTTTCGTCCAATTTGTCATACATTACCTATTATGATCATTTCTTGAAAATGATTCCAGAGATTTTGAAACTATTCTCCCAGCATCCTCTATGGTTAATACATCCCATAATCCATCAGACGCCATGATAAGTACATCATTTTCTGTGTGGTCGTAATCACCGAGGTCATAAATGTTCACCTGAAATGATACAATAAAACATTTATTTACATGAAAAAAACATTCATTATTTATGTGGAGTCAAATTGTACTCATGAAATTAAGTACAATTTATAATGAATTATCCCTTACAATTGAATCCAACACAACCACAAAGGGCAGGGTCCAAATCACGAGCAAGTCGTTTCCTTATTGTCTTGAATCATTGTACATACTATTAGTTTATTAGTTATCCGCTTGGTAGAGCGGATAACTCCTTGTTACTGTATGGGATCAAAATTTTTTTTCTGTATTATTCTTGGATCCTTCCTTCCTTTTTGTGAGTCGCGTTTCTCTAAAATGTGTAAACATAACATTTCATAACTTTGACAACATATGGGCATTTACGTGAAGTTGTGCACCTCCTATTTTTGAATGACGTCATAGTTGCGCAACGTGACTTACGCGCAATTTTATGAATTTCAATGATTGATTATAGATTAAAAACCAAAAGTCATTTAGTATTGACACTTTGACAAAATTTAAGTCATATCAGGGGCAAACTTTCTACGGATTAAAAATGGCATGTTTCACAAGAAGTTACGCGCGCACGCGCATTTAAAATTTCAAAATGCGCAAAATTAATTTCTAATCAACTTTTTATGCGTTTCTTGTCATTTTGAGCATGTCAAAAATTCCCACGGGCGCGCAATTTTTTACGCACGCGGTGCGCACGTAGCGTTAAAAACATATTTTTTTCTCTTGAATTATATTTTTCAAGTCTTTCCTAGTAATTTTGAAAACAATTTAGACCTTTTCCAGTTTAAATAACGCCATACGAACACGTTGAATTAGACAATTCGTGCGCGTTTTTTATGAAAAAGCTTAAAAAATCGTCAAAATTATGTCTTTTTTTAAACAGTCATAGTTTCTAAAGTAAACCGTGAACCGTTTATTTTTATTACAAAATCTAGAAGTTGATGAGTTGTAGATATCGGATCATGCATCGATAAGGCTAAAAAAACATTGTGACGTCATCGTATGGCCACACGAATGTAAAATATAGGATTTTTGTCTCTTTCGTTATTGCTCATCACATTCAATGGAGCGCATCACGCTTATCTGTATTCCTTTTTCTCCTAAATTTATATATTGTGTAGGTCAATCAACTTTCTTTAGCATGAGATAAAAATATTTTAATTTTTATGACGTCATCATGCCTAAAAATTTTAATTACGTGGGTCATTAATTTCATCTTTACAGTAAATTTCAATCTGTAATAGCTCGTAAGAATAAAATGTGATAATCACGATTAAAACGTTTTCTGGAAGCTATTGGATTGTAGATACGAATTCATGTAAACATTTTGCCAATCGGATGTTGTGACGTCATCATATGGCCAGTTGAATAAAAAAAGTCGTATTTTCATATTTTGCGTAATAGTTCATCACATTTAAAAGGGTGCGCATCTATATTTTACGTATTCAAATTTCTTCTACACGTTAATATGTTGTTCCTGAGATAATGTCCTCCAGAAATTGCTATTTAAGTGTTTCATTTTGATACCGTCGCCATGTTAAAAATTGGAATAAATGGCGGGTCCCGTAATTTCACCTATTCTACACTGTATGTAATATGTATACAGATTATACTGTTTGCATGTATATACTATATGACACAAATTGACAGAATTCAGCACTAACAGCATATCATATTCTTCAGTTCTTGTCATAATGCCATAATCTTTATCTGTGTGCAATATTCCAACGTATGACGTGCACGTGGCGTTTGTCGTTGTGCGGATAACTAACTCGTCAAAGTGACGAGTTTCATGTCTAGTTGTGATTTGTGATTCGATGAATAAATGTATGTAAATGACGGTGGTACGTTGGAACGTTCCCAAATGAGGGTGTGGTTGCCTACTGGTCCATTATAATACAGGGGTGTTCTAGGAACTTTTTATGTTCGTATCTAAAGCCCTCCTTCTGGAGAGCACGGGCTATTGTCGGTTTATACAGGTAGGCTAGGCACGAAATAGACTGTAAAAAATGCAAAAATGTAATGATGAAAATACTATACCTCAGGCATTGAAGACAAAAATGGTTTGAGCATAATATCTGTACCGTGTACTTTCAAATTGTGATCGCCCAGCCCACGGGAAACACCAATGGTGGCCAGCACTCGTGCTTTCTTCCCATCTCCATATACCAATGGAAATTTTAGATCTTCTTCATCAATGGTTTTATAAGCCCTAAAAAATAAAATTTATGATAAAAATAAAATTTATGAAAAATTTATAATTTTAAAATAAAATTTAATGAAAAAAAAAATTGATGCTGCGAAACCATGATGGAACCATTCAAGAGAAAACATGAGTAAAATGTTTTTTTTAAATGTACAAAATAAAAAGCACCAAAGGGTGACAGGAAATACTTAGTACTTAATAATTAGTTACAAAGAATGATAAGCCTAAAAAGATAAATTGATTGAGTCATTTTGTTTGCTAAGAGACAGTTTCAGCTCTTTGATCCAAGGCATTTCCTTAATTAAACAATCAAATTATAATTGTAATTAATATCAAGGTGTTTTATTTCAAGTACCATTCTTAGTAAATTTTTAACAGTGACAAAAGTGGCTGTAACAGAATAGACAGTTACTGTACATTAAATAGACAACGTATTACAATACTATCACACATCATTATATAATAGTATCTAGTGCTCTCTAAATGACGCAAGTTATACCTCATGGATACGATGATGAAAAGCATGACAAAATGGATTATATCTATGCATTCAAATATTGAAAGTTGAAAAAAAAAACGATAGAAAAAACAATTTTTATCAGAGTATTGGGAACAAAGATGAAAGTTCAAAGATTAATTTCTAAAAGTCAGACACTTTTGACAGTCTTCTGAAACCGAGAGAATAGAGACATACTCCACATGTTCCAAATGTTCTAATTTCTATCAAATTCACAAACAAAAGTTAACCATGTTTACATGTATTTCATCTACAAGTTGTGAGTTCTTTTCCTTTAAGCTCTATGCTCTACACTTTACACTATGAAACTTGTTTGACAACAAAAGTATGATATGCCCCAAAATGGTGGTAGTGATTTGCCCAAATATGGTAGTGATTTTTTTTATATGACCAATATTGCGCCTATGTGGGTATTTACTGTATGTCTCTAAACCACCCTCTCAGAGAGGTCGAAAATATCTGCCATTGTCGTATAAGGGAAGAGTAAAATTCTTCCTGGTCTTTAGTAATTAAGTACTATCATTTTCTATTCTATGTATAACATCCTAAAATATTAAAAAACAACATTTTTATCATTTTATATAAAAAAATCGTTAATTCCGGACACCTTTGGGTTGGCCATATATGTTTTTTCAGAAAGTATGGCATTCAGAATGTGTTTTAATGGTAAAAATAAATTTGCGGATGTTTGAACTTCAAGAAAAGTCTGATATTGGGAGAGTTTCTGGTTTTCAGAGAATCGGTAGAGCTGAGTGTATATAATCATGGAATTGGGTTACTTTTGGGAGATGGGAAGTTATCTCAAGTTACTGTACAGTTGTAAGTTTGTTTTCACATTTTGTAATTGAAATGAGCTTAAATCCACATCAAGACTGTACGAGTTAAACTCAACATTCAATGACGATGCAACTATTAATATAAACATTTTGCACAAAACTACGCAATTAAAAATAACACAGCTTTACAGATGTACTGAAACCCCTAAAACGCTAAGTCTCAAAGGTGGATGCTAGTTAATTCTACAAAGATTTTTAATTACGTAACCTCAAAAACAGATGTCAATCCCTGGCAATAGGCCAGTGTATTCACCTTAGCTTAACATATTGACACAAAATCATTCAACTTTCGCTATGACATTTTTAATTAACTTTATATAAAATTTGCAAAATGAATATATGAATTATCATCTTTTTCCAATATTTTTCCAATTTTTTTAACTTAATAAATTCTAATTACAAATCTTTCTGAAGATTTAAAATATAAATTAATAACATTTTTAAACAAACTAGTCAAGTTCTACAACCATTGTAATTATTACGATAGTTATATTTCCCTGGTTTTTTTATAAAGTCTCTTCTGTAGGAGATATGAAAATTTATTTATTTATTTATTTATTTTATCTTTCTTTATTCTGAAATACACTTTCAATACAATGTACTGATTTCCAAAGTGGTTCAGTTCTTAACTACATAAATGTAAACAAAATACAGTATATAAATGGACAAAAGAAAATATAAAATTAAACCTAAAATTATCAAAATCAAATTAACACAATTAAAGTAAGCACATTTAAAGGTAAAAACATAAATAATTGAGATTTTTAAACAAGATAAAAGAAGTTTTAATCATTGAGCATTAATTAGATTTAGTTTTGAATTAAAATTCATCCTAGAAACCTGTTTAAATTATTGCTCAAACCAAAAACTTAACTCCACAAAACCTGTATTAATGTTGAGATTAATTTTAAAGTAAGTATTATAGCAACTAATTATTACCACTCTTCAACTACAGTAGTAAATAACTGTATCATTAAAACAGTTAAAGATGTACAGTATTGTCCCCCTGAAAAAATAATTCTTAACAAATTTTTTGTTGAATATTCTATTTTAATGTAACATAATAGTTATCCACTTTGACCAAAAATTGGATCGAAAATAAAATGCATTTACCTGAAAAAAATGTAATTTAAAGAAAAAATGGTCAAATTGGCTGCCAGCCAATGTATTTTTGGTTGAATTTAACCATTTATTTTGTCATTTTATAAGTGAAAACATGATTTTTTTCGTTTCTTTTTCTATGGAAGTGATTAACTTTATTAAAACTACAAAATAACATATTCAAAGTCTGATTTAATTAATCTTCATTTTTCATGTTTTTGGGGGACAATACATCTTTAAACTTAAATGGCAATTATATTGAGAGTAGAGTTGTCTTTCTACAGTAGGAGACGCATGTTCAATATATGTTTTATGTTAATATAATTTATTTTCAAGTGTTATATAAATATTCTGCAGTAATTTAATTCATAATAACATTCATTAATAAACAACATCAGTTTATGATGAGAGCAAAAGAAAGAAGTTGCTTTTCACTGAGGAAGACTTTCAATTCCTGTATAACGTTCTCTGCCTATCAATTTAGACTCATTTCTTGCCCTCACTTTTTCTTTACTGAACCCAAGGGACGATATTTAATGAAATTACATAACAGATTGCGTTACGGCTATAATTATCTCTACATGTTTGCTCAATAAACACTTCCATCTTTTGAGTTTGGATTTCATTTTGCTGGGATGTGTGTAGATTTTCACCTACAGTAGGCCTACTTTTAGTTCAATTCATAATTATAAAACAAAAAACAAATCTTAATTAATATTTATATGATATAGCAGGGTATATTTGATTTGATATACTGTTTAAAGCTCTGTCAAACACTATCAAACTTTATGTGACAAAAACATGTGATGTGCCCATATATGTATATAATGATTTCATATCACTACCTACCATATTATACTGTATGGGCACATCACATTTTTGTCACACTAGAATAGATAGTGTAGACAGAGCTTTACAGTAGAACCTCTATTAAGGGGCCACCTTTCAGGAACCCTCAATAGGGGCGGCCCTGAATATTTCCCCTTGTTCATTTCACAAGAAAGTGTAATACTGTATTATGTTTTTCGAACATTGTATTCTTTATTATTTTTTTGTAAATAAATATATGATATTGAAGTTAAACTAGCCTACATGTATTGATTTATTTTTCTTGGCGTGTAGATCTTACTTAATGAGAAAATATCTTCATCTGTTTTATTAGTGTTAAATTCCTCGCTTTGATTTTATTTGAAGTCACTGACCTTTTCCGATTGAGGTCAAGTATATTGATCTGCTCATTAATATTCATACTTCGTAGAGCATCAATATTTGTCTGTCAGTGTAATTTAACATTGCGTGATTGAATTTGTCTGCGTATAGTGTGGCGGCAAAATCATTACTAATTAATAGTCACAGTTTGTGTATATAGGCCACTATGTGAAAGATGCAAAGTGTCTTTGTTTAAAAGCAATATTTTTTATCGCATCAAAATATATAATTTTCATATTTGGAATTGATTAATGAGTACAGTAGCCTCAGGTTTAAAATTTGCTTATTATAAAATATGAACTTTCACAACAATGATGAACCCCACCCCAAGATTCAGTGTTTGATCGTAAAGCAATATTTTTGATTGCACAAAATATATAATTTTCATATTTAAAATGGTACAGTAGTTTTCTAGTTTAAAATTCTATCGCTTATTATAGAATATAAAACTCCGCAACAACATTGATAACCCCACTATGTATTAAATTCTACTTTTACAAGTTTAAAGGTCAAAGTGTACAACTACAGTAATATGTTGAATATATTTGCTAACCAATGGTGTTATTAATTGAGGATAGTACTAGTATCATTAATTACAATATACAGCTGCCACAATAGTGACAATTCTCGGAATTGCTAAATATAGATACACTCAGTGCCTCAACAATCTCATAACGGTAACACATCGCTCTAGGAAAGAAAATATAGGACGAGAAAGCATTCAAATGCATTAGGAGAAGTCGAGAGCCTTTTATGTTAATTAAACATTAACGAAGAAAGCCTAATTAACTGAAAAGTACACAAGCATTGCACTTGGTATTGGGGTTACTTATGTTGGAAAATGATAAACAAAACGTCAGGTTTTTAAGTAATTGTCCACCAATAATGGATAGTTGTTTATTCAACGGAGATAAACATGATCTTGTTAAGTCATAATTCTAATAATTCTAAAGCTCTGTTTACATTATCAAACTTTATGTGACAAAAAAGTGTGATGTACCCATATACTGTATGGTGGTGATATGCTTAAATATGGTAGTGATATGACATCATAATGTCCGTATATGGGCACATCACATTTAATGTGTTCAGAGCTTAATACAATCGATTCAACAATGCCACAATAACATTATTAAAAAATGCAAACAAATTGAAAAATGGTAGAAGATAATTTAAAAAAAAATAAAAATAAAAAAATGTTCACCATGGATATGGAGGAAAAGAGTGTAGAGTGATTATTAAGATATAGCATTACTAATTACATATTTATACTAAATTTTACTGAAATAATCGCCACTCTATCTATGGGCTATGTAAATGTAACACTGTTTGGTAACAAGCTAGCGCCCATGCTATGGATATGAATATGTTTAAATAACATAATATACTTGATCAATCAACAGTTTTAAATGAAAAGAAACAATAAAGTAAGATTTCCAGAATTCTTTGATCTTTTTTGAATGACATAAGAAAAAGATTAAATTAGTTTATCAGATTGTAAAATGGAACCCACAAAAGATTTAGATGGTAAAAGTTAGTATAAAATAATTAGGTTACGCAAGAAGCATATCCTGATAGTAATTGTTTGTTCGAGGCAGTAAAAAAAATAGTGGTCAGGCAGGTAGCTTTTAATTTTATACTCAACGCACACAAAGAATTCAGTTTAAAGAAATCGCTGTTAAAATTGTTTGTAACCATTGAATCACAGTATGCCGCTCCACAATAAAGCCAGCTTTGCTCAACAATGGTCATATTCATCAATTGCACACTTAAATATTACTAAAGTTAGTAAAGTTATTTAAGAATTTATTCACTATTTAAAATCTTAATTACAATGGGGTTCCCTTTGCCTAACTGGACCAATCACACTTAAGTCAGATATTTACCTTATTAAATATAAGTATTTCACTTAACTCAATAAATATTTAAGTATTCTTGATATTGATAACTTTAGGATAGAATTGTTTTGATACTTGTTTTTCCGTTTATGTTTTAACTTTGTATGAGACAATTGCCACCATTATTTCCACTTGTTTTGAGGACGAAATATAGTCTTATCTTTCCCTAGATAGGAGATTTTTCTTAATTTTAAAGGTAAATGTTTCCCAATAGCCCTAAGTGTGAATGGTCCTGTATAGTATAAGCATAGCTTAGTTTAGATGTAATGTTTTGGTGTGTGCCTTTTTGACCCCCATGACAAGTCCAAACCCACATGTATGACACAAGTTTTCAAAACCAACATAGTTTAGTCATAATAACGAAAATAATGAAATGAGCAAACCTACTTCCTTGAACGTCTAATGACTGAAAAAAAAAAATCGATCGATTTGTCACATTTGAAGCAGAACAAATCCACTCTATCGGTTTCCTTCAAGAAAAGGCGATAAATTTCTCTGAAACATTAGGCATGGTTACCTGAGCAAAAGGCAAAAGCAATTGGTTTTGTCGGTTCTTCCCGAAAAAAAAAATTTTGCCACCATTCATAATTGTAAATTTTAATCAGTTTGGGAAACTTTAGGCTGGTAATAGATTTTGGATCCATTTTGTGGATTTAACTAGCAAATAAATGTGATGAGAAACAGAGTTATTAAAAACATTTTTGACAAACAAAATTCTAGTTGATTCTGTAGTTATACTTTGATAAAAATGTGTAACAAGTATCAAAGGGAACGTAAAGGAGGCAGAATTTATGGAATGAGGCAATCCTCATTATTCATAATGTGTACCCAAATATGGTAGTGATATGCCCAAATAATAATGGTAATGATATGACATTGTCATGTCCATATATGGGCACATCTCTGTAGACAGAGTTTTAGACCTTTAGGAATTGACAACCTCTGTATAATTATAATCTTTATTGTCTTTCTTTCTTGTTTGTTCTTTTTCATATACATAAAATCAAAACTAAAGACAAAAGACCAAAAAAAAAAGCTTTCGCTTATCGAGTTTTGGCCTTTTAAAATAAATAAAACTTAAACTAGAACGAATATCATTTCTGAGGAAGAAAAATTACAAACAACCGCAACAAAAACAGAATATAACATTCCTATCTTACTGTATCTTTCCACTTATTTTATAAGAATGATATACCGATTGTAAACAACAAAAAACTAAAAGGGAAAGTACCTAGTTTGAAACCCTCTAGATTGTTTCAGAACAGGTGCGAGTAAATTTCAAACAATTAAATTAAGATACACAGAAAAGATTGTCTCAAATCCTTGGGTAAATCTTATAATGTGTATTCATATAATTGCAGGTGAATAATTCAACTCCATGTGGTATTAAGTCAGGTAATTGTTCTGTTCTACAAATGACACATTTAGGTCAAAAAAACATTTCCAAATGGATTCATTTTTGCGATTTCAAAATATCATGGAAAATGTTCACTGAAAAATTCTGCTTACTTTCAAATACAATAGAACTCCTATTGAACACCATTGCTACCCAACAAAGTGTCACCTTAAAAGAAGTTTCCTTGAGGGTTGGCCGTAGACTTCTTAAAACATATATTGCCCTTTGTTCAATTCACAGGAAAGTGTCCCCTTAATATCGTAAAATCCCTCCTTCTGTACACTTAGTATACAGTTGGGAGAACACTCATAGGAGGAGATGTGTTGTGTTGAAGTCAACTACCTATTCACCTCTATTACATTTACAGAGGAACTTTATTTAGTCTCAAAGGTGTTCCCTTGATAGAGGTTCTACTATAATAAAAAATGATTCCTTTATGATAGAATTCCCTATAAAGCTCTGTCTACACTATCAAACTTATGTGACAAAAAATGTGATGATGTTTATATATCACTAACATTTGGGCACATCACACTTTTTTGTCAAACTAGTTTGATAGTGTAGACAGAACTTTAGATACTGTACTGCTGTAAAAGAACTAAAACAGGAAAGTAGCTTAGCTTGATGGGCAGTTTGCTAGCTCAATTCCAAGGCTTTGGTGGGTCTAAATCCTGTTGAACATCAGGATATCAGGATTACATACACCCACAGACTTTATTCAGAAAGAAGGCCATCTTGTAAAATATATTTATTCCGTGAATCAAACACCAATGGGACAGTTATTAAGTTTGCTAATTGGAAATCTTTGGCAATTTGCCAATATCAAAACAAAAAAATGTAATGAGTTACTTGCTATTGGATGTGTATGAAATGAAAAAAAAAAGACTTGAGCCAAACGTGACCTATCTATGCGTCTACTTGACCTATCAGAATGTGTGTTTTATCAACTCCATCACCTAAGGAGCATGGGTTATATTGACAAAATACAGGTTTCATTTCTTCATTTGAAATGTGCCAGAGAAATTGACGAAGATTGGAGCAAGATACTTTGGGAAGTTTATGATTTTTTTAAAGATAACAATAAAAAATAAGAATAATAAATGGGACTTATATAGAGCATTATACCTGAAGCCTGAATGCGATTAACAAAAGAAATAAAAAGCGGAAAACTATTAGAGGAAAAAGAGGAAATGGAGTACTTAAAGCCTGTCTACACTTAATTATCAAACTTTATATAACAAAAAATGTGATGTGCCCATATATGGACATTATGATGTCATATCACTACCAGTACCATTGGTAACACCACCAATTGTTTTGTCACATAAAGTTTGATCGTGTAGACAGAGCTTAAGAGACTATAAATAAACACAAAACACGTCACAACACTGAAGTACAACACAGAAGTGACCAACACCAAAGGATTAAACCAAGAGAGGTCATCAGGAGAGGTCACTCTACTTACCATCCAGTCATGTGGGCATCCCGATATAACCTTTTTCTTCCTATATCTTTTCTTCCGATTCTCTTTTGGTATTCTAACCGTGAGAACTCATCTCCTAGAAGACTTGGATGAAGCTTGGCAATAGTTTGGAGACGCCGTCGCTCCGATAAAGGCGTGTGATCTGAAGACATTGGTATAACCTCTTTATTTCTACATATAACTGCTCTGAAATTTGAAGAAATCATACAAAATAGATTATTAACACAATTTTACACATTATTTTCTATAGCGGCCTGTTAACACAAACAAAAACATTTAAATAATAATAAATAAACTAACTGGTATTTATTTTGTATGGCATATAGTCGGCTATTGATCTAAAGGTAAGCTTAACTGGAAATTAAGGAAAGAAAAGAGAAAAAAAAGAATTTCTAAGAAATGATTAAATTGATTTGCAAAGTTCCCTTTTGTGAATATGGTTCTATAGTAGTATTTATCCTGGTCCTTAAGCTTAACTGGAAACTGAGGAAAGAAAAGGAAAAAAAGAATTTCTAAAAAAATGTAAAGTTCCCTTTTTTGAACGTTTATTGGTGGATACAGTGAGATTGTTGTAAATTATAAGACAAAAATTGTTATAAATTAATATATGTATCTGTAACAGCTAAAATTAGAAACAAACTTTTGAGTTTTGAGCTAAAATGGTCATCATCTGCTATTCCATCTGCAACTTTATTTTTCCTTTATCCATGTACATGTTTGATTTCATCTTTGATTATGGATAACAATTGAAAGTTTAAAAGGCCATGTTTGAAAAATTAAGTCCGAATACTCGGTCAATTAATGACAAATGTATGTCTGGGAATATTGGTATATTTAGCACAAGAAATTATTAGCATTGAGATCATAACAGGAAGGGTATGGTACAATTTATCTATTCAATCAATCACAAACAAACTATTAATAGGATAGCTTGAAATTTATTTATAGTTGAGGAAGAGATGCTTTCACTTCTTTTCTACTAAAAATAATGCTATTTCAATTGTCTTTATTTATTTATTAAACAATTTTATTTTAGAATAATACTGTAAGAATAAACTTTCCAACCAAATTAAAATATAAAGCTCTGTCTACACTATCAAACTTTATGTGACACAAAAATGGGATGTGCCCATGATGATGATGATGTCATATCACTACCACCATATTTAAGCATATCACTACCATATTTGGGCACATCACACTTTTTTGTCAAAATAGTTTGATAGTGTAGACAGAGCTTAATAATAAACTTTCAAACCAAATCAGAATAAATGTCTGAAATAAATAATTCAATATTTTTTTTTATTTGATGAGGGGCTTTACTATTACTATAAATTACTGTGATCTATTAGTAGAAACATAAGGGTTAAGTAATACTATAGTATAATTGTCAAAAAAAAAGTTCAGCTATGTTTAATTTGTTTTTCTCCAAATGTTCACAGTTGTATGTACAGTGGTAGTATACTTCAGTTTTATATCTGAAGTATTTTACTCATTTTGTGTTTGTATTTATGTGTGATCCATACACACATATTAATATGATGCTTTTAGCATGAGTGGAGGGATGGGAACAATAAAATATATTGCATACATCAACAACTGGCAATCATTAGCAGCCTGTCTAGACTTCCAACAAGCAAGGAAAATCAATGACAAATGCTGGTACAATAAACTGACCAATCAGAGGACAGGGAATACAGGTTAGTAGGTCAAGTTGAATGACAAGTGTATTGTGACATGTACTTGTCACCTAGGTGACATGTATTTGTCACTTTGGTGAGTGAAATTGACAAATTGATAGGCTAGTTATTGCAAAAAGTGATTTTATGCTGCTTTAAAGACACATTTTAAATATATATACTATTATATACGGCTTTACCACGTTGGAACGCCGGTTCTCGTCAGATCACCGAAGTTAAGCAACGTTGGGCCTGGTTAGAGCTTGGATGGGAGACCATCTGGGAATAGCGGGTGCTGTATACGGAGCTGGGGTCCCGTTAGGCATTTGGAATTAGCACTGCTGACTCTTATGGCAGCCCCTGCATCTAGTATCTGCCTCAGACGTATTGGCCCATGCCTTTCCTCTGGTCAAGGTGGACACTGGACGAGAGAAGCCCTTAGGACCAATAAAGGTGCTTTAAACAGTCCTGGCTTTGTTTGTATCAAACCTGTTAGTGGCGGTAATTATCGCTGTTGGTTTCAATTGAATAAAATAAAAAAAATAAAGGGGAGGTGGGTGCAGAAAAATAAAAACTACTATTAATTGTCCAGAGGTTTCAGGTGTATTGAAGGCCTTAAAATAAAATCTTGGTTGAAGACTTTTAAGATGGGTGTCTCCTCTGTCCCCAATAATTGCAAATCTCATCTTTTAGTTAGTAAACGTCCACAACTCACCTTGAGTCCCCCGCATTTGCTACATACAACTTTCCGAGAATGAATAGTGCCACCAACGCAGTACACCCACCGGATATATGATATGAACGTTTCTCTGCTAAAATCTGCTCATCCTACAAAGTAAAATATAATTGATCAAACTTTTGACAAAAAATATAAAAGTTAAGAACCATAGTTACTATAGTAAACGACACAGTTTATTAACATAACATATTATTCAAAGAAAAAAGAAAAAAAAGGTTAAATATGTATTGTCCAACAAATGTAAAAGGGAGACAATATATCTTTAAAAGAAACCAAAAAATATAATTCAAGAACATTGTAATGTAAGATTATTCGATACTGGTAAAAACTAATTAATACAGAAATAGAGGTTGAATGATACGGTCTGACCCATTTTTCAGGGCAATTACTGTACTAACATCTATAAGCAAAATGATTAATCTTATTCTACACATTTACATCACTTTTAATATCTTGACCGTTTCAGAGGGTGTCCAGATCAACTTATTTCCTTTACTCATTCCTACTGACCCATGGAATGGCCAGATTTCAAATGGGTATATTAATAAGGAAAAACAAACTGTTTCTTTTGTACATTTGATTTATAGGAGTTTGTACAGACAACTCATGAGTATGACAAACTAAACTATATCAAACAGAAGTTTGGTGATAAAGACAAAAGCTACAGTATGAATATTAAAGTGAACAGTTACCGTAGTTACAAAGAAAAAAGTTTAGATTTACCATGGAGAAATAAGTTAGGAAACTTATTTCTCCATGGATTTACTAAGTACTGTATCAATGCTATTTCACAGTAACAGTTTTGAGTGACTTAAGTTTGCCTAATGAAAGGAACAGCCCGATAGGTGAGAACCCAACCACGAAATATTAACCACAGGTCCGTTTTTTAATATCTACTTTTGATTGCATCTTTTGTGACTAACTTAACTAAAGACTGTACCAAATCTTGATTGATTTCTGTTTCTTTATTAAAGCATTGTGTTTCACCTTTATGACAGTTTTCCACTCAATGTGCGTTTTGGCCTAGGGGTTATTGGTTTGACACCTATCACATCCCCTTAGGCGACTACACTTCACCTCAGGCTGCCTTCAATCAGAATGGAGTAAAGCGCAGAATGCTAATCAATGGACTCAAAATGACAATCTATTTATGATGGATCAACAGAAAAAATCAAAAACATTCTGAACTTTGTATAGCTAACTAGAAAAACAACTTTTTGTTTGTATTCAACAAATTTTCTGCACTATCAATCAAACTAGTTTCCAAATATGGTAGTGATATGACATCATGTCCATATATGGGCACATCACATTTTTTTGTCACATAAAGTTTGATAGTGTGGACAGAGCTTAAGTAAAAAACAAATTTGGGTAATAATATCTTCACCATACAAATAAAAACAAGGCCAACAGCCATAAGTCGCATGCTCTCAGAAAAAAATGAACTTTCAGAAAGTAATAAAACGCATAGTGATACCGGACCGACAGACAGACCGACAGACCGACCGACATAGTGAACTATAGAGTCGCGTCCACGCGACTAAAAAACAAATAGAAACCACATCATTATTTTCTCTCAGAGTCTTCATTTATGGTTAAAAATATTATTTATTATTATTTTTATTACTTTAAAAACTATGCCATGTAAATGTCTCAACTATTTTGAAATTGAAAATAAAGCTAAAATAGAAACATTTCCATCAGGAAATATTGGAGAAAGTATAGGATTGCTGTGCATGGATTTGATTCCAATGGGAACGGGCTGTAATTAACATGCTTAATTAACTTGGGATAGATTAATTATCGACTTATTTTGATATTTCAAAAATTGTCAACTAAAATAATTCAAACCTGTTATATTTCATTCACAGTATTTTGAAATATAGTTTGTTATTAAGTCTATACAGTAGAGTAGAAGTTCAAACTTCTCCTCTGGGGACATCCCTACTCAGGAGACACCACTAATCGGGACATTTTCATGTGAAATATAGGCTGTATTTATGTATATAACACTACAGTATGTTCATTCAACCCATATAATATTTCAGAGGACACCTCTATATGGGGACACTTGGGTTCCAAAGGTTGCAGTATAAACAAAGCTCTGTCTACACTATCAAATTTTATGTGACAAAGAAATGTGATGTGACCATATGGACATGATGATGTCATATCATTACCATATTTGGGCACATCACTACCATATTTGGGAACATCACTACCATTATTTGGGGACTTTTTGTTTTGACAGAGACAGAGCCTAATACTTGTGTATGATTACAAAAGAAAATTACTGACTATATTATTAGAATGATATTGTTGATTAAATAATGTTATATTAAATAAAGCATTTTTGAATATTGATAATATTTTTATATAATATTTTGTATAACATTATATCAAATATTATCCTATCTTTTATACCTGCCATTCACAGAAATCATCTTGATTTTAAAAGAAAACAAAACTGTTGAGAAAGATTATGAATTCAAAGTTTAATTGGTAATTTATAAACAGAACCATGCAGGTTTCTTTGTTGAAATTCGTCGCTTGATTTCATCTTCTCAGACAAAATAAACATGAATGTAATTATCAATCGTATTCGTTAATCTAATTAGAAAACAAGAGGTTTTTTCCCCTTCAAAATCCACATAACCTTTCATTTCTCCGAGGTAAAGTAGGACAGAGAAAAAAGTTAACTAGCGTATAAGCGTGTTTATACGACTGAATCACAGATGAGATGAAAGTCAATGAGAGGATAATGATGCTGACGTAGATACTCCTCTCGATGAGTGTCCTTCTTGCCTACTTAGCCTTATTACGACGACGAGACCTGTGCATGTATCCGCCTAAAAACAAATACCGAATGTTAACACAAATTGTTTTTGTGCCTTTCCTTTAGCGCCCTGGTTATAAATCCCAGAGGTGTGATTAAACCTAGCTGTGTAAAACAGAAATGTGAATATTTTATTTTGTTTTAAAAAGAGTATTTTGTGTGTAATTTGTAAATGTTGTTAAATTGGAAAATCAGAACAACTTGTAACAGAGAATAGTAAGAAACAATTTTACTGTTACTATGTTAATTAAACATTGCATTTTGATTGTTGTGTTTTATTTTATCATATATAATTTTAATTTAACTATACCTGTATATCCACTATGTACATCACATGTCTTTAAGTATTAGTTTTACTGTGAGTGATATAGAAAAGTTATATCAAATGGTTCTCCTCGTGGAATTAAACCCTTCATCTTTCATTTCATGAAATTATTTGTACCATTGCACTGATAAACATTCATTATTTGTTGTATAACATTGCACATTCAGCTTTTTGAAAGACATTGGATTTTGTGCCATGTAATGCTGGGAATTTAAAAACCAATTTGTAGTATGTGCATTCATGACTCCGCCCTGTTAAATAGTACTAATGAAATATTCTCAGACCTCTCAGAACTATAAATAAAATATCGGCAGGTTTTACGAAAATATAGAGGGCGCTATAATACTACATCAAACCATAGAGGGCACTATGAAAATCCTAAAAATATCGACATATACTATGCGCGCCGGAGGCGAAAAATGCGTTGGCAACTCATTATTTTATAACGTAGGAATGGATTATAAACATCATGCAGACCGATACTTAGTATGTCTCTATTCTCTTATCAATATCTAAAGTAGTATAAATTATAAATGTATACATATTGGGAAATTTTGTTTGTGATTTATCCAAAATATCGAGATAAATTGCATATTAGCGAGGGAGAGCGGGAGATGACTCAAAATATTGGTATTCTTTCCATTCAATTTCAATTCATAAATATTCATTGTATAATATTAATAATAACAATAGATGTTCGTTGCCCGAGTTATTTCCGGGTTTTGGGTTTTATAAAGCTAAGGTCATTCTTTTCTTTGTCGGCTCAGCGAAAACACTACAGTAGCATAGGTAAGTAAATTTGTATTTAGATAGTCTGTGTAAATATTACGTTAAAAAGATTTGTTTGTAATGCTTGTATAATGTATAAGGCCTACAGTTACTAGTTTATATAGTTTTGTGTACCTTTTGTGTAAAGTACAAAAAAGTTCATGCTAGCCCTAGTCCTATGACACGCCCTTCTTACTTTACATGCCTACTATGTATGCGCGTTTTCACAGACGAAGGTCAATCCTCTAAACTGAGCCGTTCATACATGAATGTTAACTGCCGTGTTATGAACAGGAAGGTCAGTCACAGCCCAACGTTTGCTGCTATAATAAAAGGCAACTTGTCCACTGAGGCTACTTAAACTCACCAACTGGCCAAATTTGGCTGGTCCTCAAGTAGCCTTTTTAAGTAGCCTTTCAAGGTGGTTTAGTAATTACACGGAATCCATTTCTGTTTATACAACACGCCAATGTAGAACCGTGTAGATTTAGCATGTTGTATAAACGGGCCCTAAGTATTCATTAAATATAAGGACTATAAAAGTAACTGTACATAACTGTTTAGCATCTCATACTTTATTGTATTGTAGGACAGTGAATTCACTAACTCTCCCATTTTCTTTGAGATTCATTTTTGCATCAGTACAGTACAAAGTAAGTATAAAGTTTCTTTCAATTATTTGTACACATTGATTAAAAATAGGCAAACTAATCTTTTAATGATTGTCATATTATGCAATTTTGATGGTGTAAAAAAATGCCCAAAAAAAAGTGTTGCTTCAATTTCTAAACTTGTAAAGTGTCAATATTTATTTGTCGTTATTACAGATTGTTATAGATAAAATGGAGAAAGTACTTGTATGCTTGATGCTTTTCTTTGCTACATCAGTAGCAACTAACAAGACATGTGAAGTGGACAGCGATGTAACATTTGAAGTTAAAATGCATTGTCCAGATGGGATAACATTCTTCAGGGATGATAAAGAGGTGGTAGTCAGTAGTCGCATAGAAAAAGATGCTATTAAAGAGTTTGGATATTTCGCTCTGATTATCAAAAACATAACCCTGGATGATATGGGATTGTACACAGCCAGGTGCACAGGCAGTAATGACATGTCAGCAATTGGTGGATATCTCACAGTAATTGACCAGACCAACGACAACAAACAGGACAACAACGAGGACAACAACCAAGGCACTGATGGTGAAGGACTTACATTCAGATTCATTCAGAAGAATTCTGTGCACAAGATAAATGGTCACATTTTTTATCCTATTATTATGATTGTTGTTATTATTTACATTACATTTTGATGTTTATCAAACCAAAGAGAAGGCTTCTTTTCGATATGGGCTTCTTTTCGAGGTTTTACGTTATCTTCTTTATTGCTCTACATGGTTTAGTTTACAAGAGGATAAACCGGCTAGTAAAACCAGTTTTTTACATTTTGTTTGTAAAAATAGTTGAAGTTGTATTTAATAGTTTGCTGAACTATTTAGGGTTTGGAAAAAAAAAAACCAAATTGGTGAAACATATACAGGATAGAACCAATAGTCTTTCAGTTTAGTTTAAAATAGGTTGAACTGGCTAAAACTAGTCTCATATACACAGTAGCAGTTCTATAATTAGTTTAGGGTGTGCACATTTTCAACTGCATAACAATAATACTATTCATTTGATTTCAAAATAGGTTAATGTGGGGTTAAATAAACATTCATATAAGGCTGAACTAGGATTGTATTCATCAATGGTAATGGTATTCAATGGTTTAATTTTAAACAGGCTGAGCATTTTAAAACCAGTTTAAGCCTTCTCTCTATGTACTTAATTTACATAACTTTTTATTAAATTAAAAATTTAATAACTAGAAAATTTTGGTTTAAAAAGTACATTCATAATGGCTGAAGGGAGAATATTATTATTATATTGGACTGTTTCAGTAATAATGTTTATCAATTCAAATTTTTATTAGGCTTCCTCATGGTCTTCTAGGACAATAACAAATACTGTAATATTGAAAATAACTTAATGTAGGTTAAAATAAACAATGAAAAACAAGGTAGTGTTTGGAAAATTTCATTTTAAGAACTATAGCAATAGAATGGCGTAGATCCTGAGGAATGAGAGGTGCTGTGTTTGAAGATACATGTAGTTCTACTTTTCGTAGGCAAATTAATTAATTTTGTTTAAAGTAGCAATGCACACTGTAATAAAAAATATTTACACATCAGATTGATGTCCTTGCAAATAACTGTTAAGATATTTATTTTATAATTAAGTGATGATATCTGTAAAACACCTATTAAACTATGCATTAAAATAACATTATTTCCATTGAAATAGGTATTAATTACAGTAATAATTGTACAGTAGTTGAATTCTGGCTAAATAGGATATGTTACCAGATGGTAATCTTCTTCTTCTTCTATGTTAAGGAGCAAACTTCATATTTGAAGGCTACTGCTCCACTAAGGGTCCCATTGTGTCATCGGCAGCAAACTACGGCGCCAATACGTCTGTCCAAGTGTGTGTGTGTATAAATGAACTAGTACACCGGGGTAACCCCCTACTCGTCTCGAAAGATGTACTAGGTTCTTTAAAGTGCACATGAGCCAGATGTACACTGGACCTATGGTTTATAGTCCTTATCCGAAAGAAGTAATTCTTTCTTTGATCATGATTATGTTCTTTCAAATTATCATTATGCTTTTTCCACTATTGTTTACGATCCTCCTAAGAATATAATGCACACTGCCTTTGTCTGCAGTTAGGGAGATATATAAAAATGTACTATTTTATTAGCATAAAGTGAAGCAAACTTTTAAAATGAATAGTGAAATAACATGCCATCTTCCCTAGAGCTAATCTTACTGGTCGCTAAAACTTGGCCTTCTGGGACACACCATCAACCAATCAAACCTTTCCTTTCTTAATTACGTTATGGATTAACAAAAACAACTTTCACGTTCACGAAGCTTCTGGCATTATTCAAACTTTATAAAACTTTAAAATCTAAAAAGTGAATAACCTTAAAATCTATCTATCAAAAATAGACAGGAAAAAATGATCTTGCTGTTTCAATTTGTGGGATGGTAATTAACAAGAAACTTAATTACCAAAATGACTTTAACAAATTTTCTATCTGCCGTTGTATGAGTTATTTGTTTCATTTCTGTCAATTTAACAAATTAAATCAAAATTTTATTAAATTTATTGAGTTAAAAACAGAATTTTGTACAAAAGATTTTGAAATCCGAAACAAAGCATCTTTCATTGAAGTTGATAGGTTTGCCTTCATTAAAGAATTACTTTTTTTTATATTTCAAATTTCATGTGGTAATCAATGGGTACTCTAGGAACCATTCACCCTAGGCTATGGTGAAATATATGAAATATTACACAAACCAACAGTGGTGTTGGTAGTCTATGAGTGCTGCTTACCTGGGTAAACCGAAAATATAGCCTCTATCTCTGAAGAGAGGGATACAATTCCGTATATATAAAAAATAGCACCTTAATCGGATAATGCACGCATCCATAACCACGCCCTCAAGAGGGAGCCATCCAACGTAGTAGCTTAGGTGAAATATTTAGTATAGAATTTGAGCAACAATATTTCACTTTATTGCGATTTTTGTTGAATTGGAACAGGGCAGAGAAAAACAGGAACCTAGATATTAATTTTAAACTTGCCATTAGATATTTCACTTGAATAAAGCCAATCTGCAAAAATTGGGGTAGTTGCAATAAGCATTTACCGCACTTTATGAGCATGTGCAGATGTGCTCTATTGCACTTTATACTGAAGGCTTTATGCCAGATATTAGTAGTACTGTACAATCAATCTATATTTGTTTGAATACTACATAAATATTACAGTATTATATCATAAAAACATAAGCGAGTTTGTGCGTGTATCTGACTCAGCCTAGTCTAAACTTGCTGTCTCTATATCCTTTCTGGCAACTATATAATTTTTCTGAACGCTAAATAAATATTATATCATAATACAAGTAGGTTGGTGTATCTATCACTCAGCCTAAAGTTGCCGTATCTATAAATCCTTCATGACAACTGAATAATTTTTCTGAACGTTAAATAAATATTATTATATCATAAATGTACATTCAATAAGTGAAGTGGGTTCGTGCATATATCACTCTAGTAAGTCTAGGCTATACTTGACAGTACGTTTTGATTGATTAGATTAGCCCGTTTCCGCAACAATCTCGCACGACCAGAATTAATCAGCCTTAGGGTATCAGTTATTCAATTTGGGTAAATGGTTGCTATGGCAGTATAGTCCTATGAAGAGTGTTGCTACAAAGAAGTGTGAAAATCTACCAAAATTGCATTATTTATCTTCTGTATATTCAGGGAAATCTTCTCTAAAAGACACTTTTGGGGTTCGGTTTTTGATTCCCTAATAGGGTTCTATATTAATTTATTTTGAAAGCACAATTCTCAAATACATTTTTTTTTAAATGTGTAAAGCTCTGTCTACACTATCAAACTTTTTATGCGACAAAAAAATGTGATGTGCCCATGGACATGATGTCATATCACTACTATATTTAAGCATAACACTACCATATTTGGGCACAGCATACTTTTTTTTGTCAAACTAGTTTGATAGTGTAGACAGAGCATTATTGAATGACATTGTATTTGCATGAACCTTGTACATGAATAGAGAAGTAGCTCACATGGCAAGGTGCACTCGCTTGGTCTGGGATCAATACCCGGTCCAATCATATCTAGCCAAAGACTAAACATTACCTACTAAACTGGTATGTTGTGCACTCTAAATATAATACTACTGTACTGCAGTTTGGTCTAGGGGAAATAACTCTTGTTTTTGTTTTTATCATATAAACTGTATTATCTTTGTTTTTTGTTTACATGACAATAAATACTAGCGTGCCCTTGAATGGTTGGTTGGCAGAGCCAGCAAAGTATCGGCCGATGGACTAATTAACATTTTTATTGAAGTTCTATTCCCAATGGCTTTAAGAAGCTTTTCTTTGACGTAACAGTGTATAAATTGCTTACAATTAAAATTTTCTTTCATAGGTACTTGAGGTTATTTTCAACGCATTTCCCAGTAGGATTAAAATGTTGTCATATCAGCGTACGTATCTAGTCAAGCGTATCGTAGACTTTATCAACTTCCACTCCTATAACTACCCACTCGTATTTATTATCCAATCAGATGCTTCAATCTCTTTCACTATCACAATTTGAAAAACATAAATTCTATAGCCAAAATTGGATGTAATGTCAATCCACTGAAAGTGTGTTGGGAAATTGATTTTATAGAAAGCAAAAACAAAGAAAGGACATACTCAGTTTAATGTAATAAAAGTAAATTAAACCATTATAAATATTAGTCAATTGTAGTTATAAATATTAAATTAATTATTCATTATTCAATCTTTTTATTTCGGAATCTCTGGTCCATAGAAAAAAAAATTATGAAAATATAAAAAATAATAAGACTGTATAAATGTACCATAAACAAATGTTTAAAAAAAAAAAGATTTTTAAAATATTAGGGACATTAAATGAAGTGGAGAAGGGGTGGGGAAAAGTAGAAGATATTATACAGGAATTTAATTGAGAAAAAAAAAATGTTTTTGTATGAAAAGCGAAAGCCACCAAGAGAGAGGAAAGAATCAAGTATGTGTTGTGATTTTAAACAGGAAAGGGGTAAAAGGAGGATGAATGATAACTAGCTTTAATGAGAGGTGATAAAAAGTAATTAAATATTAAAAAATGTTTGTATCTTTGTAATCACCTATACGTCAGCAAATCATGGTAGAATCTAAAACAATGATAACATTTTAAGACAACTTTGTAATATCCTGTGTTTCACTGAGACTATATGAAGATTTTAATGGAAAACAGAAAAGTTATCACATCACATTCGAGAGACAACGTCCTCCAAAATAAATTTATGAATAATTTAAAATAAAATCTAAATGTATAAAATATGATGTTTCAATAATTAATAAAGAATCAAAATGTATGTAAATCTACACTATCAAACTTGATGTCAAAAAAATGTGATGTCATATCACTACAATATTTGAACATATCACTACTTTTTTTTTTATCAAACTAGTTTGATAGTGTAGACAGAGCTTAAGTGTTGAATACTGTTGTTTTATCCTATCCTACAGTATACTCATTTTTACTGGAATAAACATTCTAAAGTTTTGTGAAAATGAATTTAAACATGTGCTGCAGCACTGTACTTTCTCTATTAATTGAGAAAACATACAGATAAAGATATAGTTACGAAAACATATAATTAAAACTAAATTTGATATTTACCATTTCGTGGAACGAACTCTCCAGAGCACCAATAATGAGGCTATCAATAGGAATGTCTCTTTCGTTTAACGGCCATTTCTGGCGTCTCTTGGAATCGCTCCGACTTAGGTAGTTTAAATCTTCGGGAATCTGCGGTTGGAGTAGCTCCTGGATATCCCATAAATGTTGTTGAATATGTAAATGAAGCAAGTGACGGGCGGTGAGCGCGGCCCCTGAACCAGCATGACCGTCAAACACGCCGAAGTATGAACATGAAATATCGATTGGCTCCTGCAGAGAAATTAAAACAAATATAATTTATAAATTTAATATCCAGCTTTTTTATTCACTTTATTCACAATTCACATTAATTATTGTTGAAACATTTTTCTATTAAGCTCTGTCTAAACTTTCAAATGTTGCATCATAATGTGATGTGCTCATATATGGACATGATGAATATAACTACCATATTTGGTATATCACTTCCATATTTGGACACGTCACACTTTTTTTGTCAAACTAGTGTATGCCTATATATGGACATGATGATGTCATATCACTACCATATTTGGGAATATATCATATAGTTTGATAGTGTAGACGGAGCTTAAAGCCCTGTTGGCACTTGTACAAATGCTGGTGCCACATTGCTAACTAAAGCTTCATTGGGCTATTACAGTTTTACCACTTCCTCAACAACCCCCACTCCCTCCTTTCTCTTATTATTATCCACTTCTGGTATTTTTGAAGCATTGAGAGATTTTTATCAAAACCAAACCAACACCAATGTCATTCTAGATGAATCACAAAGTACAGTGACTTTAGAGTGAAGATGAGCATCCTGCCCCCTCCCAGGGGAACACTTGAATCACCCTTGTACATGAAAAGGGTGATAATTATGGGGACAATTATAAGAATGCTGTTAGTATATAATTATGGGTTAAAGCTCTGTCTACACTATCAAACTATACACATAATAGTGTGATATTCCTAAATATGGTAGTGACATGACATCATCATGTCCATACTGTATTTGGGCATAACCCTTTTTTCACATAAAGTTTGATAGTGTAGACAGAGCTTAAAGCAAACATCGGAAATATGGTATTTATTTGGAAGGTTATTTTACCAATGTTTAAATGCATTTGTATAGATTCAGGATGTAATGAATATTCTAATTGTTTTTACTACAGGATGGATGTTTCTATTTTTGTACAATTTGTCCTTTAAAATATAAGATTTTGAAATTATATTGTAAACTTTACATTGTTAAATTAATATTATTGTCCATTACTTAATTGAAATGGTTCATTGATGGGGTGAAGACATTTAAATAATTGGTGAACTAGGGGAATTAGGAGGGCTTAACATTCAGGATGTGTTGTTGTTGTAAAAGCCTATCCTTTTTTTTAAATTAAAATATATTGTATAATAAAGTTTGTAGTGTATACAAGTTGGAAGGCAATTGTTATTCATTTAAAAGGGAAATGGATTTTCTGTAAAATCTTTTTAGTTGAACACTAACTTTTAAATTTAAATTCTTTCAAAATAAACTTGAATTGAAATCGTAACTGTAGAAATAGCAGACGGAACATAATCAATTTTTCAAATTCTTCAGTAATAAATTCATATCTCGTAATCGTTATCAAATTTTTTACCAAGGTCTGTTGACCTGAATGACCTCAGGACTCATCAACGCTCAATTAGCAAGGAAGTGTAAACTATGACGACTGAATCACTCACTGAAGTTGTGTGTTGTGGCAGAGTAACTTTTAAATTAGATCGATACTTTTAGTTATGTTTTGAACCCCAATATGCCTAGAAATATGTTATATTAATTTTAATATTGTCCTAAAATAAACAACAAAGCACTTGAAAAATAATGTTAAACTTATAGACAGACATTTGTATGTTGATAAATTGGAATTTGTACAGTAGGAACAAAATTTATGAACTGGAATAAATAAAACAATATTGATGGATCTTAAGCTCTGTCTACACTATCAAACTAGTTCAACAACAAAAATGCCTAAATATGGTAGTGATGCCCAAATATATGGAAACATCACATTTTTTTGTCACATAAAGTTTGATAGTGTAGACAGAGCTTTAGACATTGTAATCTCCTCGTATCAGTAGTAAACAAATTCTATGAGGATATAGTTTAAAATATTGAACATTTCTGAAAGCATGCTTATAGGAAAGTCAGCAAATCAGATGATACTGATATTAACAATTAAGAAATTAATTAATATAATATCTAACATCCTGTATAGCATTATTGGGCATTTTATATTATGATACTGCAAACTATTAGTTTGTTTTTAACAAGTTGTAATAGTTATTATGAGATACTGTTTAGAAAAACAGTTGATAACTTGCGTTGCTGCTGGCTGTCTATACCCTTCCACTTCTCTAGGTATGTGGGGGGTGGGAAGGACCCCATCCCCTGTTCAGTCTCCTCCATTATCCTAGACTCGACTCAGGACAGTACAGTATGTACAGTAGAAGTACTATGAAAGGATGTCCATCAAATCAGAATTAAACAACTCTGAGGTTGAGTCTCAATTAGAGTAACTTTTGAAAAACTCAATCTTCATCAGTTTGCAGCAATCATACTTACAATTTCAGTGCAGGTTGCCTCAACTCCTTCGGGACTTGTTGTATTAATTTGTTCCATTAGTTTTGCTTTCAATTTAAAATGACATGCTATAGCTTGGTCTTCATTACACCTTGTTTTTCCACCATTTATAACTCTAAAATAAACACAAATATTTATTGATGTAGTTTTTAGACCATACCATTTCATTAGAGGGATCGATGAACATTTTGAGAGAATGTAAAGGCTTTTACTGGTTTATCCAGGTAACTTATAGGCACATTTGCCATGATGATATAAATAACTGTAGAATCATTTAAAATGTTATATTCAATTGTCAATGCTTTGGTAAACTTTGATTGGACAATATATGGTAACTGTATCTGTAGGGGAAATATTAATTGTACAACTTTACTACAGTACTATAAATCTGCATAAAAATCAAAGAATTTGTCTATTGCCCAGAAATTTGGCTCATTTTTACAAGATGCTTGGATTACACATATTTCTATATCGTTCGATATTGGCCACAAATTGAAAGGTTATAAAACTTTGCCACAGATAGTGTTTAATACCGTACGATCCACGACATAATTGATTTCGTGAATATTAGATGGCATAGTGTGGTAATTCACCCATTAATTTTGACAACTGCTAGCAATAATACACCTGAAATTAAAGGTCAATACAATAATTGAAAAGGTCGTTGGTGATGAAATACTTGAACTATTACGATTCACCTTAAAAATGACATTTGCACATCCATTTCGTAAGAAGTGTGAACTAGCTATAGTTAACATCAGCTGCCTTCAACTACAATAGAATCAATGTCTTTATAGTACCCACGAAATTAATTAAGAGGTTATTGCTGTACAGCTCTCCTTCAAAAATAGCATTAAATATTAATATTTATTATTAAAGTTAAATGTTGGTATGATACTAGTTCAGATTGATTGATTGTTGATATTGTAATAAACAAGAAATATTTCTTTAAAAAAACGCTGCTCGTCTTTTTTTTTAATATAACAGTTTTAATTATTGTTGTTTCATCATTAAATGATGTTTTTTTTAAATTGATAAACTAATAAAAATAGGGAGAATGGACTTTTAGGGAGAATGGAATTGTTTTTTTTAAATATTTGAAAATAATTCACTGGTCTGATTAACTTTGAATAATGTTAATCATAGTATTTATTTATTAATATTAGGGACTAATTTAAGAAAATATTACAGAGTTATTGGAATTCATACATGGTTTAATGTCAATCTTCAGCGACCTTGGCAATGTATATTGCAGTATAGGAATTATGCAATTTCAAATATCATCCTAGCTGGGTCAATACTGGCACAATAATCATACGGTTTGCATTCATTCCAATTCATCTTATTTGTTGTTGTTAATATTATTGATCCAATATCCAAAATAACCTAGCAATCATGCAAACTGGAAAATTGGGTGATCTTGATTTCAATGACATATTATTAAATAAGAATTATAAAATAATAATGACATAATTTACCTGTAAATTTGCAAATTAAGTTATTTTTAAACATAAACACAGTAGAAATTCAACAGTAAATTACAAGAATAAATTTGATTAATCATTATACCAATACTTTTTAAAGTATTTCGACATGTGAACTAAGCCCAGTGACCCCCAAATTTTAATCTAGTGGGTGTGGCCCACTATATAGTATTTTGATCTCAACCCCAACCCAATTTTGAATTCAGAGTAATCCATTCAATTTATTATTAATTGTAAGAAGAAAAAAACAGCATGGCAGGTGGGTGCCAAAAGCAACAAGCATAACAAATAAAACACACAAGTAGGTAATTAGCATAAATACAGGTGGCCAAAACTTACTCAGCATATCCTGTGTTCCATGGTAATTTTGACACATCTCTTGGTACCAATATAGGCCTCACATGATGATCAGCTGTTACCTCAACCTCCTCAAAACTAAGTTGAAGAAACTCAGGCCTTGTATATTGAAATTTATCCACCTTTTCTATTTCTACATAATCCACGGACGAATCATCTGAAGCTGTCGGAGTCTGTTGCTGTTTCGCTGCCCCACCGTTCAGACGATTCTGCAATTGCTGGGGTAAATTCTGCATGTTACCCAAAACAGTGTTCACTGCTTGTCGAAATCTGGCTAACATGGTTACAGCATAAAGTCTACAAATGACATGTATGTTTAATAATGTCAGCTTCAATAAGCTGGTATCTCTAAAACTGAGCTCCTTTATAAAGAATTTCACTGTTTTTCATCTGTGTTGTTGTTATGATCTGAAAGATGTACAGTATACAGTGTTGTTTTCATTTAATTCTATTTAGCGCCCTCTATAGAAAATTGATTTTTCCAATAAACTTTTTTTAATTTCTATAGAGGGCGCTAGATATAAACAATCTATGAAAACAACAACACACAACAACGTTCAACATGTTCGTTTTTGAACGACAAAATCTACATTTTTAACGGTATAGGTAATAAAAAAAATACTTCAGTTGTTTTTTGATAAGATTAATTAATCATACTTCTTAAACGCTATTAAATCTAGGCCTACGTAAATACAGAAAGCGTATTTTGTAGGCCAGCTAAAGGCAGCTAATAAGTGAGAGGCTTACATTTACAATACAACTCACTGTACATAGTTTAGCCTATAGTATTTAGTATTATTTATTATGGCCTAGCTAGTAATAGGTCAGCTAAGGTAGTAGTAGGCCCCCTAGTAGTACTGTAGTAGGTAGGAATTAGCAGGAGGCCTACCTACTACCAGTAGGCCCAGGGCATACATAAGGCTAGATAGGTAGTAAGACTAGAGGACCTAGCCTAGTAGTAGTAGTAGTAGAGGTTGGCATTGCATCATCGTTTAGTTAGGCCTACTTCCTAGGGTAGGTACGTGTAGGTACGAGCATGATGATGAGCTAGGGGTTTTTTTGCAGAATACAGTAGACGTCGCAGTAGCCAGTTGAAAAAAAAAATTGTTATAGTTTATACCTCCATGATCTTTTTGTAAAAAGATGTACAATTGTTAGCTGAACATATACTACTTTAATTACTGACATAGTATTTAATCATGGCACTCACAGACTGCAGGTAGTACACCGCAAAAAAATGTACTGTACTATAAACATCTGCCTATGTATTTTTTCTGTACATTAATTACACCTTTGTTTATTAAAGAGTGAATTTAACAAATTAAAGTTTGTCACCTTTTTCAAAATTCACCTTGCAAATATGAAGTGAGCCCTCTGTAGATGCACTTTAGTTTTGGTGCGATTCACGTTGGTATTTTAATAGCTTGTTGTAAATAGAACAGGAAAGTAGCTGGTGTTATCACCATCTCCAATTATTGGATTATTCTCAGTGTGTGCGGAAAATAAAGTACAATAATAAAGACAATTCTTGAATCATTAAGATCAATTAAACTTTTGGTAAGTTTTTTTTTATATACTGTAGTCGTTGCTCCTTCTTACATTTTTTGTTGTTGATTGATTTTCCAAAGTGGATTTTTTTTAACTGAAACATCTCTTATGTAACAAAGTACTTTCCTGAGATAAGAAAAAGTTTGCTCAATTATATTTACAAAGTTTCATAAAAATCTTCTTTTTGTATCTTTGGTATTTGATTGGAAGTTTGTAGATTATAGTTTTTAAATTTTATTTTGTTTCATTATAATTGCATGGCGTACACCGTATAGTATATCAACAATTCTAATGGTTATTTCATAACTGTTTATGTTTTGTTTATACACCTGGATCTACATGGATTTTGCGACTTAAAGCATTAATACTTCTGTGCCCCTCTTGACAAGAACATTATTCTTCTTTGATTCGTATGGGCTGTATTATAACCGGTAGTTAGACCGGTGCCTTTTTAGTGCAGTTTTAAATTAGTTTATTAGATTTTGAGATTCAATCATTTTTTGTTATGATATATTGCGTGATCAGTTGCTTTATTAGCTTATAGCTAACAATTAAACAAATGTTCAATTCAACTTGTGGATATGTAGTACAGTTACTTTTAATAAAGACACAGATAAATACATTTTGGTTTATAGATCATAACTGCTATTGCATACTTATTTAATTGGCAAAAGTGTTAGCAATTATTCGTTGACCTTCAATCATAATTATTTTTCTATAAGTGTAATTGTAGAACACCCATTGATACCATAATATACCACAAATATACCTGTACTGCCTTTATACAAGTGGAAGAAACAAAAACAAACAAACAGTAGTGCCTAATCAGTTGCACACTGTCTGTATATCAGCAGGGTGTCTGCACATGTGCAGAAGTGTCAAAAGACAGAAGGTACACAAATGCTGTACAAAAAACAGCATGAACAATTATTTAAAGTAGTTCTTGATTATATTATAAAACAAATGGAGTAAGAGCACTTTTTTGTTTGGGGTCAATGCCTATTACTTGCTCCTGGCAAGATGAAATGTAAAACGTACTTTTAAGAACTTTTGCCGAATAAATATTATTATTATTATTATAAATGTTATACTGTACTTCTCAAAAAAATCTGTTATATTGTCTCAGATATACTGTAAGCCCTATGTGGGCCAGGTCACACTTTTTCAACGAAACTCCTCAAAATTGTATGTCAGGTAATACTGTTGTATGAAACTCTTTGTAATTCTTAACTTGGGACAAGTTCAATTAACAACAGATGGTTAAATGGTATTATTCGATGAATGATTGTGCAATTATTTTCTCATTAACGCCTAGCCAATATGTGTTTCACTTATCACTGAGATGCATGTTGTGTGGCTGCATTGAACAAGCATGACTTTGCAACTGAATACGCTGCTGTACAAAAGTTTAAAACGTTTAGACATAACTTGTTTCTGCATGATAATATCTAAAGCTGTCTACACCATCAAACTTTATGTACCCATTATATCTACACGATGATGTCATCACTACCATATTTGGGCATATCACTATCATATATGGGCACATCACATTTTTTTTGTCACATAAAGTTTGATAGTGTAGACAGAGCTTTAGAAAATGAGTAACTTATCAGTTTAAGTAGGATTATTAATACTGAGTAAGGTTGTATAAAATCTGCAGTGATACAAAATGGTTGATACTTTTAAAAGTGACACACATTGCTATCCACAGCTAAACAGCATGCAATCGAGTAAAATAATCACACAACTGCCGAGTTTCATTTGATGTTTAAAGTGACAACCGGTAACAAAAGCGAAACATTCGCAAAAACATCAAGCACATTGGCAAAACTCCAGCAGATCTAAGAGGAAGTCTCTAATGAATTTAACCGTCATCTTTTCCTCCGTCACGACAAGCTAAATTTATTGAACTTTAGCCTTCAGAGCTCCTTCCCAGCTTGTATCAAATCACAGTATTCCTTTCCAGGCCTCTTCCTAATTGCATTGATAGTAGGGCTGTACTCAGTGATGCAATGCAGAGGCCTGAGGCCCCTGGTTTAGTAATCCTAAGTGCCCCTCCAACTCTGGAGGCCTTGGATGTTTTTAGCCTTTTTCGACATATTTTTAATGCCTGTTTTTTACTCTGGGCATGTGCTCAGAGGCCACCATAAGCTCCGGAGCTTCTAGGTTTAGCCAGAAAGCGTTCATAGCCGATATGCCACTGGCTATACCCTACAGTATCTATACCCAGTGCTACCACCACTTACAATTATTTAAAAAACATGTACTATTAATTTTATCATATCAAATAATCAGATGGTTTGTTAAAACTCTAACCTAAAGAATAAAACAACTGCAACATATCATAACTGTATAGAATTAGAATGTTCAATACAATTATAAATTAATATAAATTATTAAAGTCAGTCGTTGCCCAAATAAAATGAAATAATATTATTTAATTAAAATATGATATAAACTATATTGTACATTTGCAAATAAAATGACATGATATGACTAATAACTTTGAAATACAAATAAAATAATGCTTTATAAATACAGGTACCCTGTAGTAAGATGCATTACATAGTGAGTCTACCGAATTTGGCAACCAAAACATTTCTACATTTTTTATAGAATATTAGATAATATTTTGATAATTCATGAGATCATTTTGATATAAGTACTTTTGTTTTTGTGGCAGAGTAGAATCGAACCCATACTTTCTATACCCGTAAGCAATCATGTTATGAACTATTGAACTGTGCCACTACATTTAGTAGACAACCTAAGCCATAGTTCCCAGTCATGAATTTGTTGTAGTATAGAGTTGAATACCCTATAGAATCTAACCAAGGCGATGTTTACATCAGACTGTCTTTGTGGAAAAGTAGAATCGAACCATACTTTGTTACCCTTAAGCAATCATGTTAAGAACTATTCAATATTGCCATTACATTTAGTAGTAACTTATAATAGCCATAGTTCCCGGAATTATAACAGTAGTGCATGGAGTAAAGAATTATTCTTTACTCCATTAGTAATGTAGTAGTATAGAGTTGAATACCCTAAAGGATCTAAACGAGAGAGACGAAATGATGTTTACATCAGACTGTCTTAGTAGGCTTTACTAAGCTTGGCAGAGAGGCTGGGATCATTAGGGTCAGCAGAGATAACTAGATGTTTAGCTGGGTTCCATGTGGAAATAATCATTAGTGCTTAGTCTCCGAGTTATCCAATGTCTACTTGATGTCAGAGGTCACAATGTGAAGTGTCAATTAATGTAAAGAATGTTTTTTATGAAAACATAAATAGTTACCCTGGGAATTATGTACTAGTAAACAGTACTTAAAACATTTTCCAAGTCTTCCCTTTGGATTACATAATCTCTTGTTGTTTTATTAGTTTATGTAACATTTTACTGTACTGACCCAAGGGGTGTAAGTCTGCCCTGGTGGTAAAAGCCACCCATTTGAACACAGGGAACTGGCAATTAATTCAAAATATTACTTACTTTGTGAGCTACACTCCACTAATAGGACAAGTTCTTGAATTTGTTTAGCCTTTAGGTCTTCCCTGAAAAATATGTTCTTTAATTCGGTATTGCAATTGCACTCCAGATCTACAGATCAAAACTAGGTACGAAAACCATCTCTATAAAATTCATATAAATAAACACAAAAAACATACTGTAACTGATTATTCTGTTAAACTGTAGCATGATGGTTAATATGCTTGCCTATCAATCCCTGTTGGGTTCAAATCCTGCCATAGCTCCACTATCTAAATACCATAATAAGCAGCCTATATTGTGCCTGCTTACCTGGATAAACTGACAATGGCCCTTTCTCTCTGAAGAGAGGATACAATTAATTACATTGAGCAGCTCAATACATCAAGTACCTGGATGTAATTGACATAAAAGTTTTAAAAAGTAGGTTACACTGTTAACCGATTTCCTATATAAAGTTTGCTGACATTTTATCACAACAACTTTAAATCGTGAGTAAATTCTACCAATTTAGGTTTTTATTGGCTCTCGGCACCCCATCCTGGGCAGGTGGTTTAACTCCAGGTATTAAAGGAGCCACAGAGCGGACAGAAGATGTGAAACGATTTCTACAGAGCAAAGTGCACACTCCAGTTTGTGATTGAATTCTAACATTGTTTAAGCTTATGTTATCGTTTGATGCTTTTGCCAGCATGAAAATGAGGAATGTGTTTAAAGTTGAAATATCAAGGTCTTGGTAGATATCAAAGAAATTCAATCTAAAAATCTGACATGCATATATACGGTACATTTGTCTTTACTCGTTTTAATAGAATGACATTAAAAAGGTAAAAGTTAGTTTGATTCTTTGGTTAATAGTGTTAGCAGTATAATATGTCAAATAATTCAGATGATTGCTTTATAATTATTGATGTATTAAATTAATAGGGACATCTTTATTCAAAGAGTACCCCTATTAAGGGGATACTTTCCTGTGAAAAGAACGAGGGGAAAAATGTCTATGACCACCCCCTATTCAACACCCATGGGACATTTCCTTCGAAAATGAATCAGCGGCTACATGTTTCACACTACGTATTAAGGACCACTTTCTTATGAACAAATGAGGGAAATTAAGGGACATGTTATTGAGGTCCTGAAAGTCATGTAGATCTGTTTTGTAACTCGCATATTTTGTTTGTAACTCGCAGTCACTTGCATTTTCTGACTCGCAGTCACTCTCATTTTCCGACTCGCAACTCGTATTTTCCAACTCGCAGAATGCTTTGACTCCGAAAAAGAACATTGTGTTTACATACAGCCTATTCAATTTTCTTGTGTTTGGTTTTATCTTATTATTATTCCATGGTTTTAGTAAGAACACATGACCATGCTTTCGTCATCAACTGATAGACTAATGCAATTGTAAGCCTTAAAGGTACAAATTGATTGAATACCGCCCATCAGGAAATGCAGTCATTCTCAAAGAATTCACTCATGATCTTGGATATAAGATCTTTTATTAAGCGGATGGGTGAAGGTTCACATACTAAACACTGAATTCTATTGTATTCAAGTTTACTTATTCTCAAATTAAAGATCCCGCCTTCTTCCAATCCATTAAGATTTACTTACAATCTTTAATTGACAACTCATTATTTTCATAATAAAAAAAACATTTAAAAAAACATTTTTTTTACTTTATTGCACTGTATTTTTATATGATTATTTTTTAATAAAATTATTTTTCCTATTAAAATTTGTCCAGTTACCTTTTAGAAATTATTCCACAACAATTTTAAATCCGTTTTTTAAAACTAATATTTTATTTGCAATAATTTGCCTTTATTATTTTAATATTGTTCATACCCTTTTCAGTATATTAACAAATATATCCACGACACTTTATTATTTTATTTAGTCATCAAAGCATGCATTATGAATTGAAAATATTACATAATTGTTATTAATAGGACGTAGTTATGGGATGTTTCGTTCCAAAATCAATCAATCAAACTTTATAATGTACTAGCGCACACGCGCGCAATATTCTTTCCCGCAAGTACTTCTGTACGCTGTGCACATCGATATTTCACCGTAAAATGTGCAATTATATTTTTTTAAATATAAGAAAAAGTTGAAAGTATTTTGTTGCTCCTATACTTTACATGCATTAATGGAGACAAGTTTGATCTGCATATCACGTGACTTTAATACAATGTTGTAACTGTTTATATATATGGCTCTGCCCGAAAGAGGAACATTATTATAAAAAAACATACATTTTTAAAATTTCTCTTTTATGGATTGTTAGCTTCTGTAATTAAAAGAAAAGTTATAATTCTAAATGTCCTTCTAAATTTCCATTTATAGAAATATTAACAAGATATCCTGCGTGGAACGCCTCTCAGGAAATGCACATTAAATTAATTAACATTTATAATTTGCCTTCTTTGTGCCTGCTTCTGTGCGGCAAGTGATGCTGAGATAAAGTTTGTTCTTGTCGCTTTTGTTTTGAAAGGATACGGGAGTTTTGATAATATCAGGCAACTAGTAAAAATGTCTGTGTTAAAAGATTTTCTCTACTGTATTTAAAACTTTAAAAAGGAGTTCTTTAAATAAAATTTTTAAATAAGCAAATCTAATGTAATAGGCCTACTAGGTAAAATATGATGGTTTATGAATTATTAAGGGACACTGCTATTGAGGTCCTAAAAGTCAAGTAGATCTATTTTGTAACTCGCATATTTTGTTATCGCAAATCTAATGTAATAGGCCTACTAGGTAAAATCTGATGGTTTATGAATAAATAAATTATCTGCTAGCAGGATATTGAATATTCATAAGCAAGTATACTAATAAGAGATAAAAACAAAGTTGTTCATGCTCAAACTGTATTTTAGATGATTAACAGAAATCAGTTTCAATTTATTCAAAATGCTTTTTGAATGGTCAAGTTTCAATGTCCATCGTTCTTCTTGACCATTTAATTCTTCAGAAATATCCATTACATATACTGTAGTTTAAATGTTATTTTTTATCTTTTCGTATGGTTTGACAATCTTAGGTATGTTAATTAAATAACAATTTAATATATGTCAAATGACCCAGATAATTGTGTAAATTCTTAGAATTTTAAAATAAGCTTTTAATCCAAATATCAGTTGAGTGAAACAGATAATAAAATAACAAGCTGTCCAGCATAAAGCAAAAACACAAACAATTTCAAGAAGTGAAAAGAGAACTCAATAGCCTACCCCCCAAAAAGTTTTACGTTGATTGTTACCCCTCAATGCATACATCTGGTATACTGTACGTTTGCTCTGACAAATATAGTTTGTAGTTCATGAATTAAAATCTAGTTTTAGGTTAAATTTTAAATATTAACATCAATTAAAGTTTTAGAACATTTTAATATTTAATAAGAATACATCCTATCCTTGCTTGACATCAGAAGCTAGATGGAATGCATTCAAATAATTTTAACACTGGTCGACAAAAGTTAGGCTGCGTGAATTTGCTCAGCACGACTACATCCACGCATACCGGATAAATCCGTCCACTGGGAATGACACTTCTTTGACCGACACATATTTTTATCCATTTCGTTTCAATTAACAACAGAGACTAATACTATCGCCAATAGCAAGGTTATTGACCTCTTACACTTGATCTTAGAAGTTTGTTGTTTTGACCATTATTTATAGTAATTGGTTTTGACAATTCATGTTTTTATTTTTGTACAAAAACAATAAACTACAAGTTAAAATTACCATTTTTTTTCAACGAGAATAGAATTGGATAAAAACTACTGAAATACTATTTTAAATCATTTGATCGTTTTTAATAATATATATATATTTTAGGTTTGTTGTGGATTTGTGATGTGATCATGGCTAATTGATTCTGATTTGTCATGAAGTTGTGTTCGACGTCAGTAAGAAAACGGCCAGCAGGAGCTTTTAGCCTAAGATGACCCGGTAAGCTTGACTACCTATAGGCCCAGGGTAAGGACTAAACAGCCACAGGGGAGCTTGGTTTACCATCACTGCTGATCTGAATGGTAGGCTTAGCCTGCCCGTGATTTAACCTTCAGTACAATTGCATCCCAGCTACTGTAAACACAAGTCTATTGTGTGTTTGACGAGTTGTGAGTTGTTCCATCTCAGGCATACAGTAGGTGGATAATTGTGAAGATGATTGTAAGAAGGATAAACCGAATGTGTCGGTTACGGCGTCTTCCCAAGCAAGATGTACTTATCATGGCTCTTGCTCTAGGGATGTTCACAATCTACATGATGTACAACGTCGGATTCACAATGGGTATCGTAGAGGGAAAGAAGAATTCTGCTGTTCCACAGGCTCGAGACAAGGAGGAGGAGGATGCTGGTGGAGGAGCCCATGAGGTTGTTTTTGAGGGCCTAGGACAAACTATGAATGATTATGTACATCATAGGAACATTTTAGAAGGGATGGAAGTTGAGGAAAAGCAGAAGGACAATGAACAAATTAAATTGACAGAGTTCCAGATATACTTAAAAAAGGTAAGTGTAGGCCTACAGTTTATATCTAACTCTAACAACAATCAAACATTAAAAGTACAAAATACTGGTTAAAAGAGATATACAGTAATCAGTTTTAAAGATGACTTCTGTCCATACAGCATTTCAATTCAATTTATTCCTGATTTTACAATACAAACAATAAAACACATGCTGCTAGACTTAATCGCAACTTTATTATTAGGTTTACGAAAGATTCTCAATTTAAAAACTGGGGTAGTTGCTAAAGCTATTATCACAGCACTAATTAAGTACTGTAGCATATAAAACTTTCCTCATAATGCTTCAAATTTTAAGAACAAAACATTCTCTAAATAAACATATGCACACAGGGAATATAAATAAAATTAAACAAAATAAAAGTAAGTAATGGTTAAGGATAGAAAGGTGTGGGTTGGTTATATGTGTAATGTTTTAGAGTTAAAGTTGATAGAATTTAATAGGCTTTTTATGTATTCAATTTGCTACAATACAGCAGTTAGCCAATTATAGTACACAATTTATGACATGAACTTGATACAATGGAATGGCATTAAATTGGTTATAGGATTTCGGCAAGTTTCATCAAGGCTTGGTATGTGAGTAGGATGTATTCAATAAAAGATCTTTATTCCTCTAACCACCCATCAGGCAGAAAACCACTAAAACAAAACAAACTGCAAAAAGATTATTAAACATGATAAAATTTACTAAACTGTTTTCACTCAACAGTTATTTTGACAGTAATTAGTTTCTTAATTGGCTGACATTCAGTGGTCAAGCAGCAACAGCCTACATTGGTCAAGCCATGGCCTGAGAACAGCCAAAGGCAGTGACATACAGCTGACCATACAATGCGACTCGTTGACCACATGTTTGGAATAAGCCACATGTACTTTGACCATGTCAATTCCTAATCCTCTCACTAATCCCTGCTACTGCCTAGACAATATTGGTGGGTTAGAAATAGGCAGGGCCACCAAGGAGAAGTAGGCAAGGCCACCAAGGAGAAGTAGGCCAGAGAGACAATATTGTCTGGGGGTGAGAGCCAATAATTGCCTTGCAATGGGGCTAGGAGTTTTTAATGCCATCATAATAACTTATAAAGAGTTCTTTCAAAATTAAAGTTTTGAAGAAACCATGCAGATCCAAAGGGACCATAAATATTACAATGCCAAAAATAGGACATCAGAAGTTCAGCACCTTTTTCTTAAAAATCAAACTCCAGAAAAGTTTTTCTATACAGTACATGTATTGACTATACTAACTGGCTCTCAATTATTTCCAATACCTCATAATGTTTTGATGTGAAAATTGTTACTTATTTGATAAGCTCATGACACTGGCAAGTTCTGTTTTTAATAAATCACGATAAGATGTTATCCAATGATAAATACTGTATGCTTGATAAATTTAGATCATGGGAAAAGATCTTTAGATCATGGGAAATAATTTTAAGATCATGGTAAAAGATCACACCAACAATTTAACAATTGTTTTATATAGTATGGCATTGTTGGCTGAATAATGTAGATATGAATTGAACTAAATAGGGTATTTTGCTCTCTACTTCCAAAAATGGAAATAGATTTACTATATAAAGTTTAACATGTAGGAATCTACAGTAGAATATTGTATACTGCACTAATATTGTATGTCTGTACTGTAGTACGGATAATGAGCATTTTATTATATCAACATACTGTACCTCTTTCAGATGTTTTAATAATTATGCTTTTAACAAAATATTTATCTAAAAATACTTTTTTTCTTCTCTTCTCCTCTAGAACATCTTTAGTACCTTTTTTTTTTACCGACTAAGTTTAGACAAACTCCAACATTGCTGTACTTTATATTTTGTTCTTGGTACATCATACTAAAGTCACTGACCTACTGCAAATAGCAAACTAATCAAATACTATTTATTACTTCAATTGTACTTTTTCAAAGTTGACTATTAAATAATAAAAATTAGTCTACTGTAAGCAAATGAAATAATACTATAAAACTGAAAACTATTGTTAAATACAAAAGACAAAAAGTGCCTGGTACTAAAAATAGTATAATAATTTAGTAGTAATACTGTAGGAAAATTAAGTTGCGGGTAGCTTTAGAACCTTGTTTAGCTTGTAAGCAGAGTTTAGGATTTATGTATAGCGACTGAATGAATTTATGCATACTTTAAAAACCTTAAATAGAAGACCTAGGCCTACCTCTTTCCGTGTTGGATTGTTGAGAGCTTTTCAAACTTTTGAAAAAACCCATAAAAGCAGCAGCTGATATAACTACTTAAAAAATTGCATGTTTCCCTGTTTCCATACAATTTTTACAAATTCTGGAGGATCCATGATATTTTTCTTAAACAATTTTTTCCCATCATATGGACCAAAACAAATAATAGGTAACAATGATAAAATAATAACAAATTGAAAAGGATTTGAACTTTATATGATTCATAGTACCGCATCAGCAGTTTCATAAAACAAGTTCTTTGTTGTTTTGAAGTATGTTTATCAAGATATTTGAAAGATATGCTCATTTTTATATAATTTTCTTATATATAATTTTCTTGTGTCTGATTATTGAAATATTCTGTCTCCATTTCAATTAACTACTGATATACTGATAAGGAATTTTCTTATTAACAAATAAGTATTCTTTATCAGACAATGATTGTCTCCATACTTAAACGTAGTATCTTTAAAAACAATAGACAACCATGCAATACATACAGTAGTTTTGAGTTTAAAAAGTAACTAATTGTATACAGTATGAATGACTGGAGCTGGAAAATTAATAATTGGCATACCCCCAGTACCGTTATATTCAGGAAACGCCCTCTTGTGACCGTACAGTGTTTAGAAAAACACTCAAATTCTGTTGTCAATCTCGATAACTTTATCATTTAAGTCGTAAATAACTTTGACCTCTCCAGGTGAAATACTTTAGTTACATCTGGTTTATACTTTTATTAATTACTAAACATTTAATTGGTATCAAAAATTCACTTCACATAACCAGGGCAGCTGTTGCGTGTTGCTACGGTAACAACTGTTGCTATGGATACATCACTTGTGATGTAGGTCCCTTTAATATATTTACTTTTAGCCTATGTAAATCTAGTAGGGCATTTTATCTCATGTTTTGAAATTAAATATCTTTATTTACCATTTGTTGACACTTTACCAGAGATAAATTAAAATGAAACCACAAGAACTATATGGGAAATGGAAACATAATCTGTCAACCAATTAACTATTATTTAATTGCTTAATTTAAAACAAAGAGTTTGAATGACTATACATAGAGTACAGTAGGACAAGTACAGGAATCTACAAAGTATCCACTTAATAAGAATGTCCCCTCAATGGATGTCCCAAAGAAAGGGTTCTCTTAGTATGTACTGTTTCATTGAAATTTGTAAAAGATTAAAATGATTTTAAATTAAGAAGTGATTTGAATTACATGTGGTATAAAGAAATATACCATAAAACCTCGAATGGACTTCTTTTCAATATTTTACGGTAGTTTATACCAATTACAAAATTACAACAAAATTTGATTTACAGACATGTTTTATCAGTACAAATTCTCTCTCTTGAATATTTAACTTAGATGATAAGATAAAGTTGTTTGCGTGACACAAGGTGGGGTCTTTTAGATTTATGCTGTATGCATCATTAATGTACAATTGAACCATGACACATGGCCTGATGGCTTACATTCTCATTATCAAAGATGAGATGATTAAATGTATTATTCAAACTAGAGACCTATTTTGATGGGCTTGTGAGTGTATACTGTATTTTCAATAAATAAATAATGCATAAGCCAGGCAAATGAACCAGGTCTGCATGGAACCGAGAGGTTAACATCTACCTACCCTGGAAGATGTGGGGAGACAGTGGCGGATTCAGAGGCTTAATTTGTGAAATTAAGTGCTGAATCTAACCTAATGTTTTCCATTATACTTGTTGACCAGCTTATGGAGAGCAGACTTTCCTAAAATATTGATACCCACTTGTCTGATCTTCTATGAGTTGACCCTTAAAATAGAAAGTACCATCATTCTGTTTACAAATTTCATTTACTTTTAATGAATTATATTACAGTAAATAATAAATATTCATAAAATTCAATCTGTATTTTTAACAGGACCCAAATATTGGAATATTTTGCCAATCAATAAAATCATATAGTTTAATCATTTTTAAGTCGCAAATCTCTAAGCACATCCGATTAATTAATAATATAATATAATAGTATTACTTTATAATATCACTTTTTTTATTTTGGCTTTGCATGTGGAGGTGGGCAATGCAATATTATTTACTGTAAACTGTGTTCTTTGTGTTTGTTTTTTCAGGCTTTGTTGTATGTACGTCCTTCATCTTAATAATTGTATTTGTTTTTTTGTGATTATGATGGAAATAATTATTGATTATGATTGAAATTTGCAGTTAGAGACAAGATTATTAGAGAAACAACAGCAACTGAATAAAGTTGCTTATGTCCGTGGTCAGCTGAACATCATCCAGAGAGATCTTCCATTTTATGAAACACCTCTCAGACAGAATGGGTTCAGAGTTAAAACACCAGAAGGGATCATTTCATCAAAACTGACAGAACAGAATGGAACACTTCTTACAAGGAATGAAGGTACAGAGTTGCAGTAATATATGCATTCCACTATAAGATATTACCAAATGAAATGATAAAATTTGTCAAACTAAATAGAGAACTAAGCTCTTTCTACACTATCAAGCTAGTTTGACAAAGAAAGTGTGATATGCCAAAATATGGTAGTGATATGACATCATCATGTCCATATATTGGCAAATCACATTTTGTTGTCACATAAAGTTTGATAGTGTAGACAGTGCTTTAGAATAGAATAATCTACATTACTCTTTCTTCAAACTACAGTTGAACCCCTCCTTTGGCACACCCCTATTTAGGGTATACCTCTATTAGAGGAACACTTTTCTGTGAAAGTAATGATGGGCAATATATGACTACAGTCAACAACCTCTATTCAAGGGACACCCATATTAAAGGAACACTTTTTTGTGTCCCGAAGGTATCCCGTTAATAGGCCCAGAGGTTCTTCCGTAATAGAAACATTGATTGACTGAAATCCATTTCTTTTGTAGAAATAGTGGCGTCGAAGGATCAGACCGTTACAGATGAAAATGCGATTAATCCATGGATGCTGATGTTATGCATGACTTACTCGGATGGAGATAAAGGTGATTGTATTCAGCGTGAGACAATCCGCCATTTACAAGCTGGGCAAAAGGTACTACAGTACTGGTTTGTTAATAAAATATAATGAATAATTATGCCTTTGTCTCCTAAATGAACACAGTTACCAAAACATTTATCGACTATCCAAAACCTTTCAGTTGGGAAAAGCAAGTACAGTAGATATAAAAGTATTTCAGCTAATGAGCAAAACCGGTGCTGATTGAGCACTACAGTGGGTATAGTAAATATGTTGTGATTTGTATAACAGAGCTAGACACATGTCAAACACATGTCTTCTACTGTACACAAACACATTTTTTTTAATGAATAATAATTATAAATAAATTAAATAAATGCTTATAATCAGCTGGCTGTACAGCATTAACAAAATAATTCCTTCATTGTAAACCAATTTTTACGTGTTCAGACAACTTGCAATATTTTAAATCAGCAAAGATAGGAAAAATGATTAATATTATGTCATGTCTGGTGATTTGTCATTGATTTATTGAGACATACAGTAATTGTAGCCTGCCTACATCTGATAAAATCAAACGTTCTGTGTTTTATCTAAAACAAATTACTGGCCTTGACAAAATTACTCATAAATTAAAGTGAATAATCATCAAATAACGCAGTTTTTTAATCGTTTTTGATTATAATTATTCTCACTGTTGTGTATCTTTTCAGGTTAATAGAATACCAGGTATTAGAGAAACATTATGGAGAAAAGATAAGTTTTGCTCAACCATGAATGCGGCTCGAAGGATCCCAGGTGTGACAAACAAATTGACAATATAAAGCTCTGTCTACACTATCAAACTTTATGTGTCAAAAAAATGTGATTTGCTCATATGGACATGATGATGTCATATCACTACCATATTTGGGCATATCACTAGCATATTTGGGCACATCACTAGCATATTTGGGCTCATCACACTTTTTTGTCAAACTAGTTTGATAGTGTAGACAGAGCTTTAAACAACATTTCAATTTTATAGACTGGTAAAATTTGTAACTAATCCAAAACTGGAAGCTTATACACTGATTATTTTTTACAGCAATATTACTAGAATATGATATATCATTTAAAAATGTTAATTTATTGCATGGTAAATTTATGGTATCTTATGTTAAAGCTTGCCATGCAATAAATTAAATTTAGTAATTATACAATATCATGCCTACAATTTACAAAGGAAATATTAATCTTAATCTAATTTCCTTTTCAACACACAAAGTACAGTAGCTGGAAGTGGCCATTGTGTGATGTATTTATTTCCTCCACAAGTTTGTAAAGTTATTTTAGAATAGAGGGCAGTATTGTTAAAATGTCTAAATTAAATTTTTCTTTTATTTTAGATCTTTATTTTAAAGTAGTTATATTAGTATTATTAATTTGATAAAGTTTAAAGTGAATAAAATAAGACACTTTGAAGGTGACTATATAAGGTATTGAGACTGTATAAGTTGTCCAAGAATTCTGGGCTCTTAAGCTCTGTCTACACTATAATTGATAAAACTTGATAACAAAAATGCGATGTGCCCATATATGGATATGATGATGTTGTCATATCACTACCATATTTGGGCACATCACACTTTTTTTGTCAAACTAGTTTGATAGTGTAGAGATCAGGACTTGTATACATCTTTGTGGTATTAAGCATAGAGCATTAATGATATTTTAATTCTTTTATTTTACAGCACTGAGAAAAGGTGTAATTTCTCCAGTTTGCTGGGTTTTACCAATGCAGTATGAGCAGTTCTTAGGAGTAGCTGACGCATTAGGTACAGATGCGAGGTGGGTTGTAAAGTCAACTGCCGCTGGTGGCGCTATACAACTATTGCAACCTACGAGGGATCGAGATTTTGCCAAAGTTAAACAGTAAGTTTGAGATAGTAACACAATCGTCACAAACAGTTTTGAAAAAAATAATAACTCCTCCTAAAGGACACCATACTTTGTTAAGTTCCAAAGATATTCCTTTTATTTATAGAGGTTCTGCTGTATAAGCCATTAAAAGTCACTTTTGAAGGGAGAGAGTAGAGTATTATATAGTTTTAGTTTAGGGGAGATCTAAAAAATTCTTTTCTTTGTTGCAGGTATAGTGAAAAGAATGCTGTAGTACAACAATACTTTCCAAACCCTTTGTTAGTATTCGGGATGCCGATCAGCGTGAGGGCACATGTTCTTGTCACATCAATCGCTCCGTTAACAGTGTATATTCATTCGCAGGGAATTGTGCATTATAGGCAAGATTATCAAAAACACTTCAAAAAGGTAAAAAAATTAAATGATTTTGAATTAACTGTTATCAGCAGATGGTTTCATTTTCCATAATATTTTGTATTGCATCTAAACTTAAATATTTGATTTATTTTTAAGGTTCCAAATAGGACCTGGATGTTCTCACAGTTTAAAAATTACCTATCACAAACATATGGAAAAAATGCAGCTAGGATTGCATTTGAGAACATGGAGAGTGTGATAGTACAGACATTACTAGTGGTTGAATCATCATTAGAAGAGCATTTTAAATCATATTCAACCAATAGAAATACGCCTTTTAAGTAAGTATTCTAATAAAAGTGGCTATGACCATATTGTTTAACTAGAGTAAAGATGGAGTGAGATTCAATCTTCTTCTAAAGGTGACTGTCCTATTAATAGTAAAAGCCCCTTTAAATAGGACCAGGTAGATCTAATAATATTATCAATTAATAATTCTTAAAACATGATACTTTTAATTATTATTTTTAAGGTGCAAACATTGTTTCCAACTGCTTGGTTTCGACTTAATCTTCAACTCAACTCTTCACCCAGTTATAATTGAGGTTGGTAATATATAAATGTAGTAGTTATCACTATTTTTAGTGTGCAGGAACCAACTTACCTGGGTAAAAAGCTAAGCCTGAACGGGTACAAGGTTGTGACATACAGGAGTTTAAAGTTGGGTTCCCACTACACGCATCACAAGGATATAGACGCAAAGCAAGTGAGTTGACCAATGACAAGAAGGGACTGTTTGAATAATCCATCGCTGTGATGGGTCAAATCACTTACGTTGCGTTGCATCTCTAGTGGGAATCTAGTTATCATAGTACATAAAGGACATACAAATAATTTCTATAGAAGAAAATTGGATGAAACCATGATTGACAATGTTAAAATCCTATTTGTAATTGATTCTCTCTCCTACTTTCGCAGGTAAATGGCCATCCTGACCTTGACTTTTCAAAAGATGCCAACGAATGGTCAGCTGGTGACCATACACAGCAGACGGTCATTGATGACACCCTCAAAATCTTATTCTCAAATTCATCTGTCGCTCTTGATGTTGCTGAAGCTTTGGAAACACTTAATTTAAATATTGGAATAAAGGTGAAAAACTATTACACTGCCCTCTATAATCAAAACTATTTTATTGGTTGAATTGAGACTAAAAGATCTAGATAACTTTTCCAAAACAAGTATTTTTTAAGGTTTTTCTTTTTCTATGCTATGTTGTGACAACAGCTACTATATGTTGTACTCTACAATTCCTCTCAGAGTATAAAACAGTGTGATTCAGTTCTTATAAAGCCAAACTTCTCTAAAGCCAAACCTAAAAATAAACTAAATTGAAAAAAAACTTGTAGTAATAATTAATAATTTATAAATATATATGATGGTAATTTGTATTTTGTTAATAGGGTCTGAACTGTCAATCATCTCATCAACTGTGTTTGACAGATGGTGACTTAGAATACCTGATGGGGACTCACAGACAGAAACAGAACAAAGGACAGTTTCAACAGGTTAGTGTTTAGTAGATATCTACCTTTGATGAAATGGCCGCCATTAACCAATATCGTCATGGGTTCTAGGCCGACTCACTACTTTTTCTAAAGGTGGAACAAGTCTTCTCGGATAAGGACTATAAACTGTAGGTCCAGTGTATATAGTTTGTCCATGTGCACTTAAAAAACCCAGTTTATTATTTGAGACCTGGAACTGGTTAGTGTTGTGTTGATATCTAACTTTGTTCTTCTGTTGTGTCAGAATGATGGGTGGATTAAAAGACCAAATTGCGTTAAATAGCTGTTTAGCTCTGTCTACACTATCAAACTAGTTTATCAAAAAAAGTATGATGTTCCCAAATATGGTAGTGATATGGCATCATCATGTCCATATATGGGCACATCACATTTTCTTGTCACATAAAGTTTGATACTGATAGTGTAGACAGAGCTTTAAAGACGTTAGTACTTATAAATACACAGACACCAATGTATTGAAGTAGTCCTTTGTATTCTGTTTAGCTCTACCCTTCAACAGAAAACCACAAGTACAACAGTTTAATCAAAGACCTTGTCAGACTTCAAAACTCCAAACAAAAGACAAGACAAAAAGAACCAATACCAACTGATAGCCGACACAGCACACCAGATCTACATCCAGTGATAACTGCTGTTGAGAGTTTCTTCCATGGCAGAGACACCATACAAGAGCAGGGATACTCTCAAGACCAGGATGTCATAGGAAGTGTACAGAGGCCAAGAGAGGATGTCCGACCTATTCATGATGTCTTTGACATCAATAATCCTTACATGGAGAAGTATAGAAAGACCCAGTGCAGTGAAGGTATGTTGGTTAATATATAGATGAATACATTGACATAAAATTCAAGAAATTAAATAATAGAAAATTGTTTAATTCATATCAATTATCATTTCAGATCGGCAGACTATGCCATATATTTCTGGAATCTTCTTTGAGCCCAATATCTCATTTAGCCCAGAATTTGACCCCTACACCAGTGAGTACTATGCCAAAGTGCCTTATGATACAATGATCACCAGGGTTTGGGCACATTCTATGAACTGTGACTGTGAAGTAAGGTTGGAAGACAAGTATGGACTTTCAAGGTAACATTTTGAACTACAAATGTTTAACTTTTTATTTAGATTATTTTTCTTACGTAAGCACTTTTGCAATAAATTGCATGCATATTGGAGTACTTTGTGTAGTGCATTAAGATAGTGAGATTGAGTTTAAGGTTGTGGTGATATGCACTTAATGCACTACAGTATGTAATACTAATACCAGACACAAAAAAGTAACCTATATTATAGTTATTATAATCCATTTAAATATCATTTTTATCACCAGGCCAGCTAATTATTCCATTGGTATTGGTGACAATCGTGTTAATTTACTCGTTGTGGACATTACACATACAGAGCCATGGGTGATTAACACGTATGTGGTGCATGTGTACCGGGAAGGACTTAGTGAGCATGAGCAGGAGTTCAAAGAGGATGAGACTCACCAAGTATGCAGTTTGATACAGGTAAAGTGTAAATAGACAATGACGATGCTATGTATGTTGAGTTTTTCTATGGAATCCAGCTGTCACTGGAAATCTGATTGATGGACTGACACATACTCAAATCTTTTTGGGAAGATAACATACACATTTTATAATAGCTCTTTAACTATTTGTTTCGTTTAGGAGTGTGACTTGAAGTTTATACCATTTGAAAGGTGCGGACTGAACCGTATGCTGTATAGCAGCTGGCCTGAATTCCTACAGCAGACGGACCAGCTGCCACTGTGCAAGGCAGGAGATAGCCCAGGTGGGTCAAGCTGCTTACATTTAGCATCCATTTATGCAAATTGCTTCTTTCTATATTGATGTGTAGAGTTATTATACCCCAATGATTAATGCATCGAGTAGTTTTGTGTTATATATTGTCAAATTGAATTGTATACATATTCTGTCTATCTGTCTGTCTGTCTGTCTACCTACACTATCAAACTAGTTTAGTTAGTTAGACAAAAAAACAGTGATGTGCTCAAATATGGTTGTGATATACCCAAATATGGTAGTGATATGACATCATCATGTCCACATATGGGCACATCACATTTTTTTGTTGTCACATAAAGTTAGATAAGTGTACTGTAGACAGAGCTTTACACAGTAATTAAAATACAATAGATTTGTTACTTTCTCCGGTATGTAATGTTAGTTTTTGTTCCTACATTTCAAAACTAAGTATTTTTTAATAGTTATTCTATTAGTGCCTTCGGTTACAAACAGCAGAAAACTGCGGTTTAGCCTTTAACATCAACTTACAGTTACTTTGTAGCTTGTTGGTCAATCTTAAACATAATAATCATATCTGACTGGCGTTGTATGATTGAATTTCCAGGCCAGCCTTGTCTTAATTTTTTGACCACGTTAAAATAAATTAATAACACATATCGTTCAATCTCATTTCCAAGTAGCCGTATGGACAAAATTATTTTCATGTTGTATTATGCTTCGCAAAATTAATGAAAAAAATAATATAATCAATAGTTATGTTTTGAAAATATGCTTGTTGCTTAGTCACATGGGAATTTTTAGTGTACCATGAGTCAAGCGCCTACTTAACGAATAGTTACGAGTTGTTTAATAAGAAACGGTTATTATTCGTAATAATTTGTCGTCAATGGATTACCTCTGAGCCGCATGCTACACCTGTTATGTTAAGACCGTGTCGCAAGAGGTCAGGGATAAGTATGTTACTTAATATGACCAGGAGAATGCTAAATATAAAACATATGTAATGAAATATCATATCAGGGGTCTAGTGGTCATTGTTATTGTGTGACAAAGAGTTGAATGGTCAATAGGAGTCGTTAACAGACACTGTTACAACTGGTTTTTATAAGGATTAAATTAATGATGACCAGTGGGTAATGTGAAACAGAGTTTAACAGAATAACAAGTAACTTAATACGCTTGTTTTATGTACAGTAGAGTTTATAATACAGTACAGTACTGCAATATCAATAGTCCCTTAAAGCGTGATTCCTACTAGGACGCAACGCAACAACGTGAACAAGCGAGTTGACCACTAACAATAATCCATTGCTTGTGATTGGTTAAATTACTTGCGCTGCACGTTTTGTGTTACGTCCTTAGCGGGAACCAACCATAACATCCAAAGAAAACTTAGCAACGCACCAACATTCCATAAAGATCATAATTTTTATTCTAAAAAAACTTTCACAAAATCTGAAGCCCAGCAAAATGCAATAATATTTTAATCAAAATGTCTAGTAAAAATAAAGTTAAAGCTGAGTAAAGAAGTAAAATAAAATAGAAATAAAATGGAATTTTAGTTTTAATGGACTGGATATTTTTAATTAAATGTTTGCATTATCCTTTTTTTAGGTCAGTGGGCGATACCATGTGGCATGTGCAATGACCGTAACACCTGCTTCTTTAGGAAAGCCAGGTGGCAGCCTTACACCTGTAGACATGTACACATGACCCATGACAGGCTGCAAGAATGTATGGCAGGGAAAAGGGTATGTAAGGCAACTTACTTTTTAGGAAAAGATGTGGGTAAATCAAGTTTGTTATTGGTATGGGCAGACCAGTGGTTTATGTGCTAGATGCTCATACAATCAAAGATCAGAAAGCAGCTAAGGACCCCTTGCAGTATGACCACTCCAAATTAGCCAAACAAATGCCCTGAGCCTTGCACAAGCACAGACCTCTTACCTGCATTCAGCAAGTTTGGGCATACATAATAATATTAATAAACTACTGTATTATAAAATGATGTGTGTACCTCTATTTTATGAATTGTTTTGGGAAAACTATTGATCATTCTATTTTGAGAATATGAATAATTGCTCATTTGAATATTCATTTAAATTTAAATACAGGTGATATTTCTTGGTGATTCTACTAATCGAGGTATAATGTACTACATTATGGAGCAAGTGAACGGAACTTTAAATGAATGGGACAAAACACATGATATTAAAATCTATAACAATCTCAACCACAACCGGACATCCACTGTGTTTGGGTATTTCCCACAATTCATGATACCAGCGAATCAGCGTCCGATGTTTGATGAAGCATTTATGCAGGTGTTGGCTAAAGCAATGCCGCTCGAGAACAGCGTTAATACGGTGATTGTGATTGGGGGCGTGCATTGGCTAGCAACGCATCATTTAAATGTGGTTAAAGACATACTGTTAAGGTAAGAAGATTTTTTTGATATAAAATTACCTTTTTTGTTATTGATAATGGTTTGTTATAAGATTTTTTTGATAAAAGAAGTTTTGGTAAATTGTTATGTGCTAAATTTACATTTCACCTTCACCATAATTTTCTTCCTTTTCTGAGCAACCATGAAAAAAAAAATTGGAAAAAAGTCGTTTATAAAGATATTGCCAAAACTTAACTATAATGCCATTATGTTTCCTTTCTAATATTAATTTGTTTTCTCAATTGGCTACTAATGTTACAAATCAAAAAGTTATTAAGAAAATAAGAAAAACAACATTCATATCTGTATCACGCAAAAATGTTACAATTTTGATCAAGATATACTCCCAAGACGAAATTCAATGGAACGGAAATGCGATGCAATTACTTGAGCTTTCACACTTGTATCCTAGGAATTAGAAAACTAGAAGAAGTCAATGTTAATGTTGTAATCGCTAAAATATAACTAGATATGAAAAACAATCCCAACTAATCAACAAATTTTGACCGCATTTTGATCAAGATAGTCCCTTGTTTATTATGAAGCGGAAATGCAATGAAATAGTTTGATCTTTCACACTTGTGTAGCTCCAAGGAAATACTGACAAATAACAGATATGGCTTTTCCATAATATTATTAAGGCATTTAAAAAACATTATATTTTACAGTGTTTTTAAGTGTGTATAAAGTCATCCTACGCAGATCCTTATGGAATTTGCGAGAGAAGCATGTGGCTTTAATTTTAAGACTGTGAATTTGAGCTGTGATTGGATTTTACATGTGGATACTGTAGATAGTCACAGTCGCATGTTAAGCAAGCATGTAGGCAGGATTTTTAGAGGAGGGTTCTTTGTTCCACAAAACTTCCATGAGCTAGGCTAGTTAGGCTATTTACCTTCACTTCTGCTGCTAGTCTGTAGCTTGAAAAGGGCCAAAAACGGTGATGAGCTAGGCTAGTTAGCCTTTTACCGTCATTTCTGCCGCTGCTGTCTTTAGTTAGAAAAGGGCCAAAAACTGTCATGCGCTAAGCTAGTTAGGCTATTTACATCACTTCTGCTGCTGCTGTCTTTAGTTAGAAACTTTAGGTAGGTAGGTTAGGTACTTTAGCAGGGTTCATCGTAACCCTCAAACCCCTGATTGTGCAAATAGTTTAAATACTATACTACTAGAGTATTATACTTTTTGCCGCACTTCTTTCATCAATAATATCTTAATCTGAAATCCACGGAAGACGTTCACATCTCAAAATACATCTTACATTCAAACCTTATGAAAACACTTATACAGTAGTGAAAGTCGGACGTTAAGGTTATTAGTAACAGACGGTAGCGATAAAGTGACGGACAGTGATTTGTAAGGACATTCCGCCATTTGTTCTGCATCAGCTGTAATAATAAAAAAATGTGTGCGAGTTTTATGATTTCAATCAAAGCTAAGTGGCGGACATCAAAGCGTTAATATTATCAAAAGCAGGAAAGAAAGATTGATGGAAATTGGAGTCGAAGAACATTTGAGAATTCTCTCATAGACTTTAACAGTGAAACATGTGAGTGAGATTTAAGCAGAACATTTTAATTTGTGAGGAAGTACAAAAGAAAATAACATAGAATATCTATGAGAAAACTAAACTTTCTGTGGAATTTTTCTTAAATCCTATTACTGTACACAGTACATAAAACTTTAATTACACAAAATTATATCTCATGATTTTCATATTTTCTCAAATTTCTCAGGGAAAAAAAACATATAGGCCTAGTATTCTTTCTTATTTTTGATTCTAATTCAACCATTGTTATTTGATTGTTTATTAATTTCATATTAAGGAACTTATGGTGAGTGAACTGACTATTGAGTGTTTACTGAAAACCCCCGCCAATGCTACTATCACGTTTGTGGTTATAATAGAAAAACATGTTTGTTTTCTTCAGTATGTTATAGTTTTTACAATAGTTTGATGACATAGTGTAATGATGATGGAAGAGAATTTCCCAATGGGTTTAGTTGTGATGCAATGACATTGTTCTTGCCCAGGCCCACTCTCTTCCGTAGGGCATGATAATCAATCCCAGGGTATGTCAAAGACCTGGAAATCTGGTCGTACTATAGTAGGTATCATTCGCAATAACATAGCACACAAGAAACTACTAGGCAACTAATCAACCACCTTACTGAGTACGCCACTGATCCTTAATTAAAGCGCTGTCTACACTATCAAACTAGTTTGACAAAAAATGTGTGATGTGCCCAAATATGCTAGTGATATGATGTCATTGTGTCCATATACGGGCACATCACATTTTTTGGCACATAAAGTTTGATAGTATACAGTAGCTTAAGAGCATGTCAAGTTAAAAATAAAATGTAAGCAATCAAGAAAAACATTTTTTTAATTTGGCCTATATCATCTAAATCATCTTTAACTATTAACATTGTTGCCAAAATATGAGCTCCTGTAGTGTACAAATATCACTAATACTAAGCATGAGTAATTGTTCTTATGTAAACATGGTAATGAAACACTTTAAAAAGGCCTATACTTTGTAATTAAATTAAGGGTGAATGTTATCAGGGGTCATCAATGCACATCAATAGGGTTACACTGTCTATCAGGGGACTTCTAGGCCATCTCATAGCCTTATGATGTTCATTGGTTGTGATGTTTTATTGTATCACATGGGGCTAGGATTGATGATTCATTTTATGGGAAGTTAGGCTGAAAGTAGCCTGGCCCTATCCTGAATGCTGGTGATGAGTGGGATATGAAATCTAGTCTCAGGGGGCTGGCTCGGCCCCTAGGGAATTGAACATTTATAGATTACACAGTACAGTAGAGTGGCCAACCACAACAGGAAAGCTAGAATTGTTTATGGTTGACTATTTCCATCAAACAAGAGTTCTTCACAAACTGTCTTCGTAACTTTGCAAACAAGTGTTGAAATAGTGTTGCTAAAGAAAAATGCAGAAATACATCATCATTGTTCTTAAAGAATGATACGGATTGTAAAAAACATTATTCCATTCCTAATAATGCACGCTACATAATAAATCAGTTCTCTGAACAAGTATGAAATTATAAAGAAACTGTTGAGGAATTACTGAAAACAAATATTGGGAATGATACCCAATTGATGCTAATCAAGTTTGTGATTATATTTATAGAGAAGGCCTATCAGATGTTACTCTTATCATGAAAAGTCTTGGTGCTGGATTTCACCAAACAGTAGATGGAATACACTATCTTACACCAGTAAGTACTACACAACACTATATACCATACTGTATATCTACGGTATAATCCCACTTCATGTTTAATCCCACCTCTATTTTATGTCTGACAAGCAGGCATTCCCTAGTATAGTCCCAGTATTGACTTTTGGTCTGGATGTAGGCCTCTCTCTAGCCAATTCAGATTAGTTTTTACAAAAAATGCTTACTAATCATTATTTTCCTGAAGAAGGTTTTCCCTGGGTATAACCCACCTCCCAAAGTCGGCCCAATTTTGTGTTCTAGGGGGATGAGATATACAGTAATCAAAATATGAGCACCAGGTCTTCTGTGGCAATGTCTTTCCAATTTTTTGGGTCACCTACTTTTCAGGATTGGGATCATAGTTTATTACTTGTAATACTGTAATTTAGTGTAATAACAATCAACATACAATGTACACATTTTGATGATGGAATTTTGGCTTTCTCTGCAGAAAGAACAGCATAAAGTCTTACTACACAATCAAGGACTTATACAACAGGCACAGAGACTGGGCTTTGAAGTAATCGACACATTCAACATTACAATGGCTAGGTACAAAGACTTCCTGCAAGGAAAATGTAGCTGCCACTTCCATAAGGTCAGAGGTTACTTTAATAATAGTTCTTTTAATTTTCAGCTGCACGCAACACTTTATTTCCTACTTTTAATTTCGTTACTACCGTATTATATAATATTGGCTATAAAGCTCTGTCTACACTATCAAACTTTATGTGATGTGCCCATATATGGACATGATGATGTCAAATCACTATCATATTTGACCATATCACTACCATGTTTGGACACATCACACTTTTTATGTCACACTAGTTTGATAGTGTAGAGTCTTAAGTGCTCACTGGCTAAACCAGGAGCCATGCAGCTTACGGGCAGGGTCTAGAGCAAGAAAACTGGAATTAAAATAAGTCAAAAAAAGCATAAACCTTAGGGGCCTCGGGTCTCTGGGTTGCGCCACTGAATATTGGCCTACATATTATTTTAAGAGTTTATGCGACAGAAATGAATGCAGATGAGCGGTTGTGTTTATCCTGTTAAATAGGTCTGATTTCCGTCTGCAACCTGGCGTATTTTATGCCACAGACTGGAGCTAATTTGTCGTAATTTTGGGATAACCTGCCACATGCTCCAACAGACCTCGCATGATGATAGACGTGTTTAGCTACTGGTTTCATTTTTGGATGCAAACTGGGTTTATAGATCAAAAATAATTATAGAAAATGTAAAGCAGGTTTTATGGAGTTTTAAACATATGCATTTTATTTGCGAAATAAAGTTTTTATATATTTATTTATATATTAAGAATCAAGCATACAATAGTACAGTACAGTGTTTAACGTTTAGGGATTGGTCATTTTAAAGCTCCCGTACCTTCTATCCCTCTTCGCCAACTTTTTTCTCTCTATATTTTTCTTAAATGTTTGTAAACTGTCTATTTCCACTAGTTAAATGAACACAACACAGGAGCTCTAACCTTACCCCTTTCATAATTTGTTATTATAAAAAATTCAAAATTTAGCAGGAAAGGTTAAATTCTATTTCCTATAGCCATTTCAGCCACTTTTTAAGGGGTGTCACTTTGGCCAGAAGGGGGAACAATCAAACTTTGCAGTTAAAGATTTTTTTAGGTGACTTCCTGTGTATCATCGCTAGCCTTCATATTGGATAGCATTTGTTAAAAAAATCTGACAAGCTGTATTGCTATTTGATGTTATAATTGGGTTTGAGCCATGATAGCACTTTAATGCTTAGGATAACATTGTTATGACTTTAATGTTTAATATGATGTGTTATCACTTTCAGGGCTAAAAGGCTTTAGTAATGTTATTGTTAGGTTTATTTAATTCTATCTAAAGGACTATGGTCAAGCTTACATACTTTATTTACACTTGTATCACACTGTCTCTGCACTGGCACAATTTCCGAGCACTTTCATACATAGTACAACGAATAAATAGCTGGAAAAACCTGGTAAAAACTAATTGTGTGAAAGGAGTCTAGAGATATAACAAGTATGTGTAATATGTATACTTTATATGGTCGATATTATACCTAATATGGTGGCTATGCCTAATATGATGGCTAGGGATGTCTAATATGGTGGTGATAGAGTATGTTTAATACAGTATGGCGGCTATATTGCAAATATGATGACTATATGCCTAATATGGTGGTTTTGGTACAAATCTGTATGGACTATTAATGAGAACATCATAGAAATTTTGTGTAAATAAATGTTCACTTCATATTACATTTAGTTATTTCTCGTAACCAGAAAAAAAGGCCACTTGTCTTCAACACCACATTTGTATTAATCAGTACAGTTACATTTGCACGCTCCGTCTAGTTGAAACCAAATCTTGGCAACGATATGAATGGCAGCGGGTCTAACATTTCAAACGTGCTGATTGTAGAAACAGGTTTAGCACTAATACATTCTCTCAGGAACCCACTGTTTTCCTCAAGTAAGATTAACAAACAAATCAGGGAAAGCCAAATTTCATTTCAATTTCAAAATTGTAGTAAAAAAACAATTACTATCGCAATGACAAATGTTTCTGAAATTTGCAGTGATTGACAAATGTACAATATTGTTTATGTTATTTTTTATCCATTGATTTTTGGTCGTGTTTCTGCAGCCAAAAATTAACCGATAATTAACTGATAAAGTTCCTGTGGAAACGAGGTTTACCGATTCCGCTTTTTTATTAATTATCTTATTGGTTAAAAAATTAACCGATAATTTTGTTTATGGATGCGGAAACACAGCCTTTAATTTGTACATTTAGTAAGCTCAAGAAATTATAGTTCTAAGGAAGAAATGTACAAATTTATTGGGGGAAAATAATTGTAAAAAAAAATTCTCTAAATTTTTCAGTTTTTAACGATCACAACAAAAACAAAATACTAGCTATTAATTCGGCTACTGTGAAAGTGAAAAAGAAACTGTATTATGCTTATTAATTTTTTATCAAACATATATTATTTTAAAACATTAATAAGTAGTGACATAAACTTACCATTTCCAGTATCTTTGTCAAAACATTTTTTAAAAAGTACAAGGTTAGTCCGAGTTTAATTTTGCTCTTGTCAACTTCTGTCAAACGAAAAAGAAATAAATGTCATTTATGTTTCTAAGTCAAGGTTGTACAGTATTTTGACATTTTCTAAATGTATTAGAGTTTACACTAATTTGGTGTTGCGGTGTGTCACTAGATCATGTGATAGGAACCACTAATATAACAAAATTCAGTATACAGTAATACTCCATCCAAGCCATGAATACATGTCATCATGTTTCACATTAATACCTTATTATGTCATGAGCAATTGAATGTACATGATACTACTGTAGATGGAGATAATATTGTGTAGCACTGGCATACCAAGAAAATGGAAAGAAATAATTTGTTTAACTTTAATAATATAATAATAATAATAATTTATTTGGAGTTTACACTTTTACAACAGTGGTACTCGACCAAATGGAAGGTGCATCCATAAGAAATATATACAAAAAAAAACATAATTTCGTAAACAACAATTACAACAAAAAGTCGATGTGTAGGTCAACATGTCAAAACAATTCAACTGCAGTAACTACAATACCATTGATAATTATCACTACAGCAGCAAGAAACCCACTGACACCTAACAATACAAAACTACAAGAAATTAACATATAATCTACTAATTAGGTAGCAATAATATTGTAATACTGTATGTTCTATCATAGGTGCAGTAATCCTCCTCTAAGCCCTTTTAATTTATGTCACTTAAACATAGACATTCCTGCAGTGATAGTTTGTGCGTACTGTAGCCTTAAAATCTCCAGAACCAAAATAGAATTAGATTTGACAAGCTTGTTGAACGAATGAACAACAATATACAATGTCCGTGTCCATACATAATTCAGATACAAAACTCTGTACGAAGAAAACAATTATCAGCTAATTCAATCTGACTGAAGACAGATGAAGAAAATAGTATTAATGCTTTTTAAAGCAACATGCTGACAACAAGAGTGCAAAACAAAATCCTGTTTGTCCGATATCAATAATATTTATTCAGCCTCCAAGGTAAATTACAAATTCAAAAATGTTTAAATTTTTGAAATATGGAAAAATCATTGTTCTACTGTAAATTTAAATCTAATTACACTGTGATATCTTTAATATATTGTAATATTTTAGAATTAGCAATTATAAACATGGAAATTATTTAATTTTTATTAGCCATGCCTCAGGAGATTACATGGGTTGATTAGTCTAACTGCTGTTTGCCTGTCTGTCTGTAAAAATAATTGGCCTCATTTAATCAAATTTAAATAATTTTCTAGGAATTTATTTTAGCAGACAATAATAATAATAACAGAAATAACATTGGATTGCAGCAAATTAAGAATTTTGATATCAAAATCAACCAAAACTACTATAGTTTATTGTTAATAACGACTGAGTTGAGTAAGTATATTTAATGGTAAATCACTCATGTAAAATCTGAACTGGATTTTTATTTCTTACATAATTTTTTTTTAATAACACCCTTGAAGCTATAATGGTTTAGTTTCATCCCATGATCCAGGACTAGCGATGATTAAAACTGCAAATTGAATAAAGTGCAAAACGTGTGTGTCCTCATATCACATTGTAATTGCTTAAATAAAATCCGTCAACTGCCGATGGCACAGCCACCAACAGAACGCATCCCCTTAATACTTTGCATACCGATGCCAACATAAACATGGTACCGTGCAGTCTGATGTTGATTGTTTGTTGATTAACACCTCCAGTCACTTTGACATTGGCGATATTTGCATCTGTAACATGTCCACGCTACTACAAACTCCGATATCTGTAATGCTATTAACATCATGGCCCTCAAGTCAAATATACCATAATTTGATCATAAGACACCCTGCTGTACCTAAAGGTTATTCAATGATTTGTGCTTTATAATACGTTTTCTAAATATTTTAATAACCCATCCGTCTCTGGTAAATGTTTTCCCTGTCGTGATAAAAGCCCCTCAACAGGAGTTATAATCCAATTATATATTTTTTGTTACATGGTGAATATTTTATCCATTTAAAGCAATTGCTGTTTGCTAGCAAATAGTACTTCTGTATTGTAAGTTTTAAACACAATGAATCAATATTTTTAATTAAAATAATTTTGTTTCTTTAATTACTAGGTCCAGGAGATAGTAGGTACCACACCTGGTTCACTACCACAACCGCCACAAACCAAGCATACCAAGATATACCGACGAGGGATGGCTGAGGAATCATACAACTACCATGTACATGGTGACATCAACGCTTTATACTCAGAAATATTATTGAATCGGATTTGCGATCCATAATAATGTAAAAACTTCAAGACTGTGTCTTAAAAAAACAGACCAAATTACTAGTTATTTTCCCAAAGACATTCATTAACAAAATATGTTGTTTCATGTGTGTGATATTTTATTTGATGTGCCTTACGCTATCATGATACATTTATTATATTATTTTATTTTAAAATTACTTATTAATATGAGGAATTAATTATTTAAATCATAGTCAACTGAAATTATAGTTTATGTTGTTGTAGGGAACCTGGAAGACAAGCAAAGGGTGGCAGTATAATTGTCAACCTAAATTTGTTTTACCCACCCTGCCTTAATACACCCACCTTTATACACCCCTCCCCAATAAAGGGGGTTTAACCTCTTATCACATACCCTTACCACATTATTCTGTTTTCAGGGGCAGATCCAGGATTTTTTAAAGATGATTAAAGCCCATGTGATATCACTGTAATGATTTATGAAGATAACCTGTTGTGTTTGTAAATGCCTTGTATCAATGTTGTTACCACAACCAAATTATTCTAACCTCATATAAATACTAAGTCAACAGTTGTAAAAATTGGGAAAATAAATGTAAACAACTTGGAAACTACAAAGGTCATCCATATCAGGTGCTTGACATTGTAACCTAATTTATTTGATTTTCAGTGTTTTACCTATTATTTTTAATTTAGAGTATTTATTCTTGTATTTTTTTTCCTTTTGGTAAACCTTAAAAAATAGATTTTCTATTTCGCTACGCTTCGGCCACTAGCATCAGTAGCCTTGTTCACGCAAGTGACATATTGGTTATTTATTATCACTCATTGTGTCTCGGTGCTGTCTATCGCCACCACCACTTGTGTCAGCTTTTCGCTGGTGACCCCTTTTGGGTGTGTCCTGGGTGCAACTGAGTAACATATCATCATGTGACTGAATTTATGTCCTCCCTCGTGTCTCTGTTCATGCTGTGTCCTGTTGTTCTGATCCAGATGGATTCTATTTCTATTTTTTTTTATTTACCAACAGGAAAAAAAATACAAACATAAATTATTTGAAACCAGATGAATTTTTTTGAGAAACTATTTATTCGTTGTATAATAATTATTACAAAATATTTATGCAATCTCCCTGTAAACATAGTCAATTGACTATGTTGTAAGTTACATAAATGACTTAAGTATGTAAATAGTGTAACTAAATTAGTATAGAATTTTCTTTGTAAATTATGTAAATATCTATGCATGTAAAGATAAATTATTTGATTTTCTGAAGAAAAGTTTAGGCTTACTAAATACTAGAATTATGATATTTGTAATAACATTTAGAAAAAATGTTTTTTATGGATAGAAATTGCAAAATAATCTTTATCAAACAAACAATGAACAACTAGGTGCTAAATTGTACTTTTAAAAGAATGCCTTACAGGAACATTTTATAAGAAAAATAAATTTAAAAAGGTAGTGAATATGATCTGTGGTTTCATACAAAATGTGGAAATGTAAATAAAATTGAATTACTGTAAACACTATTGATGCTGTTTCCCACCAACACTTAATTTCAAAGCAGACCCTGCTGCCTCTTTACTGTTTGTTTTAACACTACTACAGGGAAGAGTAAAATTCAGTAATTTCACTCTTCCCTGACCCTGTGGTTTAAAAGACCTCTCTAGGCCTATGTACATGTATTATAAAAAGAAACACTAACCCTAAAACGTATGATTACAATATGTAAGATGGCCTACCGTAAGTAGGTCTAGGAGGTCTGCCTACATACAGTAGACCTACTAGGTCTAGTCTAGGCCTACTCGGGCTAGGCCTAGGCCTGGTGGCAGTTAGTAGGCCTAGGTACTCAGGATTAGGTAGAGTTAATTGGGCTATTATGGCCACGTTTTAATCAACTTTGTAGATAGGTCATAGTTCGTTAAAACCGTGTACTCTTCTTTAGTCTTAAAATCAGCCAAACACATAGTTCAATTAATGTTTAAAACTTACAATTTTCTTGCCATTTTTATTTCATATCGTTCGTACGTCCGATGTTGCTTGATGGGCGGGCGGCGGCGGCGGGAAGGATGGACAGTGGATGTTGTCTCTGATTGGTCAGTAGTTCATTGTCGAAACAGGTGAATTATCGTCTGATTTCACGACGCCCTCTCTCGTTAATTCCGAAACATTATGAATATGATTACCCATGCGCGTACGTGTTACGATAACGTCAAAAACCAGATATAAAACTGATTTCCCCTATAATATAAAACGCGCTTAGTTGATTAACAGGGTTAGGGTTAGGAACAGGAAATTCCCACGATATATAAGAAATTTTACATTTTTAAGGAACATCGTTATTTATTTTAAAACATCATTAGGCAGTATTTATTTTATAATTGTCTACATATCATCTTCAATATCTTCAACACGTCACTATTAATAAGAGCATCTTTTAAAATTGTCTAGAACCTATTCCCTATGCTAGATGATAATACTATTGGCATTTAAAATAAGAAGTTTTTTAAAGATTACAAATAGTGTAATTTTTTTTTCTAAAATCTTCAGTTTCAATATAATGTGTACCCTAGGTACATAACACTAATATGAACTTTCTTAAGCCTTATCCTTTCATTATTTTGTATGCCTACCTTTATACCACCAACATAAAAGCGATAGAAACGCATTATCGGAGGCTAACAAGCTCCCAGCAGGCTGAACAGACCTAAACATATTAAATAGTATATTCAGGTAGGGCCCATAAACTTGCATTAATAGTTGTATTTATAATCATTTATTACCTAAAGTGATAATTAAATTAATATGTTAATTCATATAAATTGCTTTAAACACTAAACACCACTATAAAACGGGAAATATCAGTAATGATTGTTATAAACAATTGCAACTTTTTCAAAGGTCAAGTATTATACGTTATTATAATGTACACACGTATTTTAAAGTACAATTTAATACAGTATTGTAATTTGCCTAAGAAATTTAAATTAATATTTTAATTCATATAAATAAATTTAAATACTAAATCACCAATATAAAACGGGAAATATCAGTAATGATTGTTATATACAATTGCAACTTGAAATTTGCAAAGGTCAGATATTACCTTCATAATTATGTACAAACGTAACTTACAGTTACTACAATATACAATATTGTAATTTGCCTAAGAAATTAACTTTATTTTTGTTATTTTTAACATATTTGTATGTAGGCGTACTTCACAACTATCGCGTAATTTTACGTATGTCTTCTTGAAAACATTTTTTTTTCTCAGACAATTTGCAAAGGTCAGGTACAAACGTAACTTACAGTTACTACAATATACAATATTTACTTTATTTTTGTTATTTGTATGTAGGCGTACTTCACAACTATCGCGTAATTTTTGCCTTACGTACGTATGTCTTCTTGAAAACATTTTTTTTTCTCAGACAATTTGCAAAGGTCAGGTACAAACGTAACTTACAGTTACTACAATATACAATATTTACTTTATTTTTGTTATTTGTATGTAGGCGTACTTCACAACTATCGCGTACTTTTTGCCTTACGTACGTACGTATGTCTTCTTGAAAACATTTTTTTTTCTCAGACAATTGTAGTTAAAACAACTATATGAGGAGTAATTAAACCTTGATTGAATTACAATAACATTCGAGTGACTGATTTCCCAATCGTCTTCGTAAATGAGACACTCGGTTGGTGCCCGAACGGTGTCATTTTATTGGGGGTAGCCTACTATTTCCTCTCGTTCGTTTCGCGGAAAAGTGTCCCCTTAAAAAGAGGTGTCCCAATTGAGGGGTTCTACTTTAGTGCCTATGTTGTAATATTACAACCAACCTCAATTTGTTTTAAATATGATTCTCTGTCTATTTAAAGTTGAACGTTACAAATTCCAAACACACACAGCATACGCGTGCCGCCAAAAGACGTACTCGCGGGAAATACAAAGTGGAAATGAATAAGCCAGGATTTGTGATAACACTAATATCTCTTAATAACTCTTATAGCCTTCTGACTGCAACACATATATTACTAGACTTATATTGGTGCATTCTATACAGCTTGTCATACAATTTGTTTATAGATATGTTGAACAATTGCTGGAGTGATCATAGAACGTTCTTGTTCGTTCGTTAAGATAAGATTCCCCGGAGGTGTGTATGTATGCCATTTTAGTGAGCTGACGACTATTAGATATACTGGCATAATGACAATATCAATAGATGTGTCAACAAATCATAAACCAATAGGCCTAGTTTAAATCGTTCATACAAGACATATGTTTTAACCATACACTGGTCACGGCATGGCATGCCCAAGAGTAGGCCTACTGTGGGTGATTTTTCAGGGTATGACCAACGGCCTAATGTCCCTGTTATTGATAATTCATAAAGAAGTCTATCATAGTCAACAACACAATCTGTGAATATCTCTTGTTTTTGAGAACGGACCAGGGAGTTAATAGTATACCTATAATTGTTATGTGTCCGGAAGGGGACTCTGTCATCTGGTTTTATATGGAGTTTTCCTCCTGTTCCGTAAGCGCCTCGCCTAACTATAAAAATCATAGGACAGTCACTGCCTTACACCTCTGAAACAAATACTTCCGATATATTTGTTTTTCTTTCAATAATAAATTCCGGTTGAAATTGAATACTATTAAATATATGCCTATTTATAGAAACATTACACAACGTGGAGGGAACGAAACTTACCGATAGGACTAATATAAAAATTAAATATTTCAGCAAACAAAATAATGTCAATTTCACATCCTATTAAAAAAAAATGAAATATGATAAATAATCATATCTAGAATAAATGAGAACTGAATTGTAATAAATGATATATTTTGACAGCTGTATGTAATTTATTTATAAAATGTTGACATATAAAACAAACTTGTATCTTGTTATGTTGATGAATGGAAACGTACGATGAAGTATGGAATGACAAACGAATCAAAAAACCTATCATCGAAATACTTCTGACCAATGTACAAAATAACAGCTGTATATGATATGCATCCATGGGAATTATCAAAATTATAAAATAAAGGAATTTATTCAGAGTGTAATTAATATTAATGCTGGGAATCCATTCCCGGCTCAAAAATATTAGGGCTTTGATAAAAGACATACGGTAATACAAACTTTACATTGTTGGCAAAAGGAGGAAGATATTTGCTATATAAAGCTCTGTCTGCACTATCAAACTTTATGTGATAACAAAATGTGATGTGCCCATATATAGACATGATGATGTCATACCACTACCATATTTGGGCACATCACTACCACATTTGGGCACCGGCATCACACTTTAGACCGATGAAATGGCCAAAAGCGGATTACTAATGGACTTTTTTACTTTTAGGAAGTATTTCATAATTTGAATTAATATACGAATATCACCATTGAAATGGACTTGTCAGTGACCAGTCCTTTCATGATCAGTATTGTAGAGTATAGGAGAGTTTCAACAATCCCGTATTCCTTAAACTTATATCAATCATAGTATGAGGAGGAGTATTGGAGAGCCACTTTGATAGTGCTTGCACTGTTGGCAATCCACAGGGTACTCCATCCACACTTCGTTTGTTAATGTTGGTTTCTTTCTGTCTGTATACCTGGAAATTGAATAAATAAAAAAAATAAAATAAAAATCAACTCATCAGTATTGTCATGTGTTTTTATAGATAGCCGATCTTTTCCAATGATAATTGATCCGACTGCCTGTTGAATAGCCAATCTTCTTGTCCTGATAATTGATCCGATTGCCTGGTCTCGACAAATTTTCAGATTTTTTTTTAAATTCTGCATACAGGTTCATTTCTGAAACTGTCCGCCATGTCAATGTATTCTACATAGCGGTCACCCTAATGAAACCCATTTTATTTCCAAAAGTGAAAAACCCTTATCTGTAGACAGACGGCCGGGGTAAACTTGTTTCCGGAAATCTTTTGAAGGACGCTAGGGCCACCCCTTTAAAATGCAAGAGTGTAATAGCTCGTGTTCCCTGCAATAACCTCTCACGGAACAGCAAAATACATTTTTTCAACAACAATAATTACAGTAGGTACATGGCCTATCCGTACCAGCAGTAAATCTAACAGAGACTAACAATACTCAAACCAAAGACACTGAGCTCGCCTTGCCAAGACAGGAACTTGTAACAGTCCTCTGATCTATGATCGACAAATACCAATGTACTAATGTATACATTATTCTCCGCGGCGCAGTGTCTGTTAATGAACTGATCGGGTTCATGCAGCCACAGATAAACCCTTTAATCTCCGGAGCTCAGCATCTTGTTGCTATATTGCCTTGCTCAAACATAGGCCTAAGCCTACTGAATGTATTGACTACAGAAACATCTCAGTTAATACGTTAAAATAAATACGAAAGAAAGAAAAAGAATATCAATATAGGCCTATACAGTTCTACATTTTTGGTTAACTTTGCTTATGTTAGCTTTATATCTCATTCTTTTATACTAATCCAAAGGCAAATTACTGAAAAAAAATGACAATGCTGTGGGTATCAGTGGCTGGATCTCAATAGAGATACAAAAAAAAAGCGAAAAGCTAAATCAAAACGATAAAGTAAACAGCCAGAAAAGTTAGCAGAGCTTTCGGGCAACACTAGCCCTTCATCAGTGCAAGATCATTCTTTTATATTATATATACAGTTTTATTTTATGAAAAAAGTAGGTCTGTTTGATTTGTTCTTTCAACGCCCTAGAAAACTTGATCATACAGTCATTCTATGCAGGCCTACGCCGTCTATTTTAATATGCAATTAGTATATATTTTATTAGTATCGACATAATTATCACATTTCCAATATCTTAACCCCTGTAAATGACTTACATTCCGACGGATATCATTCAGCCGCCAACAGGGATCTGTCCCCTAGTACACACACTCTACAGTGCGTTCACTTCAATTACAGTAGGCCTAATTGAAGTATTGGTTAGGCCTAAATATGACAATTATGATGGGCGTATCAGGTCGATTTGCGTAAATATATCTAATTTGTTTGCCTGTTAAATAAATCTAATCATTACACAGTTATTACAACCTTGGGTGTTCATTATTATACATCTGTGTTAGATGTTAAAATGTGATTAATTTCTCAAAACGATATTTAGGAGGTACTATAAAAATGGAAAAACTAGCCAATTTGTCATGGAAGTTATTGTTATAAACGATATATGACGACCAAAAAATGGATAGAAAGATACTTAATTGATATTGACAATCATCATCGGCGCTTAAATAGTACATTGGTTTTTTTTATCAGTGTGTATGCAATTTTGTTATTGTTTTATTTTCTACTCAGATCTTTTCAATGTATCAACATAACCAATATGACTAAAACTAGAGCGTGATGATAATGTAATTATCGGATATATTGGATGAGATACATGTAGATGGCTGCAGACGATAAGAGTTGCAGAAAGTTCGGACAACAGTGACATTGATGCGACCTAGTCAAGCGATGAAAAATGTCGGAAATTTGTATGTTTTTTATGGGCGAAATTATTAAAACGGTTTATTATGTATATAATGTATATATACATAATATGTATGTATGTATTTGCATGTTGTGCCATGATTGTTATTTTTATTGCAAAGGTCATAATGTGAACTAAGTTGCTTGGTTTTATGAAGTGCCTCTGAGAAATTGAACCACCGCGACAAAGAGTGAACCACGCTTCTTTGGATGAATATGGCGTCAACAAGTTAATCGATATTCTACCAGCCGCGGTATTAATAGGCCTTATATCGACAAATGATAATGATAATGAATTCCCGTCGAACAATGTATTATAGTTTTTGTTTTCTCTCTCACCCGAAGCTAAATTAGTTTCCGTTGATGTCTATGTCTTAAATTGTCTTCACAATGTAATTGATTCCTTTTCCTCAATAAAAATAATGTTATTTTGTCGAACCTGTTGTGCACCATAATTTCGGAAGTTAATGTTGTTTACAATCATCATTTCTTTGGTTAAAATACACATCGTGAATTCAAACCTAATTTCCGATCACACCGCAGTAATAGTTTCGGCAGAGTGTGACGCACATAGTGTCTCCTATCGGTAAACACACGGTGCCACTGGTTCACCAAGACACGTTATAACGCTCAGATACCGGGGTAATTTAGTCCTGAAACGACCATAAAACATCACAGAACTAACATATTGAATATGTTCAATTTAAGGCCACTTGTAGGACGACCAATTTATAGTACCTGTAGGAGCAGGTACAATTAATTTGGTAAATAATGGTCCTATATAACCATTCGATAAGTGAGGAACTTAGTCATATGGATAAATAAAGTTAGACAATACTACAGTTATCCATAAATAACTTATATGACTATGACAATATATTCTGTAGTTTGTAAGTAAATTTTGGCATAACAGACACAACTTGCTTATATTTATATTTATTTATTTAGTTATCTATTATTTTATTGGAGATGAGGAACAATAATCAAGTCTTTGGTCAAACTATGCCAATGAACCATACAATGAACTACGGTACCAAAAATAAATACATTAAGTTAGTAATCAAGTTATTAAATGGAATTGATTGATCGAATAATTTGGCGTCTTATCGTCTCATTAAGGAACAAATCGATCTATTTATTCTGGCTTTTTGGTTTTCTTAGAAAAAAAATCCTGCTTTATAAAATACTTCACCTTGTCAAGTTTGTTTATCGAACAGATAAAATTAGTAGTATTGAGTGATATATTCATTAAATAAACCGTTAGCCCGCCCTCGGGACATCCACTACTTCAGTAAACTTCATTAAAAAGTCAGAAGTAATTGTAACATCTTGATTTAAAAACAAAGATCCGTGAAATCATTTAATTCGCATCTTAATTTGTTTGTTCTACTTTTTATTAGTTATCAAAACTAATAAAACAGTTATGGATAAAACAATTATTTTCTAGTTATATTATTATATATGTGTGTGTACAACCATGTACTGAATGTAACTAGTTGAAGCTAAAATCGTGGAGAAAATTACGGGCCTCTTCTCATGCCTACGGTAGTAAAGAACACCACGCAGTAGTATCAAACTAGTTTGTGATGTGCCCAAATATTATGGTGATATGCCCAAATATGGTAGTGATATGACATCATCATGTCCATATATGGGCACATCACATTTTTTTGTCACATAAAGTTTTATAGTGTAGTGCTTTAGTATACATATAGTTTGTAGTTTCTATGATTAAATACGCGTGTGTAACTAGATACAACGTGTTTCTTTTTTGTTACAATAAGTGTGGTTTAAATGTGATTAATTCAAATTTAATTACTTTAGACCAAGTTTCGTATTGCGGATTCCACGAAAGGTTTCAACCTTAAAACGTTCGATCACGGTCTTAATTAAAATTCATTAATAAAATAAACCTCAATCAACACACATAGCGCATAGTTTTACCAATAATCTTCATATCTCATCTAAGATATGACTTTCAGAGGGTAAGGCTGATTATCAACTTTCATCAACGCTAGGCCAAGTTCAATTGATTTTGACGGTTGTCTGTAGCCAGAGGCCACGCCTTCTGGCACGCTCCGGTCCCGTCAGACTCACGACGACTTGGTACCAATCTTTACCTCCTTGAAGCCTATATTTAAAGTAGTAATAGTAGTATCAGGCGTTGTTGAATTTGTTCATTAATTTGTACATACACAGGATATTGTTTTTTACAGGTGTAACTCAATTGATATGATTGACATAAAACAGGTCAAAAGCTGTTGTTTCACCTTTGAAAACAAAACTACCACGCACACCAGACGCTGAAACATTGTTGGCAATGACGATGCCTTTTGCAAGAATAAGTTTGTCTTGATGATAGGCCTTAGTTTTTAAAATCTGGTTTTGTTTAGTAAATTTACGCTTTATCATTATAGGTTGGCCTACTACCGGTATTATCATCAATAATTAACTTTCGGAATGCATCACACGGTAAGATGCCTCAAAGAGACACGACAATTTCACACGTGCGTTCAAAATCTGATGTCAATTTTACGGCTTTTGTGTGAACGATTGGTTGGCAATAACAGGCTTCCGTTTTGCATATATTTTTAAAACTAACTATTAGGCCTACTAACAAGAAATGAACATAGTAAACCTGGTTTTGGCCCCTGGTAATACCTTTCACATACGTGCCTTGGATTTTCTTGTTATGAGTCAATGCGTCTTTAATTTAAAGATGAATGATGACCTCGACAGACAGACCTACCTACATGACTGAAAAGCCGACTATGTATTAATAAACAGTAAGCGGAAGAGAGGATTGAAAATGATTGAAAGATGATTTGTTTTTAACAAGTTTGTTGGCACTTTCGACACGAGGCGCATCCTCTGATATCATCATTAATTATAAAAAATATAATATTTTTGATGACAAGTTAGAATGACATAACATTTTCTTTTTACTTGCCACGAAGCTTACACAGGTCAGGTCAGTTTATCCATGTCGTAGCATGCTTTAAGCCTTGTCTACACAAAAAAAAATGTAATGTACCCATATATAGTAGTGCTATGCTTAAATATGGTAGTGATATGACATCATCATGTCCATATATGGGCACATCACGTTTTTTAACACATAAAGTTTGATAGTGTAGGGAAGACGGTGTAGTAAAGAAGGACTGCTTTTTCCTTCCCGTTTCCCTAAAGCTTCGCGAAGTAAATTGTGGTGGTGAGTAGGCCTATAAGAACGCTCTTCAGACCGAGTCTCTAGAAGGTCCCCAAGGGTTCTAATGTATTACATTCTTATGTTTGTAAGGTGCAATAAAGATGTGTGTATTTTATGAACGTAAGCTGGGTAAATACTTAAACATTCCTCACTCTTTAAAGTGGTGATAGCCACAGGCAAAAACCAGTAAACATTCATGAGCCATGGTAATGTCTTTACTGCACATGCAATGATTCATTTTTTATAGCACTCGTAATTCTCCTGCTTTGCTTGTGAGAAGAGGAAATTGGCGGCACAGATGTGTAAAAGAATACAAAAGGGCATAATATACAAGTAACTTAACAGCAAGCATACGGGTACATTATTGTACTGAAATGTGACAAGAAGCCTAAGAAATAGCATAGTGCGTTCCTCTTGTCGTGATAAGACCAAATCAGCACTCGCATTACAGGTTATGCACATATGGATATATCACTATCAATTTTTTTTTGTCAAACTAGTTTGATAGTGTAGACGGAGCTTTATATCCACGTACGTATTTTGAACGGCCACGTATTTAGGCCTATTACACGGGTGTAACAAGGAATCTGGAAAGTTGATAGGAACAATCTGACTGACATACACATATTTAGTAAAAGCTTATGACCGCTAAAAACATGTCCTTTTTAATTTTATTAAATTGTATATCATCGTCTAAATGAGTTTAGTTGAGATAGGCTCGATTTTAATTAATTTCCTCCTTTAATGAAGCACAATAAATAAGGCCACATTGAATCTTGATGATATGTTACGAGTTGAAGAGTATTTCCTATCCTACGTCTGCTTTCGTCAGTTAGACTGGACATCGCGTTAGGTCAATCGAATTTGAATGTGTCTTTTATCGCAAAAAAAGAGAAGAAATCACTCAATCCAAATGTAGTGATGTTTAGTTCAGTAGATGTATTCGACTGGTCCCTCGCATTTTACTCGCACTGCTCTGTTTGAAAGAGCACGGACTTTTTTCAAAAGTAAAGCAGTCGAATACGCTTGTCACCGTATCAGAAAATCACAAAGTCGGTGCGCGCGTACAAAAACCTAGTCTGGGTTCCAGACGGAGTTTTGTTATTTTAGTAAAACAATAAATATTTTGGCACATATGGCGTTTCATACGTATACTACTTGATTTTGGATACTCAGACACAAATCGAAATAAAAAGACAATGAATACAGACTTGGGGCAAGTCTAACAAAAACCGTAAGAGTATCAATATTTTAACGCGCACTTAAAAACCATAGTTATGTATACACACGATAGCGTACAGTCACTGGTACATTATTCAAATCAACTGCTCTGTAATACATGAATATACTTTGAATTATTACGGTAGATTACATTCAGTTTTACATTACACACATTATCTATTATTAATCACATATTAAGCCCATACGTGGTGGTGATTATTTTATTTAAATATTTTAGAGAGACCGAAGTTTCTAGTTTTCCTCCAACTATCCACACAGCGAGTTTCCTAATTGCAGGCGATATACCAACCTCTCTCTGATTGGCTGAACCTATTGACAGAGTTGACCAATGAAATTCCAGTACTCATTGGCCGTAAACTTTGTCTGTAAAATAATACACCACACGGTAAAAACACCCATAGTCAGTTACGCACGATTGTTGACAGTGTCAGAGCTAGCTAGGCCACCATATTGCCCCGATTGTATACACGGATCAGATAATGTGCAAGATTAGGTGATACCTATACATAGCATTTCTTTTTTTATATTGGACATATATTAATTTAAACACAATGCTACTCACAAGAACTTCATGGATTTTTGGAAAATATTGGATTTTATTCTTAACGGTTTTGTTTGTGGCTGTTAAAGACACGACGGTATATGCTTCATGGATGTAAGTAAGCCTATTTAAAAGTAGTGGTAACTGTTCAAGTGATATGACATGTTTAAATACAGTAGAACCTCTTCCTCTGGGACACACCTATTCAGGGTACACCACTATGGCTATTAACGGGACATTTCCACGTTTTAACGAATAGGTTAAATATTATGTTTACAGTATTTAACTATTTTATTATGTAAACTCTCTAAATTAAGCTAATCCAAAAACTACGTATGTTTGATTAATAAGTAGAAGAAATTTACTTCGTATTTCGCTGATAAAGTATAGAGCCCCTTATTAAGGGTCACCTTCGGGACCTAACGAAGTGTCTATAAATTTAGCCGTAGTATTAAACTGATATTTCCCCTCGTTCGTTTTACGGGAAGGTGTCCCTAGGGGTAGGTATAGGGTATACTCTGAATAAGGGTGTCTCAAAGGATGGGATCTACTGTATGTGTTAATCTGAGCATAGCATTATATTCCATAGAGAAACAGGTGGATTAAATTAACATAGCGCAGATCACATTCAACTTTCATGTTTCTAAATAGACAGACTTATGTATAAAACATAATTTACCTAGCGTGACTGCTTATAAGTACATGTTTTAACCAATAATAAACAAGCGACATTGAATTATTAAATTATAGATTATTTCCGTCTACTGAGTACAATTATCCACTTTCTACACGGTACCAAGTCGTTATATGGACATACAAGATGGTGTTGGAATGAGATATACCAATCAGACATGGTGTCCCTACGTTTTTTTTTTAATATTATACTTAAAACATAATTTGTTTGACATTTATGTACGGTACACTACATTCAAGCACGATATAAACCGACATCTATAACACGCATTTGAATATTATACAGGCATTTAAACGAGGCCTGGGCCTCCTATTAATAAATCTGAATGTCATTTTAGGTCAATAACACTGGGGGGAAACGACGGGACTGGGCTATAAAGTAATAAAGTATAAGGTCTAGCCTAAACGGCTTAGCCAAAATTAGTCCTAGGCCTAAAGTATTCAGCCCTTGTATAGTGTTGTATAAAACACCTTAATGGTTACCCAGACGATACAATTATTATTAGGAGGCCCAATATGATAAGTCAGGTATTTGCTAATTTACGAGATGGCTCTGAAGGTTATAAACTTATTGATAACGTGACTATGTTATGCGGGAAATTGGCAGCTATATTGGCCCTAATTATACTAATACAAATGTATGCACAATGTTATGACTGCCTGGCAAATATTGCGACAAGATAACACACCTGATTGCTCACCAAACAACCAGAATTTAGGCTAAAAATTGATACATGGAATTTGTAAAGACTGACGCCATTGTGGTGGCATATTCTATTATCCGCAATACACTATAAAAATGTCTCTTCTAGTAAATAAACTTGATAACGATTTTTATACGGCATAAAATTATCACGTGACACAGACATTTAGGCGCGCGTTCAAACTTTGATGAAAACAAAACGTTTTTAGTACGCGCGCGTGTTCGTCTTCGACGATTTAATGTGTTCTACGTCACTATTTCCGCGATGAAGTATAAGATTATCATGAGTATTACATTTACACGTCGTATGTTTATACTTTTCAATTATGTCATATAAAATATTAAACATTATATAAAGTATTACAATATTTACATAAGGTGTGGTGAATGACCGAAATGTTTTAAATAATGATTGGTTAAAGAATGAGAAAGGGTAAACTTAATGTTACCTATTCCACGGTTCAGACTCGTAAAGTACATCGTAAAAACGCTATAAGTGGCTTCAACAAACCACCAAACTACTAGTAAACATATCGAGTCATTAAAACGAATTACGAAATGGTACAGGGATTTTAACAGTGAAATTTCCTGCAATATTTCAATACACTCATGATGTAATTCAGTAAGTATACATACTGGGAACATACTTTTATAACACACTTTTTAATGAGAATGCGCATAAGGAAATATAGTGGTAGAAGCTCTATCCTGTAAACTTTTACTAAACACGGAATTACTACCACAGTATAGCCTTATGCCGAGACGACAATTACCGGTATTACAAAAATTCAAAAGAGTGTAACAGGCTAGTAATTCTGTTTTCTATCAGTTTTAAATATGGGATAACATTGTTACTATCTTAACAATCAATATAATAGTTTGCGTTTGCCCCCACGCTATCATGAACGTTTCACCTCAAATAACATTGACTACAAATTTATCATAATAATGATGTCAATCATTTATAAATTAAATAAAAAATAATTGTTATTAATATTCGTTTACTACGAAGGCCCTTAGGTGCTTTTAGATTATATGCGCACTCTGTTGTGATAACGAGGCTGGTGATAGTTCATCCGGTGTGCCCATTTAGGCCTCTGTAAAATTTATATTAAGGGGATACCTTCAGGATCCACTTTCATAGGAGTGTTAATAAGTATTGACAAGTGTTAACAATTTCCCCTCTTTCGTTTCACGTGAATGTGGCCCCCTTCCCTTAAAACGTAGGGGTGTCTTTTGAATAGTGTTCCCCATGGACTCTCCTGTGTATTCGCTTGGTTATGAAATTATACGTGAAGTACATTGGTGTGCCAGTGTGAAGACCAAATAAGGCAGTTAAAAGTGTGAAATGACTGACTGATCCCTCCCAACCTCCTTGCTCCAAATTACCGTTACCCACAGCAGAGACTCCGAAACGAACTCAAATTTGTTATTGTTAAGTATACGAAATACAAAACTGTTTAATTTGTATTGCCTGTTACATATCATGTAGTAGGCCTACTTATCCTGACTTATCAATATGTTACAGTATTATATTATCAATAGAATAATCTGTAACCACAACACACAATTACACCGCTTTAGCCTAGAGCAACTACGCCTGTCCGGTATAGCGATAAAACATGTATTGACCAAACCAGCATTAACAAGGGTGTCAAACGCAATTCACATTCAATTCACCAGGGAAAAAAAGTAGTGAGCCCTCTATCGGCAGCGAATCGTTTTTGCACACGAGACAGCGTGAATAATTACCCGGAAGCAACTTTGTTTTTAAAAATAAATATTAAGTTTTTGCAAACTGGCCAATTGGAACTTTTGGTTTTATTTACTAATGAATAATTCATGAAAACCTTTGACACAGCATCTACGAACCACGTGATATTGTTTTTTTATCGACAAAGCCATTATATCTGTGTCAAACAAGGGTGAATGACACCGATGTTTTTTAAACAATTTTAGGGTATTCGAATGTTAAAATTTCGTCTAATTTGTTGAGGCTGTAATAAAACAACCTAACTTTTTGAGAAGGTGGGTTTTATATTTTCTGAATATTTAATTTTTCAATAGTAGTTAATAAAAAAATCTCGTTGGTGTTATTTTTTATTTTTTTTTTAATGGCTGCTTAAAAATGTGCCTTTTTGGTTATTTTACTGCTGAAAATGGAACACATGGTTGTAGCTAAAATCATTTTTTTATACCATAAGATTAAAAATGTTGCTTTTTAAAATAATAAGAACATTATATAATATATAGGAAAGCTGTTTTTAATCATAAAACTTTACAAAGCCTCTTTTATTTTATTTAAAAATCAATATAGTCTAGGCCTAGTTTACAGTTAGGAGAGCTAGGCTTTAGCCTGTTATTATAGTGGAGTAGTGCGTGTATTGTTGGCGCGTGTTCATTGTCGGGCGCGCGTATTTATAGGCCTAGGCCTAAGGAAATAAAAATAAATGATTACAAATATAACTAAATAATGATTATTATTAATTTAATGTTGTTTTTTTTACAGATCACAGAGGGATGTTCTTAAGCTGTCTGCATACTTCAATACAATAGAAATAGCATTAATCAACAACAATTTCTCATTAATTTACCGGCATATGTGAAACAACACATACAGTAATTATGGATATCTACAGATTTTTATTGCCAAAGGACATTTAATTTTTAAAAACTTGATATTTTCCTAATTTACTTATTTAAAGGTTCAAGCGGAGGTTGGTTGTTGTGCGGTAATTGTTATAAAGTTTAAATGTGATTTCCAAATCGGCAATAATAATCATTATAAATATAAATAGAAAAAGGCCTAGTACAAAAGATGTTAATTTAATGTACAAAACTTGTTGTCTAATTTGTGATAATATTAAAGGTTTTATGTTAAATGGTGTGTATTTCATTTATTGCTCCATTATTATAATAAAAAAGAAGGGAATCGTGAAATTTCATTAATTATTTAGCCCCAAGAATGTATTGATTTTATAGTATTTTACCAATTTAAACAGTCCAGGCCTAGCTTGCAGACAGTCCCCCCACCCACTTCACCCAATTCTTAATAATTTTAAGAAAAATGAAAGTTCAACACCTTATTTCAAAATTTATAAGCCCTTTGTCCTCATATTTTAAGATTATGAATCAGCCACTTAACAAGAATAACAATCGAGGGGCCAATGATGAAGCGCATCTTCCCTCATTCTCTTCGCCTAAGAAAACGATTATTCCAGCCCTGCCGCGTCTCCCTAGGCCTATCGCACCGTGCTTTCGCTTAAAACAGACCTATATTCAACTTCTTATAGAATTTGTTTGAAAAATAACACCAAGCTTATTTTTGGAAATCTTAGAAAATACATATAAGACTATATTATACCATTTTCAGAATTTCATTTAAAAGTTCCAAATTAATGTTAACTATTTTAACAAACTAGTTAGTTTTCACTTTCTTGTTTTCGTCGTATGACTCGTTTTGTTTACGCTTACACTTGGCTTAGACGTTTATCTTAGAATTCGAATAAATGAATCCATAATCAACAAAAATTGGTACTGTTGTGGTTTTTGTTTAATATAAATGTTCCTAATACACAGAAATCAATTAAACAGCAATATAATTTAATATAAACGAGTTAAAAAGGAAATTTAGACAGCCTATAAAATACGGAAGTCAGAACTCGCGTCGCTCGAAATGTTCGGTAACTTTCTATTTATAGCCTATCGAAAAAGGCTCTGGCTAACTTTTAAATTAAAACGGCTCTCGGAACACTTAATTTCTCATTATCACTATTTGACGTGGATGTGAATTAAGAATCGTTCACTTGAATTAAAATGACCTCAATCGAACACTGATCATGCGGCCACATCAAAGAACATTTTTATTTGATTAGGATGTCCCGCGTTGTAAACTCCACACCATGACAATTGACTAGGCGTATTGTTTCCAGTCAAATACTTTATGACAATCGCGCTGGTTTCGTTGAAATTTCTTCGAATTATCTAAAATTATTTGTGCGAAGTGAGTTTAAAATTGTAATTTGCTTGTACAAATTGTTTTCCTGCCGTCGTGTTATTTTCAGTATTTCTATCATTATCATATTGACGCATTATGCAAGTAAATTGACTTTAATTTAAATAATTATGTTCAATATTTTGCAAATTTGCATATGAGAGCTCGTCACATGTCGGATGCATCTGTATCTGTCAATAGGCATAATGTGTTTAGTGTATTGTGTGCGCTGTAGAAAACGAAGGTAAGTACATCATAGGCCACTGTAGACCTATATTATTAAACAGCATACTATGACATTATTCTAATAATATAGTAACCATTACTTGTAATTGTTTAAGGGGTCTTGCACTTCAGACATAAAGCCTTTAAAATTCGTTTTCTACTAGAATTTGTCACAAACCTGTCACAAAGGACAAGGCCTAGTTCTAATGTCACAAACATTTTCATGTTTTGCATGCCAATTTTTATAAAGCCACATTCGAAAATGTTAGCATTTAATCAATTCATTCACGCAAAGTAAAGTCTATAGATTTCTAGTCTTTCCGTGTTATATTATTATATTATCCGTCGCGTCTAAACGTTTACCCAATATGAATAAGGTGTAACGACTCAAATCGAAATTATTTATAAATTACTAACGAAAATACAAACCACCGGGGGACAGCCCTAGATCTATATGGAGTCAAACGGAAGGCCTGTCAGTACTCTCGAGCTCAATTAATTTACTGTAGCAATTGGGGACTTGATGCGAACAATATGTCAAAGAGAGCTGGCCTACAACAGTTTCTGAGTTATTTTGCAACTGTTGCAATTGTTGGCGTTTCATACTAAGAAAATAACCATGGAAAACGGAAGGGGTAATTCAACTATGCCTGTCAAAATTTGGGCTTGATACGAATGATATAAAAGAGATATTGGCGACTGTTCCAATTTTAAAGAACTTTTTATTTTTAAAAAAAGGGATTTTTTTAGTTTTCATATAGATATCTTCTAATTAAATTTACTTCATTGATTGGGGGTGGGGGGGGGGGGGCTTTATGAATAATTTTACAGACGAGATTGAAACTATTTTAATATATTCCTAAATATAATATGGCACTCACCATTTCATACCAAGGCAATCTTGTTAGATTGCCTTGTTCATACATATTGTCTAAATCTCTGTCTACACTATCAAACTAGTTTGAAAAAAAGTGTGAGTGCCCAACCATGGTAGTGATATTCCCAAATATGTCCATAAGCGCATCACATGTTTTTGTCACATAAAGTTTCAGAGTGTAGACAGAGCTTAATGATTTATGCAGTGTCAATACCCCCCCTTCCCCATTTACGGAAACATTGCTGAATTAATGAACAGTAACTGTAAGCAATTCATAACAAATTTGAAGAATGTTAATATGTTGTACAGTACATCCTACTAATGGTTACCATTTAAAAAACAGATCATTTTCTAAAGCTCTGCTGTCTAAACTATCAAACTTTATGTAAAAAAAAATGTGATGTGCCCATATATGGACATGATGATGTCATATCACTACCATGGACACATGACATTTTTTTTTTCAAACTAGTTTGATAGTGTAAACAGAGCATAAGTCACAAATTAACATCACAAAAATGATACAATCCCCATGTAGGTACAGTAAATCCTACTTTTTAAAGGGAGGGGATCGGAGAGTGGATATATAGAAAACCCTTCGCCACCATTTTTCCATAAAACAAAGACATTTGTGAGTCATAAAATGAAGACCTCACATCTGAGTCTTTCAAATGCAACAGGACATTCAATTGTAAAATTGAGTAATATTGATTTAACTAATTCAGAGCAGTTATACTAGTCTTCTCCTTTCAAGTGAAGATAATTGCCTTTGACAAGTTCCTATCATCGATCGTTTTTCAAACGCTAACACTGCTTCTTTGCCTTTCACAAAATACGTTTATCGATCTAATGAAATGTACACAGTAGGCCAATCGATGACATAGTTTAATACTTTAATAAAGCAAATAAAATATTAATTGATGAGTGCATAGTTGTGTTTTAATTAACTCATTTCAGCCGTAATGATAGAAGCAGTTTTCTTTTTTCAGTGGAACAGTGGCGTAACGGATATGAACGCTCACTGGCTAAGCCCAGGGCCCTGGAGTTTATGGGGGTCCCTGAGATGTTCCCAGAGGAAAAAACGGTCTCTGCGTTACGCCACTGGTCTGGAAATGATAAAGGCTTATTGCTTCTGCAAAAGGTTTTCACAACACAATTGTTTATTTCATATTTTCGTTGTAATGCCTTTACAACGAATTTAGAACCAATCGAAAACCAAAACAATGCTATTTATTAGGATAATGATGTAATGAATACAACATGATATATGTCATGACACTTTCATTTAGTTATTCTTTCATATATGAGTGAAATCTGGAATAAATTGTTGAATAACTGAATAATTACGACCAATTCAAAGTTATTTAAATCAAAAGTAATAAATATACAGTAACTATTAGTACTCTTTTAATGTTGAATATTTTGGTCTAAACTCATAAACATTATGAAGAAATTAGCCTCGTGGTTTTAACAAGCTGTAGCCTATATATTTCTCTCAATTTCTTTTTTCGTTCGAACGATTCAGGATTGTACACATTATTAAAATATGAACCTGGCAAAGTGTCGACTGCCCCAGCGATATGACTCAACCGATCAAAACTATGTCTATTGAAGTCGGTTCAATGCACCTTTAACTCCCTAATGCAAAGTATACTCTATTTTGATAAATTTCAAAATGTACATTAGAATCGTCTGGCTGTTTACATGCATGATGTGTGCAGTCAATGTGTACCGAATGAATCATTCTATGGCGTATATACTATATATACGGAGATTGTTCCTACAAAAGTGGGAGACACGTGTAAACTTTACTTCACTTTTCTCCTAGGCCTTTGGGGGCTTGTGGGGTACCGGTGGTAGATGATTAACAACTCTCCCGTCTCGCCATTCTCAGTATCTTATTCACACTTATTTTTGTTAACGGAACGGAGAACGGCGCCGCCTTTCGTTCCGTGAAACGAAACAAGTGTGAATATAGCTTAACGCAAGAAACATGCCCTTTTTATTTCGTTGTCAAACGTTGAATCTATTCCTATGATGAAAATGTATTAACCTCACTGTTGTCATGAATATGGGCCCAGCTCGCTTACAGGTTAGTGTAATAGAACTTGTAACATTCATGGGAATGGCATAATATACAGTAAGGCACCAATTTTTAAAGTTATGGAAAATCGCAAAGTAATTGACGACCATTTCAAATTACAAGAATTTCAAATTTAGGCCTATATATCATTACATTTATTAATTTTACATTGCAGGTGGCTAGGAGTTGCTAGTGTGGGAGTGAGTAACTCTGTAGACGTAAATTACGATCCTAAAGCGTGTAAAAAAGTTCCAGGATTAGTGAGGGAACAGAAATCAGTATGTCAGCGGCAGCCGGACACAGTTCGAGTTATCGGGGAAGGAGCTAGAATGGGAATATACGAATGTCAGGAACAGTTCCAACACGAAAGATGGAATTGTACTGTTTTACCAAATGATGAAAATGTTTTTGGAAAAATGATGCAAATTGGTAAGTACGATTGATTCTGGGTTAAAGACAACTTGTCATATACAATTTAAGACTCCCAAGTCTGATGTTTTCAAACGGCGATTTTCATACGTAACAATAACCAGGCAAAAGTTTACCGTAGATGTAGTGTGAACGGTGTGAGTATCAGTATACGGTAGTCCATGGTTTAGGGGGATTTGGTACTATCTCCATTAGTATACACAATAAATACTATAGCAAAAGACAGAAGGTATAGGCCTAGTAGTTACAGAAAGTACAGATAAAATGAATCTGAATACAATTGTCCTCGGGGACAAGAGATACATTGTTTTATTTTAGGCAAAAAAAAAATTAAGATTTTGAATGATAAGGAACATCTTTCAACGAAACATACGTGACCGAGTTTTTTTTTACCGTTGTAAAATCGTTTTGATATTATTATAAGATACAGAACAGAGAGCTTAGCTTTCATTCCACCTGTGTTTTCCTAATTTTGTCACGCAATTTATTTTAGTCATTATTCAATTTTTCTTTAGAAAGAGTTGCATTCGATACAGATCTCAACCCGTTCTGGTTGATGAATTCTCACGAAATAAAGGGAATTTTTGTTATATTTATATGGAATTGGTTGTAGAGAAAACTACTGTCAAATTATGTTGAAATCCTATAACAAATCGATAGAGTTCTTTACTGTTATTTTATGATTAGACAACTAAAATATATACATTATTTATAACACAACACTACTACTACAATCCCAACTTCTTAGAAGAAAAAAACAACAAATGAGAGGAGACATAGTATATAATAATGGTACTGTAGTCCTGCAATGTTTCTAAGCGTTTTACACACAAATAATCCATTAAATATCCTAAGATAACCAGAAAAAGAAGAAGTGGCAGCAGAGATTAAGTTTCTGAGAAACGTTTTACTCCTCTCCGTTCTCCAGTACTTTGAAGCTCCCATATGAGAGATTGCCAGAACAGAATAGGCCTCACAGACAGACAGACACAAAAGACACTTCAGATAGAAATACAATACAACGCTTTCTAAAGTACAGAAACTACATTTCTTGAAAAAGCCTCCAGTGTTGATAAAAGATATGTATTTCCTTTACGAGTTCGTTCATCTTGACCCAATTTGCTGCGTGTAAAACCAAACCAGTTTCGTGACAATCCGAACATTTATGGTTATCTCAGTAAATTAGCATAAAGCCACCTAGAAAAGTGTCCCGGAAAATAGCAAAACAAATTTAATACTGTAGGCATACAGGTTAAACAGCAAACTGTATTCAACACATAGGCCTATAGTTAAATGAAAGTCAAATACCCCCAAGTTTCTGTGTTTCTTTAGCATAAAAAATGCGTCTCCACATTTGCGGCAATACGATTGAAGCCGATTCTGCAGATTGTGGTACAACACAGTCAATGTGAGGTCTGTATCACAGAGCATACAATACAGGCATCACATGTGATACACATGATTCGCTGTATTACGGAATTTGCCTATGATACTGAACAAATTACATATGTATTGTCAGTACTGAGAATTGGGTTAAGGCTAATAATGTGATAACGCGAACTAAATCTTGCTGTATGTTGAAATCACTAAAAAATAAGTAGGCCTACAATAGGATTACCAGTGTCTGTGGTAAGTTAATGTTTTCCTATACTGACAATGATAACAAAGCCATTATTTATATCATACAAAGAGTTTAGTCCAACAAGATATCGGCACCTTTGTACTTAACATAACCACACAAACGTTTCATTGAGTTTCGCCGGATTTATTTATTTCTTTTATGCGTTTATTATGCTGTTATTTTATAAACAAATTAAATAGTTATTTATTTCGATGGATCTATGGTATTTAAACTGAAAGTAAAAGATGAAATCGGTATTACAAAGACTTTTACAAGGTTGTTATGGAACGCCAAGTACCAACCTGGTCGAGTTCGGCCCAATGAAATACAAAGAAAATCAGTTTACTATAACAATTCGGTCGGGTAGAAAAGGGGCGGACTAAAGGCAAAACGATGTCATTAAAAGAAGGTTAGAATAACAACAATCAAAGTTGTAATTTTACAGCGCAATCAAATTTTTCAATAAAGAGAACATTCAGAGCTAAAGAAAACGAATTTATAATGATATGGATTGTTGGTGAATGGAAGATTATAAGATTATTGAATAGCCTAAATATAATTGTAGATGGATTGAACAAATGAATAATGGAAGAATAAATATACAATAATTGGAAAATAATACATAAAAATAAACTAATACATTTATTACGATTCTTTTTTCATAGGTACAAAAGAAACTGCCTTCGTTTATGCAGTGACGTCAGCGGGTGTGGTGTACGCAGTTACGCGCTCTTGCAGCCAAGGCAATCTTTCAGACTGTACGTGTGATTCTTCCAAAATAGGAGCTGTAAACGAAGAAGGTTGGAGATGGGGAGGATGCAGCGATGACGTAAATTATGGAGTTAAAATAAGTCGAGACTTCATTGACGTGGCAGACGACTCAAAAAGTGAAGATTCTAGAGAAAGGGCGCGAAGTTTAATGAATTTACACAATAATGAAGTCGGGAGACAGGTAAGAATGATTTTAAATTATAAATTCAAAATATCAAGTAGACCTACGATCTAAAAATATAAGACTGATTAGTTCAGCACGGTTTTTGTTTGTTTAATGCTTTCCTTCGATTAAAAGTTTTCTCTGTGGCTATAGTCGTTCACGTATCATATAGGCCTACTACTGTATAATTTAAACGAGCCAAATAATGTACCTGGAAAACTAAACTACCACGGAGGTATAACTGATCCGTATCCATACTTTCCAAAAGTATAAGAAACAAGTTTTCACAATCGCACCTGCTAAATCCGGGTGATCGTTCTTTCCTAAACGAATGTAACAGTCACGTACAAAAACATGCCGATACGCAAGCCACCTAGGGCTTGAGAAGAGCCACCCCGGGGCTTCAAGGGAGCCTAAGCTCGGTAACACCAGTGAACCAGAACAGAAAAACATTGAGAAGACCATAAATTCTTCCGAAGTGCAACTTGAATGGAACCGTAGTTCATGTTATCGTTTCGTGTCTGAACTATGCTAACATGAGTACATTTGATAACTTAGCACAATAGAGTCGTAATATCAGATGGCGAATCAATCCGTCGTTCTCATCAACTTAGACTCCACCAAGAAATTCCTACTATTCTATGTGTAAGCTATATGCCCACTTTCTTTTAATAAAACCCATAGTGACGATGGGGAGAAGGGACCTCCCCTGTCCGGCCGGCCACCCAAACCTAACAAGCAAAACAAGTCACAACCTGAAATCTTTTAGAAGTATTTGTTTGGGCTATGATTAACGTTTAATTCATGAATAAATTGATATTTTAAAATTAAATGGTATAGGAACTTGTCAATTTTGGAAAGGTTATGAAGATGACTGATTCAGAGAGACATCTCTCTGTCTAAAGCTCTGTCTACACTATCAAACTTTATGTGATAAAATAAAAATGGACATGATGATGTCATATCAATATCACTACCATATTTAAGCATATCAATACCATATTTGGGCACATCACACCTTTTTTGTCAAACTAGTTTGATAGTGTTGTAGACACAATAAGTAGGCCTACGGTGATGTACGTCCATCAAGTTATAATCCACTTCCATGGTCTTTAACCAAATGTTTTCATCGACGTAGATTCGAGCTACGGGGAATATTTATTTACTCACTTGTAACAATTATGTTAAATTGTCATCAGTGCTATAGGCTATGATAATCCAATAGTACATCTCTAATGAATACAATAACGACGCGTACACACACCTCAAGGTTCCAGTACTATTCAAATATTGCAAATGCCATCTACAATAAAACACGAACCTAAAATCATCTGAACTTTGCAATAGCTTATATAATTATAACTTTTACAGGTCTATATTATTGTAACTACTGTTTAAATTAAAAAGTCTTTTCTAAAATTGACTATCTTGCCTCCTACATCGAATTAAAATACTACGAAGATTATGTACCTAAAATATAAGTTGAAAATTATAATTTATTCTGATACACCTGTCGACTTATGTTTAAATTATTACAGGTCTTCCATATATTATTGTAACTACTATTTAAATTAAAACGTCTTTTTCCCAAATTGACTATTCTTGCCTATCCTATATCGAATTAAAATACTACGAAGATTATATACCTATGAATAATTAAAAATTATAATTTACTCTGACACACCTGCGTGGACTTACGTTTTAATTACAAAGCCTTGTCCACACCGAATTTCTGATTGTGGAGGTATTTGATATGGTGGACTGGATAGGCCTACATTCGAAAAGCTTTAATTTATGGTCCTTTATTCATTTGTATTTTCGTCACTAATTCTTAATACTGTTCTAAGCGGGAATTAATGAATATACCGATTTGATTAAACCTTGGGTTACGTAACTTTATCATTTTTAAGTTGAATAAGTTTTTGAACATCTGGTTCTTTGCGGCCCGCTTTTATCCAAAGTATATCTTTACAAACGCAGGTATTCAATGTAATAAATGCTTCATCGTAAAATTGATTTACAAAAAAAAGTCCCGACCTTCGTTATACATTAACTACTTCGTAACTGTAACATCTGAAAAATCTAGAACTTTTTACGATAAAAGTTGATTTATGTTGATCGCCACTTTTGTCATCAGCCTTATTACCACTCAATTAAAATCAAATAAAATATAGTTCCACATATCTGAACTAATACCGTATACACGTACTCTGGTGTATTCATTTTGGTTGTAGGTTTTAATTAATTTGGTTTAAATAACGGTATAACTGATTAGACGGTTTTCCAATGTAGACTAACTTACACTCTAACGGCTAATACTAAATTGAGTTATCAGCACAACACTATCGAATTATAGGCCTAAATAGAAAATATGAATGATATAAAACATTTTAAAGTACAGTGATATTTACATTGTTTATGTTAAATTAATTACTACACAGTCTCATGGGTATGTTAGATCAAATGTCTCTTTACTAACTCAGCCCGTCTCCTCCCGAGAAGTGATTAGACCAAATTACTGATTTATCGATCGAGAATTGAATAAGTGGCAACATCAACACCATGTACCATTGGATAATATAAATCCGACAGACTTGTAATAAGTTAACGATTCATAATAAGTATTTGTATGTTGAGTCCTGCAGCTTATGAAGGCAAGGATCTATTTTAGTTTGGGGTCTAATAACATGCAGTATCATCGTATCTTTAGGCTCTCATGGGCGGGTTCATCTTACAGCTAAAACAACTTAACTGAAGGCATACTTCAACTACACATACGTTTTGACCAACTCCACTTTTGAAATAATTGCTATAGGCCCTACATAGCAACAAACAAACATTTTGGGGGAAAACATTATGGTTTAAAAAAACTTATTGTCTGTACATCGAAGTTTGAACATTAAAGCACAGAAATCCAGAATAGCTGAAACCATTAGAGCATTATCCGTGTGATACCAAAATTATCCAAAAACTTCATATCGATTTATTGAACTCGTTAAGTCTCCTCCAAAGGACGGAACAATTCAGCCGGAACACAAATATAGTAGTAAATTGTATAGTAGTAAGTCTACAAAAAACCTCAAGGAATTTCACAATTCATTGGACGACTCGGTATGAAGATCTGGAAAACCCGCGTCACCTGATAAAATATTATTAGAGATACTATCTATATTCCTAATCGAGTTTTGATAATAATCTAGTTAACGTTGTGTATCTTATCTCGTTTGCTAATCGTAACTTAAGACCCATTAGTGGATAAAATAACTTGAAATATTTGTAATTCCAACTCCAGAATTCTATCACGCAAATTGACTACTCTACAGTCTATTGAATAATATTTGTGTGAAACGGTTAAAAGGTCGATGATTTATTACAAAATATAAAAAATACATTCATTATTTATAAATTATATTAAGAAAAACATAATATACATTACAAGATATTTTATACTTAAACTAAACGAGCTTCAAAAAGTCAATTTGGCCTATAATATACTACTACTACTACTACTACTACTACTAGTAGGCCTACTATAGCCTAGCTAGGGCCTAACTAGCTAGTCTACTACTAGTAGTAGTAGTAGGCCCTAGCCTAGTCTAATCTATTTGACACACAACTTTCTCAGCAGCCCAACAGTAGCACACACACTACCCTAATATTCTATGGCTATATCTAGCACTAGGCCTAGGCCTAGCTAGTTGGGCCTTGCAGATGCTATTTAGTATTAGTATATACTAGGCTAGGCCTAGCCTAGGCCTAGCAGCTAGGTAGGCTAGGCCTAGCCTATCTATACGCCGCATGCCCTAACGCCAACGGGTAGGTAGGCTTCCTACCTAGCCTAGCCCTACTAGCTAGGCCTAGGCCTACTCTAGCCCCTACCTACTACTACTAATAGGCCTAGGCCTAGTAAAATAGGCCTAGCTAGCTAGGGGCCTAGCCTAGCCTAGGGTAGCCTAGGCCTACTAGGCTAGGCCTAGGCCTACTCTGGGCCTGACTCATATTTAATCAAAATTAACTTAATAATAATATAATCTGCGCTAGGCTAGTCTAAAGTAAAATCTTTAAAAGTTAATTACTTTTAAAAGCATCCAAAATCTTTTGAATCCACACAATTTGCAAACTTTATTTCGACAAAATCTGACATCGTAAAAAGTATGGCGGCTGAAGGAAAACTTTTGAAGCAGGCGGTAAGAGTCATGTGATCTACATCATCCAATAAGAACCATGAGTTACGTGTTTCCATCTATTGCATGTTGTACGTCAAAAAGTGATAATATATATTTTTTAATCAAATTGTAACGTCTTCAAAGTTGCAGTAGGCTTAAATTTCGAGAGATATTGGGCAGAGACTTTTGTTGGTGTCGTTAGGCTAATCGAACAGTTGCATCATAAACTCTCTTTCAATTATTCTTTTCAGATTCATTTAAAGCATTCATTTAGCAAACGACAATCGTCTATAGGCTTAGCCCGGCCCTATAGAAGAAAAATTTGCGTAGATTTAGTTTCCCCTAACTAAGTCTGTAATCCACACGTTTAACCTCTCCCTGGGATGCTTCCCTTTCATGTAAAACGACACTTGCTGATGCTAACAACTAATTTCACAGATAAATTTCGAAAATGATTTTATGGACAGAATCGGTTGGTGGTAGATGCTTATTGACACTGTATCATAGATAGCCTTCACCTAATAGGAAAGTACAAGATATAAGTCGGTATACTAAAAAGGAGGAATCTTCCCTTGGTGGTAATTAACATGCTAAACACCGAAGGAGGCGTTGTCAGTCTAAATAAAAACACGACAAACATCAACATGCCGTGTTCTTAAGATCGGAGATCAGGGTAAATTATGGTGAGAGAAAGACGAATAGGCTATAGTACAGATGCTCGGGCCAACTTAAGCTCTGTCTACACTATCGAACTAGTTTGACAAAAAAAGTGCCCTAATATTGGTATTGATATGCCCAAATATTGTAGTGATATGACATCATCGTGTCCATATATGGGCACAACACATTTTTTTGTCACATAAAGTTTGATAGTGTAGACAAAGCTTTAGCCAACAGGTATAACGTAGAACAAAAGATTCTTCGAACATTTTTCCAATTGTCAATCTCAGCATAGGGCGTGTTTATACAGCACGTAGTTACACGCATATTCAACACGCCTACGAGAAGTGTCGTGTCCTAACTATAGTTCCGCATTGTCAAGTATTTTTAAATGATTTTTATGAAAGGTTTTCACGCATTTTGATTACATTTAGTGGATCATTTTGACATATGTCACAATCAGTATTACAACCAATTTATTTGTAGTCAATAAGGTCATTAACCAGTCTTCTAAGTTACTAAAATAGTACTATGCACTTTTGAAGTTCCATTGAGGTTGAAGAACTCGTTATAATTATTATCTTTATACAATTTTGAGGATTTAAATCTTCAATAAAATCGTCAGTAGACCATGATATATCTATTCTTCGTTGCATTTTATTACATAAAACCACCGGTAGTGAAGAATATTGATAGATGTGGGGAAACTGACATGACAAACAAACGAATAAAAGTTAAGCCAAAAAGGAAATACTGTTTTTTTTTTTACAATTACAGACGAATTCCAAAGTTATATAATATATTTGATTTATTGCCGTAAAATAACTGTAAATAATGTGGGAAAACTGGAATTAAAAATAACATTTTTTGAATATAAATTGTTGCTATTACACGCATAGTAAATGGTGTGTGACCGGAATTTGTATACTTAGGAGGTTTTTAACACAACGATTGAAACCGCACTCGGGCGGGTACGGATATTTTTAACATAGATCTACTGTTTTTGTTTCGGTAATATATAATAATAAACTACCATAGTTAATAGAAAATAAGTTATTAGTGATCTTCAGTTCTTTAATTACGATTGGCCTTCATAAAGGCATGTAACTTGTTTGTTTAATTGGTGTATTTGCTAATATATTTTATAGTGTTGTAAAATGTGAACTACGGTATATAAGGAAGCACAGTAGTGGACACATAAAAGAACCACACACATTGAGATTTTTGTGGACGGTTTGTGATATCGGGCCTGGCCTACGAAATTCTCATTAAGAAGGCGCGGATTTTTTGTAAAATAAAAAATAACACGTGCTACGTTTACGTATTCATACAGAATTTTTTATAAAAATAATGAATAATTAACTTAAAACTTCCTTCTATCATTCCATCATATCAATTTTCAAACATTTTCATTAAAATCTACATCCAACGAATCCGACCATAATCATCTAGCACGTACGCTTCGAACGGCCGTGGCCGGTATTGTATTCTTGCGCCAAGATTTCTTTTTCGTCTGAGAAATATTCTAAAGTGCTAAACAATCGATATACCTTATTATTTTTAGAAAAAAAGCACCATAAAGAAGGTCCATTTATTTTTATTTTGTGAATACTCCGTGAGACTCGACTACAAAACCACGTTTGGTGGTAGGCTACAGTATATTATGTCATCGTACGTACAGTAAGCTAAGCTGAGCTTTTCCCAACGTGATTACGCTTGCTTAATTCGTTTGTTATATTCACCATGATTCACTTTGCAAACGAAGACGGTGCGGATGAATTTTGGCAATGAGACCTTATTACTTAAGTATGCGTACTCAACCAATCCAAGTCTTTAAATTTCAGAAATTATTTTAAGAAATATAATAACACTTTTTAAAAAACATTTTTGAAAATATTTATTACAATAATGTATTATGTATTGAAACAAATAGAGGTGATACTATACATTAGCCAGGCGAGGCATCTACACATTTCTATTTATTTGTTCCTAATTTTCTGACATAACTTAGGTTTTCTTAAAATTGAGGGCGTCAAACATAAAATTTACGAGATCAAAAGGAGGCGGGAAGCCACAGAAGAAAAAAAATATGGTGTGCTCCCTTGCCTCTAGCACGATAAGGCTCTCTCACATCCTTGTGGGTACCACGACATCAGATGCTTTGATGTTTATCGCCTCATGATGTGTGGGTGGAAAGGGGACGTTTAAATCTGTGAACCCCAAACACAGAAGCTCGCATAGCTTTAACTCTTTTCCACCGACCGGCATGGGGTTTGAACCCACGATAATCGTGTTCCACGACGCTCTACCAACTGAGCTATCCGGTCCTCTGGTTTATAGCAAGGTTAAAACTGGATTCGTGGCTCCTACAATTTGAACTTTAAACTTAATTCAATATAATAATGCGCACGGAAATGCTATTTTTGATAACACTATTTGTACCACTCATTAATATTTCCGTTGAGATACGTCGATACTCTCATCACCGAATATTATCAGCATCATGTGCTCGGATAAATGAACATTGAGCTCATTAAGAAACACATTAAAATGATTAATGACGACTAAAATGATTAATTGATAAATGTTTATTTTGCAAAATAAATGTTGTCATTCTCAGCGCGTCAATAACACTTCAAATACACACAGGTAGTTAGCCTTTAGTTGGTTAAAGGCAAGCGTTTAGATGTTGATAACACTGTACGCGCGCATGTTAATTTTGAATGATGGTCAGATGCGATAGGCACGCATCATCTCCGATTTGAATTAAACATAATATTAATTAAAATGTGGAATGCTTAAGCCAACACTTTGATTGGAATTAATGTATAAATAAAGAACATTGTAGTAATTGCCTAATAAATAATTAAATTAGTGCTAAACCACTACCTTGAAATTCTCACCTTCAGTTTAATACGATCGTTGTCTTTTGTGTAAGCTACGATTTTGGTTTAACCTACAAAGCTAAGCCGCACAAGTACATAAACAAACCTATTTTAACAGGATTTGTGAACGATTTAAGTATGTACTAACATGCCAATAAAGTCCTTAGATAATCATACAATTAGATCACATGACCTCAGTACCCACATCATTAATGATATTGATCTAACTTTGGTGGGTAGGAACAAACTTACCCGAGTAAGACTTGGCATATTTCAGTTTGATTAATCAATGTTTTATGTTTATGTTTTTTTTTCAGGCAGTCGAAAAACAAATGAAAGTAACTTGTCGTTGTCATGGAGTCTCAGGATCGTGCGCAATGAAAACATGTTGGAACAGTATGCCGCATTTTCGAAAAGTTGGAGAATACCTGAAAAAACTGCACAAAAGCGCCGTCGAGATTTTACCGCGCGGTAAGAAACGACTTCGCCGAAAAGATACAGAAAAACGAAAAGTTCCGATTAAGTTCAACGAAATGGTCCACATTGCCGAGTCGCCAAACTACTGCTCAAGTGATCCGATACAAGGAATTAAAGGTACAACTGGCCGAGAGTGTAATAAAACATCAAATGGAGCCGACGGCTGCAATCTGCTTTGTTGCGGGAGAGGATACAACACACAAGAAGTTCGAATTGTTGAACGATGCGACTGTGTTTTTATTTGGTGTTGTGAAGTGAAATGCAAATCGTGCGAAACAGTTAAAGACGTTCACACTTGTAAATAAACACATATTGCATATTTGATGACGTCATCAGTAATGTAAACAAAAACGCAGGGAAATTTTTATTGTATAAAATTAATTATAATTTATTTATTGGGACTGTTAAACACGTGTCAAAAACCTTACCTTTTATTGCGCGCCAAAAAAACTCAAAAGCCAGCATACATTGGACAATGCATTGTAGCATAACTGAAGTAATATTAAATAATTTGTTTTTTAAATAGCGACTAAATTTAATTTAAAATAATATTAATCAATATTTTGTCAATAATATGTGGTCCATTTATCAGAGTTATAGACATACAACACAAGTTTCCTAAAGCTATAGACATTTCCTATTGTATTAACTAATATAGTATTATTATCCATTTCACACTGTGTCTATAGCTAATCTATGCAAATAGGGCCTACAATTTCAGTAAAGTACTTATTTTGTATAGGTGAAATATTCGTGTATATAGACATGTACATATTATAATATACTGTATTATTATATTCTACTTGCATCTGAAGCTTGGTTCCCATTGGATGCAACACGACGACGCGTAGGCACAACGCAAGTGAGTTGACCAATCACAAGCGACAGTTCCGATTATCCATCGCGCCGTGATTGGTCAAATTACCTGCGGTGCGCTTACGTCTCTACGTTGCGTTCAAGTGGAAACCAACCTTTAACTGATGAAAACTTCTGCAGCATTTACGTATACTCGACAAAAGTGACGTGAACATTGTGTTACGTGTTGTCGGACGAATATCCTATAGGCCTACTCATATTGTTATTTTAGTACTACAGTTTATCACCATTTAGCTTTATTTATGCAAACTTTGTTTTTGTAAAATAACACTTTCGAACTAAACATTTTGTGAATAAATACTTTTTGTAAAGACATTAAAATAATAGTCTATTACTGTTGTCAGTTCGCTGGATTAGATAGAGGGCGCGATTTTGAAAGTTGACCATACACGTGCAGTACATAGACATTTACATGCAGGTGTCACCACTGTACTGTATAATAATAATTTGAATTTCTTCGAGATTAAAAACGCCGATAGCAGTGCACTTCTCTTTCGATTTCTTCGTAAAGTTTTCAAAACGTATATTTTCATTAAACAATCCCTGTACAATGCATCTTTAATTATATTTTGAATGTACAATAATTTAAATTTCTGTCGTTCTGTTAAAATGTTTATATAAAACACACACAAAGATATAGGTTTCTATTTAACAATATATTTTAAAACAATTCCACAATTTGTTGAAAATGAAATGAATTAAAACAACAATACAAACTGCTTTGGATAAAATTTGCATAAATTAAAATAATTTATCTTACTGTAATTATACAAGCAAATGAAGAATTGTAAGGTTTTTTATAATTATAATATTAGTCAACCTAAAATATGATAAATTTCTTATTTCATGCTGGATACGATTGTAACTAGAAATCATTACATCACGATCTTTTTTTTAAACATGCAATATATGCACATTGATAAACATGTAACAACTTATTTATGTTGACACTTCTTATTGAATGCAATGTCCAAATATGGTAGTGATGACATCATCGTGTCCATATATTACATTTTTGTTGTCACATTAAGTTTGATAGTGTAAACAGAGCTTTAGACCATATTTCGAAAAATCAACAATAGAAGATATGCCAATGCCATACGTAAAGCTTGGTTCCCACTAGAGACCAAACGCAAGGTCATAGACACTTAGATTCAACGCAAGTATATTGACCAATTACAAGCAACAGATTGGGTAATCTATCGCTGAGTTGCGTCCCTAGTTGGAACCAAACATAAGATCACAGCAGAATGCAAATTATTTCTTGTGACGTCTTAAAAAGGTGAGAAATATCAAAACACAAAACATGCTGTATTTTGACTGTCAAAAATGTTGTTACTTCTTAAATACATGCAAGTAACCATCCACTGGCTTTGGTTGTTTGGAGTGTGCATTTCTCATAACCTCTGAAATACTTTTCTGAAACACATTTCTGAAATGTCTCAACCCCCATTCACACTACTGTAATTCTTGTTACAAGTCATTAGAAAGCACACCTTTATAGCAGGCTTAACATGTTAGTACCCACATACAGTAAATAAACAGTTTGTTAAAATTCAAATTATTCATCCAATTTCGGGATCAAATCTCACAAAAACTTTTAAAAATATTTTTTTGTTAATCGAAAAGTTTTTGTGAAAATTAATTATTTAAAATCATGACTACCAGTTCTTCTAAATATATTGTGTGCGTTTTGTTGATATCGTTCTTAACGTTAAACCCGTAGCTTATATCGTACCGCTAATAGTCATCTCCACGACTGACGACCTCTTTACACGTGGGCCTCATCATTATCGTGTGCTCATACTGGGCTGTGTAGCTACCACGAACATCACACAGTGGTGGATATGGTTGTATGATACCTGAAAAATAACAACAATTTTACTATATGAACTAAGCACAAGATTTGTATATCGAATCAAGGCAATCTATCAACAGGATGCCGAGCTCCAGAGATCAAAGGGTTTATCTGTGGCTGCGACACGATCAGTTCCACGCCCCTTAACAGACACTGCATGTTGTGGAGAATATGTACATAGTACAGTACTGTTGGTATTTGTCGCAGTCAGACATAAGATCAAACAATTTTTAATAACTCTTTTAAAACTGTTTATGACATACCTGCATCTCCAAGACTCTTGAGCGCCATCAAGTACTTTGTTTCGCCAAGCCTATCCAACCAACGACGACAGAATGCTAACGTACCAAAGTGTTTGTTAATGGTACCAAGCAACCCTTTTGCACGTGCCAACCTGTGAAAACAACATTTCAAAACCTCTCAAGATAAGAGCAAAATTTACCGATATTTCAATTAAATAATTCACTTTTGCAAGTTGAGATTTCTAACTACCTGAGTGGAACGTGACCAACGTCAAAGTTCTTCATGTAGTGAGACGTTTCCATGTCGTCGTGAACCGTTCCTTTCCCGGTACTTCCGAACGTCTCAATAGCAAAGAATTCATTCTCTTCCATCCTTGTTTGTTCTCCGCCTTTTACAATCGGTACCGTTTTTCCTGCGTGGATTCTGTACGGTCCTATCGAATGGCCGTTTAAATTCCTGATCGGTTTCACTTTGTATGTTTTACCATTGAGCTCTACTTCGTACGATTCCATTACCTCTTGGATACGCTCTCCGATATCGCATAAACGGACATCTATACCAGCCTCCTGCGAGAATACATTTATAGAAAATGTTGTTATTGATAATATTAATTACGAAATATGAATATAATTTTTTAATTAATGAGATAACAAATTATAATTTAAAGTTTTGTCCAACTCTGATGTAATTACACTGAATCAATAGTACATTGAGACATCATTCTTGGGTGGGCTTGAACCCATAACCTCCATATTACTAGCCTGGCACTCATACCTCTAGACCACCGAGCTTGTGCTGATGACTAGGAACTGTAAAATCACGTCAGATTACATAGGGCAAAACCTCTGACTTATTCAGGTCTTTGATGCAATGCTGCGTCATGTCGTAAATGATCATAAAGCTCTGTCTACATTATCAAACTAGTTTGACAAAAAAATTGTAAAATGCCAAAATATGGTAGTGATATGCTTAAATATGGTAGTGATATAACATCATCATGTCTATATATGGGCACATCACATTTTTTTGTCACAGTTTGATAGTGTAGACAAGGATTAACGTTTAAATGTACAATGTTCTCCTCACCCTTATGCCTGTGTTGGTTGCATCTTTAACGGCTGCTAACAAATTATCATACTTTGGATTAAATGCTACAGTGAATGCACAATCTATTATCCTACCTGAAAATACAAAAACACAAACAACTTATTAATAATTCACATATCAACACATCGATAACAACTTATTTTCAGAAAAAAGGAAGCGCCAATAAAACCGCCATTATTATTTAATTAATCTAGGTCACATTTTCGCTTCATCAACTTCACGATTTGCAAATTTCAACATCTTTTACGGATAAAAGATTCCAAGACAGTAATTACAAACATGTTTAATAAGCGGGGCGTCACAGGTGTGCAACAAAGAGACAACAGGTGACTGTTTATGCAAATACATGATTGACATCTGAAAAGTACAATTGCCGGAACATATAATTGGATACATGTGTCATTTTACCACTACCGTATACTGGCTTTATTCTTAGTTACTTATGCTAATACTCTCATGGTATAAAACAGAATCTTTAAGGTCATAACCTTTCAAAATATTTCTGGAAAGGAAATAAAAACACATTCTGTAAACGTTGCAACTGATAAGATGCAGGCAAGATGAAAACCATACATGAGCGAGTATAGTGTCAGGGGGATTGACATAACATTTGAACAAAAGTAGGGGTGGGACTATACTCAAGTATTGAAGGATTATACTTGAAAATGGGATTATATTAGGTCTTATATGCTGATATTACTGAGTGACAACATACGAAAACAATGTCATGGCTAAAGCAGATTCATTTTGATGCATTGTCCATTAGAGACAATGACAGGACAGGATTTGTGGCTTCTGCTACAGGCAAGGGTACAACTGCAAGGTAAAGTATATAATAGTTCATAGGCCAAAGTTCAAAGGTTAAATAAATCATTATTTCTGAATGCTCTATATTTATACTAGTTATATTTAGTCTGTACAGTCTACACCCTCGAAACCAAACTGTGGGCTACGGTTCAAAATGTACTGGTACTGGTTCAAATAACCGTCTCACAGAGACATCTGGTAGCCATTGACTTAAAGTTGGCATTTGGATGTGTTACTTTTTTAGGAGCAACTTAAATATGTTATATAATAAATAATATAAATCTTTACAAACCATTTATATGAGTGCCAAAGTCAATCTTGCAAACGTCATCATACTTCAATACTGTGTTGTCACCATTATTCGGCGTGTAGTGAGCAGCGCAATGGTTGATCGAACATCCGGTTGGAAATGCTAATCCGGCCTCCATTCCGTTCTCGTTGATTAATTTTCTTGAAGCTGTTTCTAAACGCTCACTATAAATTAAAACCCCCAAAAAATTGTTCAGTTAAGAATATTCTAATACAGTAATGTAATACAACAATTGGAAATAATGTAGTGGAAGTAGCTTGGTGGTTAACATGCTTGCCTTCCAATCCCAAGGTCTAGGGTTCAATCCTGACCCAGTGCCAGGGTTGTAACTAACGACTCGTTCGTCAACGCCACTTCCTAAGCATCAAATGAGACTTAGTTTATAAGAAGCACGATAAATTATAAAAATTATTTATTTACCATATATCGATCATCTTTAGGCCCGGTTTGATGAATCCCTGGACATATTTCCTCACTTGCCGGTGGGCTTCAGCTGCTTGTCTCAGGTCATTATAGACATCTTCATTCATTCTCTCCATAGCTCTTTTCTCTTCAGCTGTAATTCGCCAAGCTGCAGTTCTCCTAATGAGGTTAAATATAAAACATGGGTACAAATACATTAAACAGTCAGATAATAAAAACTGAGAAATATCTCTAGTCTTTCACCCATACTAATTTCAACTGAGCACTTTACAAATAAAACTACAGATATCTAAAAGTATAGTTTTATTTTGTTTTCACAGCAACCACCCTGTAAACTTCTCGGCGCTACTGTAATTTCGCACCTAACTGGGCATACGACATTACAGTCACTCACCATCACCGCCATGCAGCTGGTGAATGTATTTAAACTGGGTAAGCCGGAGAGAGATTGAGGTGCAAAATTGCAGTAGCACCAACTTCTCCAGCTACTGTTTACATCTTGAGCATAGATTATAAAAGAAAAAAATGTTTACCCATCAACCGCAGGGTGTTCAACCTCTTCTCCCTTTGGAAAATCCCCAGACGGAAAGAGCTCTGATATTGGGATGGTAGGTGGATCTGTTTGTTGTTTTTGTACAGGTTCTGCTGCTACTACTACTCCTCCTCCTGCTCCTGCTCCCGTTTTCTTCTTTTTCTTTTTCTTCTTCTTTTTTGCAACCTCTGTATCTCCTCCTTCTTTTTCTCCATCTGGAGCATTGCCATCATCTGGTTTATCATCTAAAGTTTGTTTGTCTAACTGCTCGGTTATGTCATTCGACCCATCTTCTCCTTCAGCTTGACTCTCCACAGGCTTATCTAAAAAGACATTTAATATAATAAGTTACTTAAGTATTGTTAGAACAGAACAGGTCATCTCATACTAGTAATTACCAATCTGAAAAAAAAAGATAAATGAAATGAATGTATAGGCTAGCCTATTTTATTATTATATGACATGTACAAAATAGTAATAAGGTCATAGACAAGACTATATACAGTTAATTTATGCCCTGGCCATAGGCTAAAACATAGAGAATTCTTGCAGACATATGAATGATCAAAATAGGCCTAGCCTAGGCCTACCTTTTTTCTTTTTCTTTTTCTTCTTTTTTTTCTTAACTTCGTCGTTTTCGACGACACCACCATTTGCAACAATTTCGTTTTCATCAGCTTTCAAACTCTCTTCTAAGACAGTAACGTCTTCAGCTTGGTCAGCCATAACTTTAGAACTAAGTAGTGTTAGAATATAATATAATTTATTGGGAATTTTAACTTAAACTCTTTATTCTTCTAGGCCATACCTACACCTTCTTCCAGGGACCACATTTCGCACGAACTTCAGCAGGGACAGAATGCATGCAGCAGCAGTCGACACATTTTGAAGGCTGGAATAGTGTTTGAAAACTGCGTTCAAAACAACTTTGAATGCATAATGAAAAGACAATAAAAAAGCATTTAAAAAAATTATTTTCAGTAACATTTTATTTTTAATATTTTTTGATTACAAATTTATATACAATTCAATATTTTCGTTCTATTAAATATTGTTATTTTTGTGTTTCTTCAAACCCTTTTCTGTTTAAAACTCAGCAAAAGTAAATATTAAAGTATCACGTGCATTTTTGTAGAAAAAAATAACAACACAAGTTTTTGATCACTTGTGCGGTACACAACTACAGTCGGAATTCCTTCAAAACAAACAATAAATGAACATTTAATTATGTCAGACACATTATGGGTTTGTAAATATTATTATCATTGTTGTTTGCCATAAAATATATACCCAGTTTTATTCTTTTAATAGTAAATACCCGCCGTTAGAGTTAGGCCCAGCTAAAGTAGTCTCGATCGAGTTCACAGACCCACTTTTGCCTGCATGTGACCGGGCATCCGCTGTATTGTTTGTGGGCCTAGCTTATTTTTCTTAATGCATTTTTAACGCTTTTAATAAATATTGCTTATATTAAATTTCAATTCGTTAGTTTTCTAAAATATGTTTATATATTTTTAATTCACTTTTTAACATTTTTCTTAGACTTCATTTAAGATAATTTATCAATTCATTCATCATTACATAATTGTTATTATATATTATATTTGCTTTTCCTGTTTTACATAGATTTCAATTGGTATCGGTCTAGGCTCAACTGTCGTTCTTTTATTTTTCATAGTACTGTTTGTGTGGTGTTATCGGTATGTTAATATTTTATAAACTTCTCATAAACCTAATTAAAATGAAAAGCCTAATATAATAAACTTCACTGAAAAATTCTGGTAATAAATTATCAACTTCAGCTTTTTACGTTAATAACTTGTTATTAAGTTTTTAAAAAAAATGTGGAATTGACCAATTTCTACTAAAACTCTGTCTATACATACTTATCAAACTTTATATGACAAAAATGTGATGTCCCCGGGCCATGGACACGATTTGGTTCAGTTCATCATCATGACATCATATCACTGCCATATTAGGGCACATAACACTTTTTAGTTTGATAGTGTAGACAGAGCTTTAAACAGTAATGCTGTTCAAATAATCTATTTAAAACTTTACATTTAAGGAGGCGGAGTCGCTATGAATATACACCATTAAGAGGGGATGATGTTGCATTACCCACAAAATGGAAGAAGGAGAAAGAGGCAGAGGAGGACCAGAAAAGAGGTACATTTTTTACCAGTATACACAAGTATTATTTTAGTTCAAATGTTTATGAGTTAAGCTCTGTCTTTATGTGACCAAAAAATGTGATTTGCCCATATATGTAGATGATGTCATCACTACCATATTTAAGCATATTACTACCATTTGGGCACATCACACTTTTTTGTCAAACAAGTTTGATAGTGTAGACAGAGCTTTGGTCACTTCAACTAACAACTGTGTTTGATTAACCCCTCAAAAATCCTAAAAAGTAATCAAAATGTGGTTACTGCAGTATAATCATTTTGATTATTATTAAATTTCAGAAGCTGCACTTTTAAACTGCCAGTTTTTTCTTCGGGCAAATGTGGGCAAGTACTCCTACAGTGAATACTTAAAACAAATTGGTAAGTAAAAACAAATAGCTTGCCCAAACTTACCCAATATTGATCTGATCTTGTACACATTTTTGCTATTTCACACATCCATACACACCAAAATCATCAAAATGACCAGAATTGCACTTGGAAAGTTTTAAATTTCATTTAAACAGCATCCAGGGAGGGGGTTGGGGATATTGGTGTATATTTCATGCCTAGCTTACCTGGATAAACCAACAATAGCCTTTCTCCTTGCAGAGCAAGATATTACTCAAACAAAATGGTATCGTCCACCATTGTTGGTTTGTGTAATTCTGTACATTTACCCCTCATTAAACTTTTAAACCTCTTTTTTTTAGGTAGTAGACTTGATCGACAATGGTTTATTGTTCGCCACGTACAAATGAGGAAGGACATGTTGCTAACGGTGACGCCAAAATCGCACGATTGTAAACTTCACTTTGATTCGTCTTCTAATTCGCAAGCGTTAGCTGACTTACTACAAGCAATAAAGGTTTTTGAATTAAAAGTTTTTATTTTAGTCATCCAGATGGTGTTTTTATTTTACTTTTTTAACCTGATTGCATTTAAAATGTCTTGTTTATCTACAAAAAACTAATGATGTCAAATTTTAAACCCGGAGCTACCCTTTAACATCTTTTGAGGTTAACCCAAGATCATGGCATTTTTGTAGTGTGTACTATCCCAACTAATAACAACAACATTAATTGTTTTTTAGCATCCATATATTTGGCCAGTCAGCGACCTTGTTCTACAGAAAGAGCAACAGATAGCTATTGTATTACAGCCTTTTAATAGCAAGGGCTCCCTCAAGGACCTTATTAGAAATGTAAGTAGTTGTAAACATTATTATATAATACTCTATTCTTTGAACATGACAAGCAAACTTTAAAACCAAAGAACAATCAAACTTTACCTTCACAGTACAAATTTTTTTTTTTTTACTATTTTTAGACGCGTCCACAGTCAGCATGGTCAGCTAAAAATACAACACAAAATAAAGGACTTTCATTAAAACAAATACGATTGTATGGACGTCAAATATTAGAGGTAATTTTCATATTCATTTATAATAATAATCAACAGTTATCATATCATATTTAATAAACTTTAATTAACTTTTTTAAAACTCAATCACATACATATTAGTAATATGAAGTCATTATTAATGCATAATTTAACTTTCAGGCTCTTATATACTTGAAAGAAAATAATTTTCCACCTCATAAACATATACATTCTGGTAATGTAATATACAAAAGTGGCATTTGTTATTTGTCTGGCCTTGACAACATGTTTCTTGGTTATACTTCATCGTTACAACAACTTCTATATCGTAAAATCCGCAATAATATTGAAGCTCTAGATGTTTTATGTTTTGGTAAGTAATATATTTTTTTGATTGCCTTATTTTTTTTACAATGATTCTTAAATTCATAAAAGATACACAATGAAATACCAGGTCATAGTGCAATCCAGAATTAGAATGTCAAAAATCCTTAAGCTCTGTGTATAGGCCTACTATCAAACTAGTTTGAAAAAGTGTGATGTGTCCAAATATGGTAGTGGAGTGCCCAAATATGGTATTTGTGTTTTTTGTTTTTTTTTATATCGGTATTTTGTGTCTCAGAGCAAACACAATTTCTATGTATATATTTTGTTTTACTGTACAGTATATGCAAATGACAATCCACTAATGAATGAATGATATGACATCATCATGTCCATATATGGGCATATCCACATAAAGGTTGATAGTGTAGACGGAGTTTGAAATCACATGCATGGCTATAGCAAGTATTTTGGAATACTGTATTGTTGTACAACTTGTATATTAGAGGTTGGTGTTCGTTTTACTAGAGAGATGTACTGTACTTCATTGTGAATGAAATACAAAATAATTGTTACTTTTGTAGGGCATATACTTTTTGAGATGACATGTGGTAAGGAATTAGACTCTGCACATCCAGACAGCGATGATTACGCTCAATGTAAACATCCGGAAGTAGAAGAGGTAATTTTTATATTTCAAAGACACTTTCCCTACATTTTTTCGATCAAAAATAAAAAAAAACAAAATCTACAATCTTTGTACGTACACGTCGTGATTTTTGCTCCCAAACCCTACCCATTATGCACTGTGCAACAACGTTCCCTGCAAAATCAAGCTATTTGCGATAAACCTTAATAAAAAAATAAGTCGAGGGTATTTTAAAGGGTAACCTTATTAAAACAAAAGGTGATAACATTTTATACTAGTTAGTATTGAATACCAACGTGTGCTTAATCTAGATGTTATCTAGACTTCTTTTAGCCTACCAATAAATATGTAGGTACCAGCACATATCGAGTACCATATTCTAAAGGATTATTTCCAGTAGAATAATACCGTAAAATCTTCTAAAATTGGTTTTGTAATAGCTATATTAACTAATGGTATGTTAATTTACAAGGATACACATTTCATATTTTACTAATAATAATAATTTATTTGGAAGCTACACTTTTGAAACATTGGCACACTTCTTGAATGAAGGCGTGTCCATTCTGATGAGTAATTGTATCTGTACCCACTGTATAGTTTAATTAAACAGATAATTATATCAAAATAATACTTTAGTTGCGTTTTTTCTGAAATACTGTATAATGTTTGAACTTTACTAACTCATTTTTAAGGTTCTTGAGTTTATCTTCAACAAATCTAAAGAGTATCCTTCAATTGGAGAGGTCGCAGGTCACGACTTCTTCACATCGTGCAATCTGGTTGAAATGAAAACAAACCCACCACAACCAGTAAGTGTTTGAAACGTTTTAATTTATAGTTCCATTCTGACATGCCGATATTTTAAATCAAATTAATTCACCCTCAGAGTGGCACAGTATCATATTTCATTTGTATTCATTCACAAAGATCTATTCTAGGCCCTCATCTTTTAGAAAATTCATTATTGTATATTATTATTATTTTTTTATAGATAAAACTGTCTTCTGGAATGAAAAGCATTATGAAAGTAATCCATAAAAGCAAACTACCAAAGTAAGATAAAGATATGATTGTTTTCTGATTAAACAGTATATCCTCAGGTATAATCCCATTTAAGGTCTAATCCCATCCTCTACTATATGTCTGATTTCATAAACAGGCATATCCCTGGATATAGTCCCAGTATTGCCTTTTCATCTGGTTGTTGGCCTCTATCTAGCCAGTTCTGATGTGTTTTTACAAGAAATGCTTACCAATAATTTGTTTCTTGAACCAGGCTATAAGGGTATAGTCCTACCCACCAAAGTCGGCCCAATTTCGTGTTCTATAGGGGTGGGATTATACGATATATATTGATTTGATATTGTGTTTAAATGTGTTGTCTTTGGTTTTTAGAATTAGTACTGAAAATGGAGAGAAGAAGCAAGTAAATGGAGAGAAGAAACAAGTGAATGGAGAAAGCAAACGCCTACAAAGGGAAGCAAGCAAAACTAATGTGAAAGAGCCAAATCAAAACAAGTGAGTCACTCGCTGCCTCCCCCCCCCCCCCCCCCCCCCCCCACCCCCATCTATTTCAAAATACTTAACCCGCGACTGGTTGGAGCATACTATTATTAGTATAGTACAGTACCTTTGGGCTGGCCAAATATGTCTGTTTTTCCGGAAAGTCTGGTATTGGGAATGTGTTTTTAATGCTAAAAATGAATTTGGGACTGTTTGAACTTCAAGTCTGGTATTGGGAGAGCTTCTGGATTCAGAGAGTATTGAGAGAGTCAACTGTATTACTATCTTATAATATTTTCTAAATACTGTTGTAGATCAAAGAAGAAAGCAGACAGCGAAGGTAGACAAAGGAAAACAAGTCGCACAACTACAGCCCCACAGATTCATGCAATGGTCAATTATAATATTCTATTCAACAATGGTCAATGTTGTATTCAACAATGGTCAATGTTGTGTTCAACAATGGTCAATTATAGTATTGTATTAAGCAATGGTCAATATTGTTTTCAACATTGATCAAAGACAATGTTTTATTCAACAATGGTCAATTATAATGGTTAATTTATGATTATTTTAAATGTTGATTATAATGTTGTATTCTGCTATGAAAGTATTATCTCTATCTGGTTTTATACCATATTTACACTAGATGACTGACTGGGGGCACACTAAAGCGTGGTTCCCACTAGCGACGCAACGCAAGGACGTAACGCAACGCAAGTGAATTGACCAATCACAAGCGATGGCTTATTCGATTGTGGTTGCTAACTGTCTATAACTTCGCTTGTCATTGGTTAAAACGCTCGCGCTGCATTTACGTCCTTGCGTTACGTTCTAGTGGGAACCAAGCTTAAGAGATACAGTGTATGTATTACTGTACATTTTAGCCAAGAACTATTATAGAATTCTAATTAATTCATTTTAATACAAGTCAAAAACAAATTCTTATTTTAAACAAAATTGTATTTAAAGTATGTAAATAAATTCATATTCATTCTGTTGATTTATGAATATTAATAATGAAAATTAATACCCAGTGTGCTGGACTGTGCCTCGTACATTCAATGCAATCTTAAATTATTAAATGGACAATATTTTTAAATGTACAGTATTTTAACTGTATTATTTCTATGAACAAAAATAAGAAAATTATTTATATTTGTTTTAAAACATGTAACTATGTTGTATAAAACTTTATGTGATTAAATCATAGAATATATAATTAATGTAATAGTTAAAGTGAATTTACTTTAAAAAAGATTTCACGATCTCAAATTTTAAAAGAATGGTTATAAAGAGGTTACTATTTGAGAAATAAAATTGTATTCGTAAAATTGTTATTTTCAATGTTTTATTATTTAATTTTCAATATGTGCTCAACAATGTGTAATATTATATGGATTATTTTAATATGAGAATAATGATTCGTCGAAATAACACCACCTGGCCATAAATACGATGGTTGGTCGACATAGCATACAAAATATATATTGTAACATGTTTTGATACCTCCCTATGGACATTATGCTGTCATATCACTAACATATTTATTATATCCCTACCATATTTGGGCACATAACATTTTTTTGTTTCAAAGTAGTTTGATAGTGTAGACAGAGCTTTAGAGCGTCTCAAATGATATATTACACCTCCAATCAGGCAATATCTGTATGATACAGACGTTTTCATTATATACGGGTCGCGCACTATTTCATAAATACGTAACACGTTGATATGAAAACCGCCCTAAGACATAAAACCGAAAGTACTTTTAATTGGTTGAATGTTTGCATAAATGTTTTTACGGCCTTGTCGAAAATCACCTTTGGACAAGTGTTACCGTGATTAAATAAAGTTTGTATTATTATTATTATTAATATTATGTATTTTACCAGATATTACAAGATCATAATACTAGGCCTATATTGATCTCGATCCAAGTCGGCCCTAAACCGTCTCGGCCATACCCTATATTAACATGTTTGGGACTACCATTATTGAGAAAATCTTTCCATAACAAAAATAAGATTGTTTAAAAAAAATGTAAAGAAAACGCGATGGATAAAAATCCAAATAAACAAACAACTAAGTACGTTTTTTGTCTCATGATAGGGGGCGCTGTGTAGTTTCTTATTATCGATCGCCGTCTTTTTATTGACCAGCAGAGGCTAGGCCTAGACCTTGACATGACAAATGTAGGAAAAAGGTTGCCATTTAGGTCTAATTCTATTCTTTCCAGTGTACATTTGTTTCTTTGAAATTGTCAATATGAGTAAGTATGCAATTTTCTTTTTTTTAATGTGAAAATTGATTGATTGAAGAAGGACGACGACTCTATTGACCGACGACGACCGGAGAGCCTACTACTGAACCCTAGTGAAGGAGTATTGGTTAAGCCTAGCCCTAGCAGCATTTTTTTCTGCGCTCAAACATTTTTACATCATGAGAAAAGTTTCTAAATTTCGAAGAAAACATGGAGTCAAGTATATTATTAAGAAGACAAACTGGGAAATAATAGTATTTTTATTATTCTAGCTAGGCCAAGTTACTGAGTGACAGGTGGTATAGGCCAGCCTGTCAGTGTTATTAAATTAAAAAGTTAAAATTCTCTCTTTCGTTTTTGTATGTAGGTTGGGGACGCCTGTACCAACGGTTCATTTGTGTATGCACTATATCAATTTTACTGTGTTTTTTCATCGTTTACCAGCTACAACCTAATCCGCCGTCACCAAACAGGTACAGTCACTTTATTTTATCCAAGTCATGTCAGGTAAGCATGTTAAACATCAAGTAAAGGTGCCATTTTAGAAAATATTGGAAATGTTAAATTCTTTCTGATTTCTTTTTATTTTAGCAAAAACAACGGAGAAGTGGATTCGTTACTTATCCGTGAAATAGAGTATGATCGACCACCGAAAGAAAACGTGGTAGAATACGATAGACCACCGAAAGAAGATGTGGTAGAATACGATAGACCACCGAAAGAAGATGTCGTAGAATACGATAGACCACCGAAAGAGGACGTCAATATCACCAGTAATCGGTCAAATCGAGAAAAACCCGTTAAAAATAAACCAGAGATTCTAAAAACTCAAAAGTTTGGGAAAATGGTTCACTTTGCCACTAACGATTCAATGTTTGATTTCAGGACAAAAATTGATTTTAAACCAACAGTAAGTAACGTTTTTTAGTTAACAAACATTCGATTCTGACAAACAAAACTTACAAAAATCGTTATGGCCATACAGTAATATGTTTTAATATTTTTTTCCCCAGGCTTGTCCAAATTCCATCCAGAAAAAGCTGCAGCAAAGTAAATGGGCATCAGAGATGTTCCTGCCAAATATCACCATGGCAATGCATGAGGGTGCCATGTCCGAAGAGGAGTATAATCGACTGCATGCATTCGGTATGCCGTTTGGGTTGAGCTTCCGAGATGACTTATTATACTCAGGTAAATGATTACAAATAGCAGAAAGGATCCCAATGGAAATAAGCTGATAAGCTTTTTGGGCTATCCTGGAAAATCTCTTATAAATGTATTATTTGTAATGTCCGTAATTTATGTTATCACTTTGTATGTTTTTTTTTTTTATGATGATTTTCCAAATAAATTCAAATCAAATCAAATCATATGTATATATTGTATATAAATATAAATCCAAAGGCAAATTACTGACAAAAATGACAATGCTGTGGGTATCAGTGGATGGATGTCAATGGAGATACTAAATAAAATAAGCAAAACGATAAAGTAAAGAGCCAGAAAAAGTAGCAGAGCTTTCGTCGGGCAACACTAGCCCTTCATCAGGCACAGAACAAATTCTAAACCGTCCGGTGATGTACCGAAATTTAACAAATTAATTTGAAACGATAAGATGAGGAAATCTGTGAGATTGAGGAAAAATCGCCCCACCGAGATTATATTTATATATGACACTTACTGTATGCTCAAAATGAGGGTGATTTTCCTGTGTAGAAAAGACTGTGATAGTTTGGTTTTATATTCTGATCATCTGTACATTATTATGATAACATTTAACTGTGCTCCATTCTTTAGTTCTAATCACCTAGTATGGGTCCGAGAGATATATATATATAGAATCTGGGACAGATGGTGTAAATCCAAGATTTTTCTACAGTATTTTAAAAAGCTTTTTCTTCTGCAGATTTACAAGCAACCCTATCAAAGCTACCTCGTGTGGACAGTATATTAGACTTTTCTGGTAAAGAGAGACCATCATGCCTCAGCTGTGCCGTTGTTGGAAATGGCGGAATTCTGAACGGATCTAAGCTTGGTAAAGAAATAGACGAACATGATCTTGTATTCCGGTAATTTTATATTCCTAAAAATATTTTTTAAAATACTATATTGTTGTTTTATAATGTATGTTTACAATACAAATGGCTATACAGCAGAACCCCTATTAAGGGGACACCTTCGGGACCCATTTAATAGGTGTGTCTAAATAGTGGTTGGCCATAGTGCGAAAACATAATATTGTCCTCGTGTTCTTTTCACAGGAATAGGAGGTTCCTCTGAATAGGGTTGCCCCCTAAATAGTAGAACTGCTATTACTAATACAAATGTCACTAAAGCTCTGTCTACACTACTAGTTTGACAAAAAAAAGTGTGATGTGCCCAAATATGGTAGTCATATGCTTAAATATTGTAGTGATATGACATCATCATGTATAGTGTAGACAGAGCTTAAGATTGCCAATTTTTATTTTCGTCGTTTTAAGTGTGAACCACGCCATCCGCAGAGGATTTGAGGAGGATGTTGGAACAAAGACAACACATTATGTAATGATGGACAGATCGTTAGCCCACACCAGTAAAGAAGATGTCCCACGAGATAAGGTAGGTATCTCTCTTCAATGGCAGCTATCAAAACCATTATGTATATTCTCACAAAAATAGTAATTTTTGAATGGATACAAAATTGTTTTTTTTAACCATTAATATAGGCATCTAGTGAAATACAAAACATGAATAACATAGTTCACTAGGATTACATAGTAATATGGAAGTCCTTTTTTTTTATTAAACGAACAAAATAAAGTATATAGCACTGTTGATAGGACCTAACAAGTATATAATAACTAAGCAGCAGATAAATAACTCTATACTTTAATCTATTGTAATAGTTTATGTTTTTTATTTGAAGGGAATCAAATATGTCTTTTTACCATGCCGAAGGAAAGACTATAACTATATAAACACTGTTATTGGACCGCCGGACCCGAAACGACAACTGGTTGCAGATGCCAAAGATTTGAGAATTCTCCACCCTGACTTTGTTCGCTACATTCATAGAGTGTAAGTAGGCCACAAGAGCAGACGAAACGCTAACTCTTAACTTTTTATTTCATAAATTATTATAATTATATTTGTTGCCTAATTTTTAACTTGAGATTGGCAATGGTGTTCATTTTTGGCATAATATCATTTATTTCAAAGAAATTTCAACTTAAAAAATAAAAATGACACAATTTAATTCAAGTATAGTCAAAATGTCAGAAAAGATGCTTGCCACTTCTTGTTCAAAAGTTAATATTGATTTATTTTTGTCCTCTAGTTGGATGAAAGTGCGTGCCTTTCGACCAACGACCGGCGGCATGATGTTTATGTCTGCACTGCATGCTGGATGCGATTCGCTAGACGTATACGGTATGGGATACACTAGACAGTACTCTGATCATTACTATGACTTGACCTACATTCCATTTAAGGCATTCCTTGGTAGCCATGACTACAGACGAGAGATTAAACTTATGAAAATGTTAGATGAGGATGGTATAATTAATTGGTATAAGCGAGATGTCAAGGAGTTTTTGTAAGAACACCAATGCCGTACCATTTGTATCGTACCACTGTTGCTGTCCCACTGGTTCCGTACCACTGGTTCCGTACCACTGGTTCCGTACCACTGATGCCGTACCACTGGTACCGTACCACTGGTTCCGTACCACTGGTTCTGTACCACTGGTTCCGTACCACTGGTACCGTACCACTGGTACCGTACCACTGGTTCTGTACCACTGATGCCGTACCACTGGTTCCGTACCACTGGTACCGTACCACTGGTTCTGTACCACTGGTTCCGTACCACTGGTACTGTACCAATGGTACCGTACCACTGGTTCTGTACCAATGGTACCGTACCACTGGTTCCGTACCAATGGTACCGTACCACTGGTTCTGTACCAATGGTACCGTACCACTGGTTCTGCACCAATGGTACCGTACCACTGGTTCTGTACCAATGGTACCGTACCACTGGTTCTGCACCAATGGTACCGTACCACTGGTTCTGCACCAATGGTACCGTACCACTGGTTCTGCACCAATGGTACCGTACCACTGGTTCTGTGTTATGGTTCGATTCATGGTTAGGGTAGGTTTTAGTGGGTTGTTGTACACAAGGTTTTTGCAGTAGAAAAAGTTCTCCTTGCGTGGTAATTGTCTGGGGTAGTCTTTTTAATAATTTTCTATATTTTATAACTATAACTAACTTTTTTTTAAATTATGCACCACATTTTATTTAAATGTTTGTACTTAATGAATTTAAATGGAAATAACAAAACCTGTACCCGTCCTGATAGAGTTATATAATGATGTGTACAGGAAAATGTTATGGAGATAACTGCAAAAATAGTAGAATTATAGTAATAACGAGAACTTAGTCACAAAGTGTGTGGGTTTTTATGCAAATACTGACAATTTGTCGCCAATTTTTTTTGTGTCGCAAAACATACCTGGAAATTTGAATATGCATAAATGAAAGCTTTTGATTGGCTGTGAATAATAACCAATAGTATAGTTCTAGTCTTCTATATAAATTCAGAGAAATTATTGAACATACCTTGACTTTTACTTGTATGTAAAAATCATTGATGTAAACTATATATTTAGAGTACAAAGTAAAAATCATCAATGAAAATATTTATTTTATTATATCGTAATAAAAGTATGAAATGATTTTGTTGATGTTTGATTTTACTAACTAGCCACCTGCTTTATGTAAATGACTTTGGATGTTTAAATTTCAGGTCAGGTTATATATATACGTCATATAAACACTTATAAAACATGTGAAAGAGACAAAACAAAAAACAAACGTGATTGAAAAACTAAGTTAAAATACACAATTAAAATACAGCAGATTTGCTAGTCGTATAAAACTCTGTCTATGAAACTAGTTTGACGAAAAGTGGGATGTGCCCAAATATGGTAGTGACATGCCCAAATATGGTGGTGGTGATCATGTCCATATAATGGGTACTCACATTATTGTCACATAAAGTTTGATAGTCTAGACAGAGCTACTGAATATCTGCTTACATTTATATTTTTATGTAATATTCATAGTTATTCACAAAATAAAATATTTCATCATTGTTCAATTTCAGGTTTGTTAATGCGACAGCATGATTTATTCAATATATACAATAATAATGAATAGTAATAATAATAAATGCAAAATAATGTAGGTTACATTGTGTGCGCATGAACCGTCAGTACAGTTCATTAAATGCTGTTGTTGATTGATATTGATTGTTATTGATGGTTGTGGTGACACATACAAGTCTGTGTTGAGCTCATGGTGCTGTCTCTCGTTTATCAACTCAAATATGAGTAAGTTGTGTATCCTTATTCATTATTTTCATTTAATTAAATATTATTTTTAAAAAAGTACCGTAAATCTTCTAATTGTAACCCTGTGTTATTATTCTTTGATTGTTTTTTAGGGTAGGTTGCTATTAGAAGGGGGTTACTATTAGAGTAGTGGGTTACTATTACTAATCTTAAATTAGGCACCGGTCAGCAAATCATCGCAAAATAATAAAACCGTACGAATAAACAAATTTGGTTGAACTCTAACTTTATTTTATAAACTCAAAAACACTCAATCCTCCCCCACTCCCGAGATCAACATGCATTATCTCTTTATTTTCAAAATACGGCTGCATTATAAGCGATCAATCATTTTGTCAATAGTTTTTGTGACTCTAATAGTAACCCACATGGGTTACTACTAGAGCAGTGGGTTATTATTATAGACTGACTTTTAATGTGGGTTACTATTAGAAGGGGTTACTATTGGAGTGTGGGTTACTATAAGAAGGGAGTACTATTAGAGTGTTGGTTACTATTAGAAGGGGGTACTATTAGAGCGTGGGTTACTATTAGAAGGGGGTACTATTAGAGCGTGGGTTACTATTAGAAGATTTACGGTATGTGTAAATTGGGTATCATATGCAGTGGTTTTGTTTATCATTAAATTATATAATTATAAAAAACATTATGTGTGAACGCCGCCTTACCATTCGAAACAATGGATTTAAATTATTATAATTTGCCATTACATGTTTTAATACGTGTGTTTTAATGTTTTTAATGTGTTTTAATACCTGTCGCACTTTGTAATACAAGTGTCCGTTTGTATTAAGTTTTCTTACTTTGTAATAACAGTTCGTCGCAATTATTTTTTTATTTTGTACACTGCCTCTAGCCCTTTGTACTAACATGTTTTATTTAAGTATTTTACCATTAACCGTTACGTCACCAGGTGCTGTATCTCAACATACTATCTATTTCCGAAGTATCATAGGAATATTTGATAATACAGCATCACATGTGGTGCCTGTATCATGGCTAGGGTTTTTTTTGCGTGACTTCCAAGATCATCATCCGGCCGTAAGAACTAGAAATCCATAAATCCTGAGCTCATGACATAGCCGCCACTGCCTATGAATTATATAATATACATATATTTTATTTTTTGTAGTTAACAATTGCCACAAAAATAAAACAAATTAACAACACGCTTATACAATAAGAATATTATTGATGTAATTACGTTATGAATAAGTTTAATATTATTGCTGCATACCAATTATGTTCAGAGACTGAAATAACGAAAATAATTAAATGCATCGATGGAATCGATAAGCTTACTTTAATATTTCCTCAAATATTAGCCTATCAAGGCCCTTAGGCTATATAACTATTACAATTTCTTTATATTCTAGGGCGTCTCTATCAACGCTTCCTCAGGTGTTCTGTTCTGGCAGTATTGATTTTATTGTTTTCATATACCTTCTATAGTTCGCAATACAGGTAATCAACTTATTTTGGTCTCCTTTGTTTTCTTTCTTTTCTTTTTTTGTAATAGTGTAATTTTGTTCTTTATTTATTTATTATTTATTCTTTATACTGAGTAGCCTCTTCGGTCTAAGACTGTTCTCACAAAGGGCCCAGTGTATACTGTATATTATGATGAGTTTGTGACAGTGGCTGTGTGTGCCCTAGTACACCGGTGTAATCTCCAACTCGTCTCTAAAGATGTACTAGGTTCTTTAAAGTGCACTTGAGCCAGAGATATGTACACTGGTCCTTATCCGAGAAGACTCTTTCTACCATCAGAACCATGGAGCGAGTGAGCATCTACTATGTGGACATAAATATGAATAGTGTCGACTTGACACGATAAATTATGACAAGTCACTCGTGGATGGCACTTAGACGCTTCCGTACTTAGCCACTTTTCTTTCAAATTTTACAGTATTCATTTATTCATTCATTTTCTTTATTTCGAATAGTACATCCATATACAAATCATACAACAAACTAAAAAAAAAACAATTTCACCAGGAAATTAACAATATAAGCAACTTTCACAAATAGACTAGTCCATATTTGAGAACAATGAAATGCTGTAGGCATTTCGTGTTAAAAGCAAAAAAACATGTGTTTTAGGGTAATTTCGGGGCGCCGAATTCAAATCTGCTGTTTACCCGGCTCAATTTTTAGATCTTCACCCTTAAAATGTGAAAAACAAAATGGCCGCCATTTCAGACTTATTTTGGCTTATAACTTGACTTCTAAGTGACGTAGCAAGTTAAAAATGGTGTCTATACCTATGTTTGTGATATGAAGATTCCAAATATACTGTTATTAAAGTTGTAAATATTCTATTTCAGCCGCCATGTTGAAATCCAAGATGGCCGCCATTTAAAACGTATTTTGGCTTATAACTTGACTTTTAAGTGACGTAGCAAGTTAAAAATGGTGTCTATATCTATGTTTGTGATATGAAGATTCCAAATATACTGTTATTAAAGTTGTAAATATTCTATTTCAGCCGCCATGTTGAAATCCAAGATGGCCGCCATTTAAAACATATTTTGGCTTATAACTTGACTTTTAAGTGACGTAGCAAGTTAAAAATGGTGTCTATACCTATGTTTGTGATATGAAGATTCCAAATATACTGTTATTAAAGTTGTAAATATTCTATTTCAGCCGCCATGTTGAAATCCAAGATGGCCGCCATTTAAATCGTATTTTGGCTTATAACTTGACTTATAAGTACTATAGAAAGATAAAAACGATGTCTATGTTTGTGAGACTGAGGATTCCTTAGTATCACAAACATAGGTATAGAAACAATTTTTAACTTGCTATGTTAATTAAAAGTCAAGTTATAAGCCAAAATACGTTTAAAATGATGGCAGCCATCTTGGATTTCAACATGGCGGCTGAAATAGAATATTTACAACTTTAATAACAATTATATATAATTAGTATATTTATTATGTAAAGATACATATAAATAATAAAAAATGTTACAACCAAAACATGTGAATAATAGTGTGATATATAATCATGTTTTACAGAAAAACACGCGAAGACGAGAAAACGGACAAAAAGCCATACAATGTGGTGGTACCAACAGCAGCCAAGGTACATAAGAATCATTTAGTTCTAAAAAGGTTTGGAAAAATGAGACATTTCGGATCCAGAGGTCGGGATTTTGACTTTAGGCTTAAAGTAGATTTTAAGCCGTCGGTAAGTTTTAATGTTCAAGTGTTTACACTTCTGTCTACACTATCAAACTTGTTTGACAAAAAAAAAAGTTTGTTGTGACCACATATGGTAGCGAAATGCACAAATATGGTGGTGATATGACATCATCATGTCCATACATACATTTTTTTGTCGTCACAAAGTTTTGTTTTGTTTCAGAATTGTTCAACTTCCATTCAGAACAAGTTACAGAGAAGTAAATGGGCATCGAAGATGTACCTACCACATATCACCATGGTGATGCACGAAGGCGCGATGTCAAACGACGAGTATAGCAGACTACATGCGTTTGGTATGCCTTATGGTCTAAGCTTTCGCAATGACTTGGTATACACAGGTGAGGAGGAGAAGCATTGTGTCGGTTTATTGCGCGCCCCTTGATAACTATTGATGCTGGCCTCAGACAGTGCCAATGTAAATACATACAGTTTACAATTATTATAGGCCTACTTTGTAGGCCTAATACAATATGTGTATGTACAATATGTAATGTACAATATTCCTTCTTCGGTTTTTCCTTTAAACTAATGAGGTGTACCGAAAAACTGGCCTACATTTATTATTCCCATCATAATGTATATATGTGAATCATTGTCGACCACAGTGAGTGTAGTGGTGGTTCAATGCATACATTCAGATAGCAATGAAATAGGCCTTAAGCTCTTTTCACATTAAAAGAAGGTGGGACGACTAATTATCAAGTCCAATGAATAATATCTTAGCTCGTGTTTACACTTATTCGGGGGTGAATGTCACGAGAAGCCCAGTGGAGGAATTGGTTTAATCGATTGAACTTTCCTCATGGTGTGAACACGCATTGAGACAGTTTACGTTATTTACTGTTAGATTTACAAGCAATCCTATCAAAGCTACCTCGTGTGGACAGTATATTAGACTTTTCTGGTAAAGAAAGACCATCATGCCTCAGCTGTGCCGTTGTTGGAAATGGCGGCATTCTGAACGGATCTAGGCTTGGCAAAGAAATAGACGAACATGATCTTGTATTCCGGTAATATATAGTTATTAATCAATTGTATTTATTATTTGGCAAAGTTATGTTTAATGTGTAATATTAAAAGACGTCCAGAACAATTAATGTTTGATGTAGTTTGGTTCCCACTATATCCCCCTACAGTATATGACGTAAGCGCAACACTAGTCATTTGACCAATCACGGGCGGCGGATAATCCGTCGCTTGTGATTGGTCACTTGCATGGAACTTACGTCATCGCATTGCGTGCAAGAAACCAAGCTTAAATTAGTAGTACAGTAGTAGTAATATTCTAGATGTTTTTCTGTTTTAGTGTGAATCACGCGATTCGAAGGGGATTTGAGGAAGATGTGGGTACGAGAACTACTCATTACGTAATGATGGACAGATCACTAGAACACACAAGTAAAGAAGATGTTCCGCGAGATAAGGTATCTAACATTTGGTAGCCTACTATAGTTCTTTCACAGAAAATCCCTTCCTTTTGGACACCCCCACCCCTAATACAATAGCAATATTAGCATATACAAATTAATAATTGTTTTGTCTATTTTTGCGTGATTATAAAAAAACCCGTACTAATGATGACCTATTAAAATCAACAATTTTATAGGGGATTATATATGTGTTCTTACCGTGCAGAAGATTAGACTACGACTATATAGAAGCTGCTATTGGACCGCCTAACCCAAATATGAAATTAGTTACTAGTGCCAACAATATGAGAATACTGCATCCGGATTTTGTTCGTTACGTCAACAAAGTGTAAGTTAGTTACCATAAAGCTTGGTTCCCACTAGGACGCAACTATAATTTGAACAATCAAAAGCGATGGATTGTTCGAACTGTCACCTGTGATTGGTCAATTCGCTTGTCTTGCGGCTTAAGGCCCATTTACACTAGGTGTCGATAACGATCGACGATAAATAGACAAATATGCATTTTTCATACAGAACTATAGAATAATCATTTATGCTTTGATAAAAATGATATGTTCACATGTCCAATCAAATGACGTCATGATTAGTAAGATCAATAATATCGTGACAATACAACGTTCTTATTGTTTTTATTTATCATGACGTCATTTGATTGGAATTTTAAAAATATTATTTTTATCAAAGACAGCATAGATGATTATCCCATAGTTCTATAACGAAAAACTTTCTAATTTCTTTTGTTTTATGTAAAAAATATGCATGCTTATCTATTTATCGTCGATCGTTATCGTCCTAGTGTAAACGGGCCTTTACATCCTTGCGTACGTTGCTAGTGGGAAACATGCCTTGCAATTTTTTTTTCTCTAAACGAACTTTTTATTTTAAATTTTTGCTTGGCTTTGAGTGTTCCCCGATACGAAATAATACCATCAAATAATAAATATATTTTATAAATAATGTTTGTTTAGTTGGATCCAAAGACATCGTGCCTTTCGACCAACAACTGGAGGTATTATGTTCATGTCGGCGCTCCATAGTGGATGTGACTCTGTCAATGCGTATGGCATGGGATTCAATAAGCAGTACTCTTCACATTACTACGATATCGAATACCGACCACATAATTCAACTGCTAGTCACGACTTTGGACGAGAGATTGAAATTCTGAAAATATTAGACAAAGAAGGCATAATTAATTGGTACAAGCGAGATGTTAAACAATTTTATTCATAAAAATGTCACTTTGAATAAACTGACTGACAAGCAGAATTTCAGTATTTTATTTATTTATGTTCTGCCAATTACAAATTGTATAATAAACAGGATTAAACATTCTTCATTCTAAAATTTAGTTGGATCCAAAGAAATCGTGCCTTTCGAATTTCGAAAGAGTGGCAAGGTTCCCAAGTTATGGAAATCTACAAATATTACTCCGCTAAATAAGGTTACTCAACCTAAAGGTATGAATGACTATAGGCCCATTGCATTAACATCGCTTGTTATGAAGAGTTTTGAAAGATTGATTGAAAACAAGTTAATTAAAGAAACAAAGAATCAAGCGGACCCATACCAATTTGCTTATTGTTCAAACAGAAGCGTAGAGGATGCTACTTTGTGTCTCTTCCGCTTTCAATACTATTCGGCCAAGTGTACTATTGAGGAAGCTGATGACAATGAATGTAAATCCTTATTTATGTTCATGGATAAACAATTTTGTTACTGGTAGAAGTCAACGAGTTACGGTTAACAATTTTTATTCAAATTATATTGACTCTAATACTGGAACACCGCAAGGATGTGTGTTATCCCCACTTTTATTTTCAATATATGTTAGTGATTTAAGATGTAATGTTAATTCATGTAACATTATCAAGTTTGCGGATGACATGTGTTTGACTGGTCTTATTACAGGAGGGGATGAATTTGTATATAGAGAAGATCGTAACAAGGGTTTTAGATTGGTGTAATATTAATTATTTGTGTATTAATTCTAAAAAAACCAAAGAGCTTATATTTGACTTCAGAAAAAATGTTAATCACATTCCACTTGTTATTGACGGAAATTATGTTGAAAATCCAGAGTCTCATAAATATTTAGGGGTTTGGATAGATACGAATCTAAGTTGAGATACACATACGTGCAAAGTATATGCTAAAGGTGTTCAACGACTGTATTCCTTAAGGAAGTTGAAACAATATAATATAGGCCGTGATTCTTTATTTCTTTTTTATCAAAGTGTTATTCAATCTGTTTTAAGCTTTTGTTACTTGGGTAAATGGTCTAACAAAGAAAAATTTGAGTAAGTTAAACAGAATAGTTAGGAATGCAAGCAAAACTACTGGTGTCGAAATTTAAGGTATCACACAAATGTGTAATGATGGAATGATATCTAAATTAAATAGTATTTTAGCTGATGAATCTCATATTCTCAACAATAAGTTAGTAGTTACCAGATCTGGAAGATTAACAACAATTTCAGTAAAAACAAATAGACATAAATTTTCATTCTTACCTAGCGCTACTAGACTATACAACAGTGAGTTTCAAAGATAGGTCATTAGGTCTGTTGTATTTTTTATTGCTGATCATTTTTTGTTGTTGTTGTTAGTTCCAAGTTGATCACGAATGTAAATATTATGTATGTATTGTTTTTGCTTGTGTTTTTCTGCCAAGAAAACAATTATCATTATACTATGCATGAATGACTTAATAAATCGAATCTGAATCTGAATCTGAACTGGAGGTATTATGTTCATGTTGGCGCTCCGTTATTCATTTTATGCTAATTATTACTATATTTTATCCTACAAACGAAAGATATGGTCAGTACGCGTACGGGAACGATTGCACTGCCAATATGATTATCAATAGAGGGGGTAGTCGATCGTGTTTTTTATTTATTCATATACACTTTTATTATTCATAAAATACTTCAAAGTTAGTGCTATACCATCTCATCATATCATGGAAACGTCGCTACTTGCTTTTAAACAAATTCATTTTGTACAATAGTCCAATAATCATTTTCTAAAATGATTACGATAGCATAAAAAAAGACAACTACCCCCTCTATTGGTAATCATAGTTTAATAGTTCCCGTCGTACCATGACTGAAATTATAGTCCGCCCTCTTCCATGAGAAAACTTTTTATATATTTGGAAAGGGTACTAACTATTAAGTTCACGTCTTATTTAAGATATATAACGAATTATTTCTAATTGTAATTACTTTTTATTAATCGAAATATGCTAGTATTTAATTAAAGGTTGGTTTAAACACATATAAGTCGTTTCAACTCTACAATTTTGTTTCGAAAACGATGAACGAAATTTCCGAATTATACCACCACCTCCCTGATCACTTTTCTTTATTAAAATAAGAACATATCGATAATATATTAACGATTATTAATATTTTATGAATACATTAGTATAAAACGCATATTATTAATCCTTTTAATCACGAGATGATAGTTTCGATCTATTATACAGTTGTTTAACTTCATTTTTTGTTAATTTTTTTGGGGAAAAACATTAAATTGATTTAAACAAATTAAAAATATGGAACGCTTCACGATTTTGCGTGTCATCCTTGCGCAGGGGCCATGCTAATCTTCTCTGTATCGTTCCAATTTTAATATATGTACTGCCGAAGCGAGTACATTAATTGTCGAAATAATACATTTTATATGTATACTGCCAAATTTCATATAACAATGTATATATGTCGATTCCAATCAACGCGATTATACTAGGTAAAAAACACATTAAACGAATCGTTGTAAAATTCTCTACAAGCTCATCGCCTCATAAATTTAGTTTATAGTCCAGTTAACCATAATAGTTATGATTTAATAATCATATATAGGGATTTTTGTATCTATTATGTTGTTGGAAAATCATTTGAATATGAATAGAATTGACAAAAGAAACTAAGCATTCAAAGCTACTAACAATGCAGTAATTGACATTCCTTTGTTTGCATATTGGCCATTTTGGGTGAATACCATAATAAATGTTCTTTCATATTTTAAGCAATGCGTTTTAAGAACCTACACAGTACTTCATTAAAAGCATTAAAATATTAGTTGTGCTAGATTTTCAATTGCTTAAATTGATTACATGTATCATAATATTAAAGTTGTAATGAAATTTTTTTCTAAAAGAAGCCCACCTCGAAAAGAAGCCCACCTCGAAAAGAAGCCCACCTCGAAAAGAAGCCCACCTCGAAAAGAAGCCCACCTAGTAAAGAAGCCCACCTTGAAAAGAAGCCCACATCGAAAAGAAGCCCACCTCGAAAAGAAGCCCACCTAGTAAAGAAGCCCACCTCGAAAAGAAGCCCACCTCGAAAAGAAGCCCACCTCGAAAAGAAGCCCACCTAGTAAAGAAGCCCACCTTGAAAAGAAGCCCACATCGAAAAGAAGCCCACATCGAAAAGAAGCCCACCTTGAAAAGAAGCCCACCTCGAAAAGAAGCCCACCTCGAAAAGAAGCCCACATCGAAAAGAAGCCCACCTAGTAAAGAAGCCCACCTTGAAAAGAAGCCCACATCGAAAAGAAGCCCACATCGAAAAGAAGCCCACCTTGAAAAGAAGCCCACCTCGAAAAGAAGCCCACCTCGAAAAGAAGCCCACATCGAAAAGAAGCCCACCTAGTAAAGAAGCCCACCTTGAAAAGAAGCCCACATCGAAAAGAAGCCCACATCGAAAAGAAGCCCACCTTGAAAAGAAGCCCACCTCGAAAAGAAGCCCACATCGAAAAGAAGCCCACCTCGAAAAGAAGCCCACCTCGAAAAGAAGCCCACCTAGTAAAGAAGCCCACATCGAAAAGAAGCCCACCTTGAAAAGAAGCCCACCTCGAAAAGAAGCCCACCTTGAAAAGAAGCCCACCTCGAAAAGAAGCCCACATCGAAAAGAAGCCCACCTTGAAAAGAAGCTTATTTCGAAAATAAGCTCATACAAGAGTCTTTAAAAAAAGAAGAAGCCATAGAATCAGTTTAGTAATAATAATATAATAATTTATTTGGAAGCTACACTTTTGAAACAGTGGCACACTTCTTGAATGAAGGTGTGTCCAGAGTAAGTAAAATAAAAGTTAGAGAAAGAAAATGATTTAACAATAGGCCTTTAACAAGGAAACTTCAACTAAATTATTATGTACAAGATATAAAAAAATAACATTAACAAAAGTAATATTTTTTAAACTGCCTACTTCCTTTTATTGATAACTTTATACTTTTTAATCATAATATTTATCATTCTTGACTCGTTATATATTTTACTTGAATTTATTATGTTTACCTCATTTTATTGAAGGAAGAAATAAATGTTAAGTTGAATTGAATTGAACTTCTTTAATGAAGGTGCGTCCATAATACAGTAAGTAAAATAAAAGTTAAACAAAAAATGATTTAACTTAACAATAGGCTTATTTGCAGTACAAGGAAACTTAAAATAAATTATGTACAAGATTAAACGTAATACAGGATTTAAAAAGCAAAGAACTAATTATTTTCATTGTTGATTTCCCTTTTCTTTTTCCATGCCCGTCTGGTGAAACCTTTACAAAATCTATCGAATGCAACTTCAATATTAGTTTTGTACGGTTGCGAGTCATTAATTGGTTATGACAGTGCCAAAAAATACAACTAACCCCTCTGTTGGCAATCACAGTGAAAGTTCCCGTACTGACGCGACCATCGAGGCGGTACTGACAGAAAATAAATACTTATTATAATCATAATACACCTGTATTATTCATTATTTCATTAAAACTAGTATCCTAGTAACTCATCACGAGTAGACCATTGCTTACGTTGAAACTAATGAGTTGTTTAGTACGATATAATCCAATATTCATAAAAATGTTATGACAGCGTAATAAAGAAATAAAGTCACTAAATTTTAATAAATCTAAGAAACAACAATATCCTTTGTGTTCCCTTTAGCAAAGTCAATGTTCTTAAAAGTGGTTAGGCCTACATCAGTAGATTAAGTTTATCTTATAATAGTTTAGTCCAGGCCCATCCCCATATCGACATTTTTAATTCCAATCTTTATCTGTTTCGTCGTAATTTAAGTGTTTCTGAGTTGTTGTAATTGTCTTTGTATCTGTTAAACCAAGCTGTAAGTGGCGGATTTGTTTCTGCTGTTGTTTCTGGTTTAAAAAACTAGAGACTTAATATTTAATTTCATATTTCAATGAAAAAGTGCACTTCCGGAGACAAGCTCTATTGTCCTGGTGAGTCTTATATAGTTTGTTTCATATCATTTCAAATCATGTAAAGTGCCATTTTTCCGGGCGGGAACCTATACAGCTCTATTTTTCAAAATTGTCTTTGCTCTGTACTGAAGATTCTTATATATGTTGTTAAAAAAAATAATAGATGTCATTTCCGGGGACCTTGCAGCTAAAGTTTGGTATGCCGTGCGTTGTTATGCAAATGAGTTTGTGCAGGTGTATTATGGGGAAGATTCGCGGTAAACACGCCACACTGTTAAATTTGATGTTGTTAATCTTTACATTAGAAAATTGTTCATTCAAATCATGTAAATAAAACATTTTCCGGAGGAACCTAGCAGCTCTTCTCTTTTAGTTTGCAAAAGTAATCTCGAAAAGAACTCCATGTGGAAAAGAAGCCCACCCAAGAGTACTAAAAATGAAGGAGCACATGGGCTTCTTTTCGAGGTTTTATGGCAGTCTATTTAATGGAAAATAATGCCATGCAACTTTGTTATTTAAAAAAAGATCCACTTGTTTAGGCCTGACATTTACAACCCTCAAAATATCACTCTTTCAAAATTAAAGAAAAACAATATTTATTTCCAATTCCAAAAAAAAAAAAATATCCGTAGAGGTTCGAACCCAATCTACTAGAGTTAAGAGCAACCAAACCTGAGCATTACCCGTTCGGCCACAAAGTAGTACATGACTGAACAGCTGATAATAGTCTATTTATACGTGTATTACGTAATTCATCATTACGTCATAAATATCCTATTAACCTTGATAAAACCAAAATGATCAGTTAGCTCAGTCGTCTGAGCGTCGTGTTAACAACACGTATGTCGTGGGTTCGATTCCCACGCTGGTCGGTGGAATAGAGTTAAGGCTATGCGAGCCACTGTGTTTGGGGTTCACAGATCATACGTCCCCCTTTCCACCACACATCATGAGGCGACAACATCAATGCATCTGGTGATGTGGTGGAAACGACCCCAAAAGGCTGTGGCAGGGCCTTAGTGCTGAGGCAGGGAGAGCACATTTAACATCTTTTTTGTTTTACATTTTTTTTTCAACCTGTATTCGATCTCGTAAATGTTATGTTTGCCGCCCTCAATTTTAAAAGAAATTGAATTTATTATATATTCATCGCAGGTGTACGAAACGGTTTGGTATGCCGTGCATTGTTATACAATGGTCACGTGCAGGTGTAGTGGGAAAGATGCTATTGTTAGTCATTCGCGGTCAACACGCCACACTGATTTTGTTAATAAATGTTGCTACATTGGTAACGAAAATGTCCGATTCATGCAAGATATTGTATTGTAATATTATGTTATGAATAAACGTTTAAGGTAGTTGGTGTGTTTGGCCAGAATCCCAGAATAAACATGTTTTAAACAGATAGTTTGTCTCCGATGGTTTTTGTATGGGGTTAATGGAGAGTGAAATAAGATAAAATATAGAACATTTGCAAAGATGGCGATTTCTAGACCAATTTCGAAGCATAGACTAATTCCGCCGCCGGGCTAGGCCTTAAACATATACGAAGTCGAGTTTTAAAGTAGAAAACCCCAGCTAAAATGTTGAAGTCGCATCTGGATAGTTGAAATTTTAACATTATCATAATTATCATAGGTGATTATGTATAGTAATAAGTATAAGTGCAATTCTGGGCTCTATTTTCATTATTATAGCTCTGCCCCAACGGTGGGCTAGTACTGGAGACTTAATATTTAATTTCATATTTCAATGAATAGGGGCACTTTCTTATATAATTTTTTTCATATAAATTCAAATCATGCAAAGTGCCATTTATTTCGGGCGGGAACCTATGCAGCTCTATTTTTCAAAATTGTCTTCGCTCAGCCCCAAAAATGGTAGGGTACTGAAGATTCTTATACATGTTGTAATAAAAATAGATGTCATTTCCGGGGACCTTGCATCAAAACAGTTTGGTATGCCGTGCGTTGTTATGCAAATAAGTTTGTGCAGGTGTATTATGGGGAAGATTCGCGGTGAACATGCCACACTGTTAAATTTGATGTTGTTAATCTTTACATTAGAAAATTGTTCATTCAAATCATGTAAATAAAACATTTTCCGGGCGGGAACCTAACAGCTCTTCTCTTTTAGTTTGCAAAAGTAATCTCGAAAAGAACTCCATGTGGAAAAGAAGCCCACCCAAGAGTACTAAAAATGAAGGAGCACATGGGCTTCTTTTCGAGGTTTTATGGCAGTCTATTTAATGGAAAATAATGCCATGCAACTTTGGTTTTGATTTAAAAAAAGGTCCACTTGTTTAGGCCTGACATTTACAACCCTCAAAATATCTCTCTTTCAAAATCAAAGAAAAACAATATTTATTTCCAATTCCAAAAAAAAAAAAATATCCGTAGAGGTTCGAACCCAATCTACTAGAGTTGAGAGCAACCAAACCTGAGCATTACCCGTTCGGCCACAAAGTAGTACATGACTGAACAGCTGATAATAGTCCATTTATACGTGTATTACGTAATTCATCATTACGTCATAAATATCCTATTAACCTTGAAAAAACCAAAATGATCAGTTAGCTCAGTCGTCTGAGCGTCGTGTTAACAACACGTATGTCGTGGGTTCGATTCCCACGCTGGTCGGTGGAATAGAGTTAAGGCTATGCGAGCCACTGTGTTTGGGGTTCACAGATCATACGTCCCCCTTTCCACCACACATCATGAGGCGACAACATCAATGCATCTGGTGATGTGGTGGAAACGACCCCAAAAGGCTGTGGCAGGGCCTTAGTGCTGAGGCAGGGAGAGCACATTTAACATCTTTTTTGTTTTTAAATTTGTTTTTAACCTGTATTCGATCTCGTAAATTTTATGTTTGCCGCCCTCAATTTTAAAAGAAATTGAATTTATTATATATTCATCGCAGGTGTACGAAACGGTTTGGTATGCCGTGCATTGTTATGCAATGGTCACGTGCAGGTGTAGTGGGAAAGATGCTATTGTTAGTCATTCGCGGTCAACACGCCACACATTTTGTTAATTAATGTTGCTACATTGGTAACGAAAATGTCCGAGTCATGCAAGATATTGTATTGTAATATTATGTTATGAATAAACGTTTAAATTAAGGTAGTTGGTGTGTTGGCCAGAATCCCAGAATAAACATGTTTTAAACAGATAGTTTGTCTCCGATGGTTTTTGTATGGGGTTAATGGAGAGTGAAATAAGATAAAATATAGAACATTTCCAAAGATACCGATTTTAGACCAATTTCGGGCTAGGCCTTATAGGCATATGAAGTCGAGTGGAAAACTCCACCTAAAATTTTGAATGAAGTAGCATCTGGATGGTTGAAATTTTAACATTATCATAATTATCATAGGCGACTATGTATAGTAATAAGTATAAGTATATAAGTGCAATTCTGGGCTCTATTTTCATTATTAGCTCCATGGTGGGCTAGTACTGGAGACTTAATATTTAATTTCATATTTCAATGAATATGTGCACTTTCCGGAGACACTAAATAAGTATTTATCTTAGACAAACGCAAGTTATTAAAATCACTGATATGGCTTGAAACTAATTTTTATTTTGCATTACGGATGGAATAACCGATATTTAACATATATAGCAAGTTTGAAATATTTTTGAAGTATTTCCAGAAGTATTTTTTCTCGATGTTTTAAATACGAAAAGATATTAACATTCAGTGACTTATTTATAGTTTATATCACTGTGCTCCACTGGTGCCAAATTGTGGCCACTTGAGCACAGTGTATTAACATACGAAAAGATATTCAATTCAATTCATATTTATAATGCGCCGAATTCTTTCCAAAAAGATAAGTTCTAAGGCGCAACGCCAGAACCGCTAGCACTCGTAAATTTGTTGAAATAAATATGATTTCAGATGCCTTTTAAACATATAATATTGAAACTTATTGAAGCGACTTCAAATTAGGTCCACTTGAGCACAGTGTATTAACATACGAAAAGATATTGAAAGTAGTGACTTATTTCTATTATATCACTGTGCTACCCTGGTGCTAAATTGGGTCCACAGTTACCGTAGTACTATTTATATTATTGAAGTTAATAAAGGCATAAATGGCGCTCCGTTGAGAAGTAGAGAATGCTCCAGTCGTCAGAATGGAGCGGGGTTGGTGAAATCTGTCCACAATAGGTTACTTTTCTGTCCATAATAGGTTACTTTCTGTCCACAATAGGGACTAGAGGGCGCTATTGTTTGTCCATAATAGGTTACTTTCTGTCCACAATAGGGACTAGGGGGCGCTGTTGTTTGTCCATAATAGGTGACTTCCATAATTGGCTGTCCAAAATAGGTGACTTTTTGTCCACAATAGGGGACTTTATTGGAGTAGTGCGCCATCCATTATGTTGTCCATAATAGGTGATTTTTGTAATGTGTAACTTGTGTAGGAAACTCCATAGCATATAGTAGACTAGTAATTAAGTAGCCTGGCCCTAGTATAGGCTAGATAGTGGCCAACCAAGTACTATACTAACTAAACTAGGCCTAGCCTAGGCCCTAGGCCTATATCCTATAGGCCTCCAAGTCTGAGTTAATAGTAGGAAAGTTGTATCGTAAATAATAATTTGCTTTCTGGGAAGAATTATGAATTGCCTTTTGAATTCCAACAAAACCAAAAATAACCCTTCAACACCTTAAATCCTAATAAAAGTTTAAATGTAATTCAAACAAGTCTTCAATAGAGTCTTCAAATAGGTTTTGAGAGAAAAAATCCTATTAAAGTGTGATTTTCCGGTTTTTTTTAATTGTTGTATGAAATTTTTATTCTGAAATAAGTGATCAATCAACCAATAGGTAATATTTCTAGCACTTTCAAACTATAAAAATAAGGTAGGCCCTATGTCCCAAGTGTGTCTAAAATCACTTTCCTTGTTGTTTTCCTTTGTATACTCCTTGTTGTTTTCCTTTGTATTCTCTAAACATAATATTTCTCAAATGGTGCCCACACTACAATCTAACCACTAGGAGTAATACAGCTTTGTTCAACTTGACCAAGACATATTTTATATAATGCATGTAACAAGATGTAAAGACAAGTGGAATTACTCAAGAATCAGACAATGTTCACTAAGTTACAGTGTGTATGTAAATAGTTTGAGAGAATATTATGGCACATTGTACAGGATTTAAGGTTTTAAGATTGTTGACATTTGCTCATTTAGATTTAGCAATTAAATATAATCTATTTGAAGCATTATACAATCATTATTTTTATAGGACGTGATAAGGTGTGATCTGACATCAGCAAATTAAAAAAGAAGAAATATTATTTACAATATCACCAACTTTGACTTGCGCTTTATTTGAAATAAAATATGTAATCCATTGGTGTTTTCACCAACAGCTACTGAGTTATTAAGTTCTTTTTATTAGACACCGTCCAGTGCAGAAGAAAAGTCAAGAAAACAAAAATTAAAATGTTTACAGCCTTTAACTGTGCCCATGAATGAAAACCTTTGAAAGTAAAAGTTCAATATTATACATTTGTTTAATTCCAAACTGAAAAAATGTAATTAGTATATTATTATACTATTCTAGATACATCAAAGCAATTTCTCAACAATCTTACAAATTATAGGAGTTAAAGACGCTTGACAACAGCTTTTCATTTCATCTTTGGGTTTTCCATTCCCTTTGTAAATAAGTAGGCTTACAACATTTGAATCTTCCTATTGTTTTAGTAAAATACGTTTTTATACCTTTATACCTTTAATTCCTGATGATAGTCCACATAGGTTATATAGATATATGATAATGTTTTCTCTTTACCGTTAATTTTTTGTTTTTTTTTGTTTTGTTAACAGTAATAATAAAAATCAACTTTATCAATTTAATATTGCAAAAGACATCAGAGTTCAGCACTTCATTTCGTCATTTTAGGTCGTCCCTTGTTTCAAAATCCATGACAAATCATCCCAGTCAGTAGTCAATCAACAGCAGCAGTTCTCATCCATTTATTATATTGTTGTTTAATTAAATGAATCAATTTTAATGTTTAAAGATGTATTGTCCCCCTGAAAAAATAATTCTTAAAAAAAAAATTTCCATTCCATTTTATTGTAACATAATAGTTATCCACATTGACCAAAAATTAGATTGAAAAAAAATGTATTACCTGAAAAAATGTAATTTAAAGCAAAAAATGGTCAAATTGGCTGCTAGCCAATGGATTTTTGGTTGAATTTAACCATTTATTTTGTCATTTTACAAGTGAAAACATTATTTTTTTTTCGTTTTTTTTTCGATTAACTTTATTAAAACTACAAAATAACATATTCAAAGTCTGATTGAATTAATTTTTCATGTTTTTGAGGGACAATACATCTTTAATAATGAAGCAAAATAAATATTATTTTGAATCATTAGGAATACGACAATAAATCCAGTTTACATACACGCAGTGTACAATCAACAATTTTGTTCTGTATTCTAAATTTATTCATAATCTAAATCACATTCAAAAATACTGAATTATATTAATTTTAAAAGTGTAAAAATATGGTTAAACTACAATTTAAAAAATAGCAAAGATAAAAAAAATACACCATAATTATTATGTTTATTACTATAAGTATTGACCGATGATGATATGATCAAAGATATTATGTTGAAATGATGTACCTTTTCATTTCAGCAGGATATATGGGCAGAATATCAAACATCTGTATGCCTATAATAAAAAAAGGAAATAGTTAAACACTATAATAATGTTTAGGTATTGTATAATAAAAGTAACTTCAATCTTAGTAATGCTGAGTCAAATTGTCATGTTGTATGGTGGGACACAGTTATGTTTAAATATTTTATTGCATTTATAAAAAAGATATGTAGGATTGTTTTACTAAATTTATATTTATGCCAGTTGTCAGAGTCAATTATTACCATACTCACTATATAAAAACTTATATTAAATGTTTAAAGATAAAGGCTTTATTGAATGAATGCTTTAATAATATAACATTTAATTAAATTTTGAAATATTTTCTGCATGAATTTGTCAGTGGATTTATCTATTCTTTGTATGGTGATTGTAATGTTTATAATGAATGGAAATAAACAAAGAAATATCTACTTTTATTTTCCTAGCAAAGCAAATGAATAGAACATTTCAAATGTATTGTCAGTAAGTTTTTCTACTACGGTACTGATAATATTCAGTTTGTCTCATTTGTATCCTCCTTTTCGAGATTACTTTTGCAAACAAATACTGTTTTGAAATAGGCTTCTTTTTGGGATTTCACAGTATCTTGATCATATTGAAAAATCTCCTAAAAGATGTGGGTTATATGTAAAGTATTTTTCTTCAATTGTAGGTTGGGCCTATCTGTTACTTACCCTAGTTAATAGACATTTCCATGCTACTGTACTATAACATTGATCAGAAGATACACTGTACACAATCTGTAATACACGCAAAAAATATGGGAAAACAATTGTGAGATTTAAATAGATGACATAATTAATAACACAGTAACACTAGCTCTGGTTCTACTATACTGCCAACCTATTAACTGTCCGCACTGTTTGGATAAGACTCGTTCATTCACAAAATAATAAAAAAAACTAAAATTTTAATAGTTCAATCTAGCAATCTAGATGTTTGTGATTTGAAGATTTCGGTCTTCAAAGTATAGTAGCGGTGGCAGTAGTAAAAGACCGTATTAAATAGTGACTAGGCCTCTAGTCACTTAGTGACCTGCAGAATAGGCAATATAGTTACGAGTAAAATAGTATGTTAGTCTATATATATTCATATTATATTAATAAATAATAAAAAAACAAACAAACAAGATAACTGAGGCTAGGCCTAGTTGTTTGTAGTAGGAAACATATCTACCTAATATGGAGCCCATGTCATTTGTATTCCTGTAAGCAGGGAGGTACCCTGCTGCTGTATCTAAGCTAGGCCTAGCCCTAGGTAGGCTAGTAGTAGTAGGCCTAAGTAGGCCTATAGTATAGAGGTAGCCTAACTAACAGGACTAGGCCCTAGGCCTAGGCTAGAGAGACTTAAATACTATACTAATTAGCCTAGGTCGGTAGCCTCAACTCAAAGCATGGAGCTCCATGCTCAAAGTCTGAAGAGAAAGCAAATTAGTATTACTTCTACTCGCGAAACAAACTACGTACGTACGAGAGTACGCCAAAAAAATCACCTATTATGGACAACACAATGGATGGCGCACTACTCCAATAAAATCCCCTATTGTGGACAAAAAGTCACCTATTTTGGACAGCCAATTATGAAAGTCACCTATTATGGACAAACAACAGCGCCCTCTAGTCCCTATTGTGGACAGAAAGTAACCTATTATGGACAAACAATAGCGCCCTCTAGTCCCTATTGTGGACAGAAAGTAACCTATTATGGACAGAAAAGTAACCTATTGTGGACAGATTTCACCAACCCTATTGTCAGAATGACGCTCTGAATATACGTACCTCTAATAATTTATTATTAGTTTTGAAATCTGAAACTATAGAGGGATAAGAGGGCAGATGACAACATGTTTGTATGAAAACAATTGTGTTGACACTTTTGTTATTTTTACTAGGCCTAGTTTAAATGTGTCTTTTGAAATATTTTATATCAGTGACAGGTCCACAGTTCATCCCAGGTCAGTGTTTATATTATTGTTAACACTTGCAACTGTAAAATGTATAATATATTGTTGTTTAATGCGTCGTTTAAGATCCCCCAACCACAGGTAGGCCTAGCAAGCTAGGCCTAGGCTAGCCTAGGCCCAACAACTATCGTAGTACGATCGTAGAGTTGCCCTCCTCTCTATACACCGGTCATGCTAATCTTCACCTGGTATCGCCAGGTACTGTAGGGGCCCGGTATCGCCTGGCAGGTAGGGTTTATGATGTCAGGAGCATGTTATTAATGCTTTTAGTAGTAAATTAAACTTAGGCTAGGCTATATATATACCCTAGGTCCTAGCTAGGCTAGGCCTATATTTTTCTTTTCAGAAACAAGTTAAAATCAGTTTTATTCATTGATTTTATTCATATTCAAAATTCATTCGTCACAACGAAGCGTCAAAAACAACAAAACATTACTTACCACAGAGGGCGGTCCTTTTGGAAAAAAACTTTTTTTTATTTTGACAGGTTTCTTTATAATTTTATATTAAAAAATGTACAAAACATACAATTATAATTAAATTAATTAAATATCACTATTATTATTATGTTACTGTAGCATGTACTTGATAACATTTTATATCATAAAACCCTACCAGGCCCTGCCAGGCGAAGATTAGCATGACCCCTCTACACACAGTCCTGTCCCTGCACAATCACATCCCTGCATGGCTAATCACAGAGCCCAGTGCGTCTTAACTGTACAGGTTTAAGAGTAGGCCTATTTTTTTATTTCACACATTTAAATTTGTTACGTAGGAAGGAATGCAAATCTGAGGGAGAAATTGCATCTCACAGCTCATAATTTTTTGACTTGCAACTAATAATATTCTTCGACTTCGACAACTTTTTACGAAACATGCACCCAGAACATGCATTTCAGAAGCATCCTGAAATGTAGTAGAAAAAACCTAACATCACCAGATATTACAAGTAAGAACTTCCACAATAAGTACTACTTGTAGGCCTACCATGATTTGCATGGAATTCTCAAACAATTCTTTGTTCCCTATACACCCTCCCCCCACCCCACCCCCCCCCCCCCCACTGGTATGTATCCTTCAACTTTACCGGGTTAAGCCTGGCCTCCAAAGCCCCTAAATCCAAACAACCATTAAAAATACTACTGAAATAATAAATGGTCATGTAACCTGGCACATCATCATATCATATATAAAATTATAAGTTGTTATGATACTATCTTGTCAGCATAAGGACGCCCTTTACTGTTTAACTTGTTTTTAAGGTTAATCTTATTGTTTATGTTAAATCATGGTAAATTCATCTGTGCAGGAAGTGGTTTTGATTCTCTTCTAATTTAGAATCAATATAGAATACTTAGGAACAGATTATTAGAATATGACCCTTCTTGAAGGACGAAATTGCAATTAAACGGTCAAAGGGTCATCACAAAATGAATACAAACAGGACTTCTGTATTAATAACTATTACTTTCAATTATGTTCAGATTTTTTTTTTAGTAAAAACCTTATATAAAACAATTTGTGGTTTGTTTGTGAATTTTGACTTACAATACATACAGATTCTGGAAAGTGAAGAATATTACAAAATGTTTAAATTGAAAGTAACTGTCTAGAAAAAGTATTAAGAATTTTTTAATCATAGAAATCGGAAATTTCACATGATTTTTATGTTTTGCAATAAAAAAGTAATTTCGTGCATTTTCATGAGCGTGTGGGTGATTTTCTTTTTACTTGAATATTTGCTTGGCGCGTCATAAAAAAAAGTATTTCTGATTCAGTGATTGGCCACCTCTACGCTATGATATCATCGTTTTGTTGGCATTGTTTTGATACTCATATGGTCAAAAGTTTTTTCGTACGGTAGGTCTGTTGATTTTTTTCATGATAAAGTTTTACCAATGGTTTCCAATAATTTTAGACCGAATCATAGCTTTGCATGGCTTGTATATTTTCGTAGTATTTACAGTATCTCCATTTCTGTACAACGACCCTATTCAGAATTTCCAAATTATTGACGGGAGCTCCGATTTTATTGTTGTTTTTTTTTTTCTGATAACAAGTTGTAATGCTGGATTTCTAATGAAAAATTGTAATTTGCAAGGAGTCTGTAGTTACTGTATATCTGAATGTAGTCAATTGACCTGTGAGGTTTATTTAGGTCATGCAATTGATTTCGCAATCCCTACCTCGTCCTGTCTGTTTACATTACAGCATATTGCTATAGAAGATCTGCTAATGTTCATAATACATTAAAACACGGCTCAGCCTTGTTCTGTATTACTCATAAAAAAACTGACCATATGCCATGGTCATAATGTAATTTTTCCATTTTTATGAGTTTTTGATTTTGTGTACATTACTAATCCTATTGTTATACCTTGTTCTAATTAAAGTTTACCAACATGTTTTTCCCTTGTCTGCTTAGTACATGCTGTATCTAGGAAAATTTCATAATTTTTATAAATTATCATAGGCAAATTCCTTAATACAGTGTCATATGTGACATTAACAATTTAAAAATGAAGTAATAATACTAACATTTTTCAATTGGATTTAAGTTGTTTTTAGTTTATTTAACATGTTATACTATATCTAGACAAATTTCTAAATACAATATCATATGTGACATGACAATAACCTAAAAAAAATCTTATGATACAGTGAAACATGTGATGAACATGTGACCTGTACTGTATCACAGAACCTTTCTATGATGCTGAGGAGAATTCAGATTTATGCAAATGTATGCATTACCTCTTTAATCATTGATATGGTATTATGTAAGTAATGTTAACAAGTTGGATAAACTTATATATATTTGGATATTAAAATGTTTTTTTCTGATATCCAATTAATCCTCTTACTGTGGGATTTAAGCTTTAAATCTTTTTAGGAAATCAAATAATAAATAAATAGACAAAATTAAACTTCTGCCTCTGGCACTTTAATTTCATCGAGTTACTTATTTGATTTTTCATTTTAATCATATTGTAAGTAGGTAAACTCATATTACTACCTGGCTTTAGTGATGCAATTAAATAGGTCTACCTACAGTGTAGAAACCTTATTAAATTATTTGGCATATTGTCAATGTGTTAGTATACAAAGCCTTCTGTAATACCCAGAGGGAATATCCTACAATACTAGTAGATAATTCATTGTAGTTTTACATTGGGTCATTGCATTATCAGATGTTTGAAAAACTAGAGAATTTCTGAAAAGAAAATCACAAAAGCAGATATATATTCTAGGGTGTAGGTGTTTGTGTGTGGCCAAAAAACACACACATACTGTCAGGTACTGTAGAGGTTTCATGGTGTGTGATGTGTTGATATGTAGATGCTTTAGGCTGGGTGGAAGTGTTTATAGTTGGGTATCCCCACCCACAAAAATGCAAATGTTAGTAACATTTATGGATGGAATAAACATTAGGCAAGTGGGAGTTTAAATTTATAAGCACGTCACCCATTGAGCATTCAATCAGTACAATCTTAGTTTCCACTAGAGACGCAGTAGACTCAACGCAAGCTAGTTGACCAATAACAAGCAACAGTTCAAATAATCCATCGCTTGTAATTGGTCAAATCACTTATGTGGCGCTTACGTACTTGCATTACTGTACATCTCTAGTTGGAACCAAGCATTAAGCTCTGTCTACACTATCAAACTTTATGTGACAAAAAAATGTGATGTGCCCATATGGACGTAATGATGCCATATCACTACCATATTTGAGCATATCACTACCATATTTGGTCACATCACACTTTTTTTGTCAAAACTAATTTGATAGTGTAAACAGAGCTTTAGTGCTATTTTTATCTGCTTATCAAAAAATATTCTGTTTGTGTTAGTGTAAACCAGGTTTAATGACCTCAGATATATTTCATAATCAAAACATACAAAATGCACTGATTTCTTTTAGGAATTTTGGATGCTGCAATGTTATTGAGAAAGACCTTGGCAATAAACTTAATATTAAATTAAATTTGACAGTAACATCAGCTTTTATACTGGTTAATACATAATATTTCGTTAAAAATTCCAGGCACCACTTTATGTTATGCCGTAATTAATACAGAATTGCAGCCAAGAAAATCAGCTGATTTCATGCGATTTCATCATACTTTTATTGTTTTGTAAAATGCGCTTTTAAAAATAGACTAGATTAAATGACTTTGATGTTAACCAAATGCTTGACTTTAATTCAACTTCTTCCATGGTGATGAATGATATGTGTGGTCTTAATGTATTCGTTTTACTTTTTCATTTGTTCTGCTTTTAAGATTGAACTGTAAATGCATGTGTGCATATCCGGTCATGACTTGAGGTGTTAATAAAGAAACTAAACTCTGTCTACACTATCAAACTAGTTTGACACAAACAGTGTGATGAGCCCAAATATGGTAGTGATATTACAACATCATGTCCATATATGGGCACATCACATTTTTTGTCACATAATGTTTGATAGTGTAGGCAGAGCTTTAAATGTATCAGTTCTATGATAAGATCGTTGATTTGATTTGAGAGATACTTTGTGCTATTGATATCCACTGAATTATCAGGTTTCTTTTTTATCTATATTTCCTGTATACAGTAACAATCAACAATACTTAAAATTACGCTATGAATCATTTTCTTTATTATGAAATATTATTATCAATATCACCGATAATGCACTGTCCTTAATAAAATATCATCATGATATGAACACACAATTCATTCTCGTAATTCACCATCAATTAGCAATGTTCTAATTAATAAAGTAGTTGTGCGTAATTGCTAGTTGATAATTTCAAACTAGCTAAATGTTTGCTGGTTGTAATTTTTTTTAAATAGTTAATTTTTAATCTAGCAATGGTACTTGAGCCTTGATTGGTTAATTTGAATTGTAAATTGAAGTGATGAATGTTTTGTTGAATTGATTAATCCCATACCAAAATATGTGCTTATGTTGCTAGTTATTTTATTTTTAAAACAAACTAATCACTATCATCTACTGTAATATTGCAGCATCATTGTTGTCATTGTGCATTTTCATCAACTTGTTAATACCAATAGCATCAACAGTGTATACCATCTTCCCCATTATCATGATGCACTGATTATTGTTTTTCACTTTCTTATGCTACTGTAATTATTGTTTTTCCCTATCCCATAATTATTGTTTTTCCCTATCCCATAATTATTGTTTCCCCATTCCCATGATTTTCCCCACCCCACAATTATTGTTTTTCCCTATCCCATAATTATTGTTTTTCCCTATCCCATAATTATTGTTTCCCCATTCCCATGATTTTCCCCACCCCACAATTATTGTTTTTCCCTATCCCATAATTATTGTTTTTACCTATCCCATAATTATTGTTTTTCCCTATCCCATAATTATTGTTTTTCCCTATCCCATAATTATTGTTTTTTCCCTATCCCATAAATATTGTTTCCCCATTCCCATGATTTTTCCCACCCCACAATTATTGTTTTTCCCTATCCCATAATTATTGTTTTTACCTATCCCATAATTATTGTTTTTCCCTATCCCATAATTATTGTTTTTCCCTATCCCATAATTATTGTTTTTCTCTATCCCATAATTATTGTTTTTCCCTATCCCATAATTATTTTTTCTCCATTCCCATGATTTTTCCCTACCCCACAATTTTTGTTTTCTCAACCCCCAGTTATTGTTTTCTCTACCCCCGATTATTGTTTTTCCTACCCACGATTATTGTTTCCCCATCTCCACAATTTTTGTTTCCTCTCCACCCCCACAATGTTTGTTTCCTCTCCACCCCCATCATTATTGTTTTATCCCCACCCCCATAATTATTGTCTTTCCCCTACCCCATAATTATTGTCTTTTCCCTACCCCATAATTATTGTCTTTCCCCTACCCCATAATTATTGTCTTTCCCCTACCCCATAATTATTGTCTTTCCCCTACCCCATAATTATTGTCTTTCTCCTACCCCATAATTATTGTCTTTCCCCTACCCCATAATTATTGTCTTTCCCCTACCCCATAATTATTGTCTTTCCCCTACCCCATAATTATTGTCTTTCCCCTACCTCATAATTATTGTCTTTCTCCCCATCCCCATAATTATTGTCTTTCCCCTACCTCATAATTATTGTCTTTCCCCATCCCCATAATTATTGTCTTTCCCCTACCTCATAATTATTGTCTTTTCCCTACCTCATAATTATTGTTTTACCCCTACCTCATAATTATTGTCTTTTCCCTACCTCATAATTATTGTTTTACCCCTACCTCATAATTATTGTCTTTTCCCTACCTCATAATTATTGTTTTACCCCCACCCCCATAATTATTGTTTCCTCATTTGCACAATATGGTTTCTTCTATCCATCGATACATTTGAACTTTTCAACTTTCTATGTTCAGTTCATAAAACTATTAATTAAATCTTAAACCACTACATTACTCACTGTAGTACTGGTAGTAGGCGTTTGTAGATTTCATAATTAATGGGAAGTATAGAATCTACTGGTAGTACTGTAGCATTGTACTTAAAGTCCAAAATACAGGCAAAAATGGCTATAAAACACCCTGCTACCAACCACCAATAAATGATCACTGGTTGCTTACTGTACACTGTAGATAGTGGTAGTCAGATGGTGGCGCGGGACTGTATTGGTGTCACTAACAATTTGAAATGATTATCTGCAGTATTACTGATACAAATGATTGCATTATCCCATTTGATTTCATCCCTTAAGCTCTGTCCACACTATTAAACTTTATGTGCAAAAAATGTGCTGTGCCCATATATGGACATGATGATGTAATATCAATAACAAAGCATATCGCACCTTTTTTTTGTTAGTTTGATAGTGTACTTTACTATTTGAATTCACACCTTCCTGTTAACATCCCCATTTGAGTACACCTCTTGCACTCCCTCATCCTAAGTTGAGTTTACTCTTTGCTCTATTCACATTCCAATTTCAGGTTACCCCTTACAGACTGAGTTTACCCATTCCACATCCCAAATTTTCTGGGGAAGGAAAATATCTATACTGTATTGAAATTGGGTTTGAGTTCTGCTCACTAGATAATCCAATGAGCAGAACTCAAACCCAATTTCAATATAATATATATTTTGAATTTAGTAGAATATTAATAATATCAAAGATAGAGAAATAAACTAATATTTATAATAATACATAAACATCCTTTTTTTAGATTAATTTAAATCTCAGTGGTTTAATAAAGCGATTTAGTGTTCAGTTTAATATTTATTAGCTAGTTTTAGTTAGTAATAAACATTTCAAAGAAGTCTGTTTAATTATTTTAAACTTGTTCAATAAACAATATGTTCTAATTTTCAACTTGTAGAGGTGAATTTGAGTTCATTTTATTACAATTTAATATCGGTAATTATTTATTCATAAACTTGATAAATAAATAAACAATGCGTTCTCATTTTGAAACGAGGTGAAATTGAGTTAATTTTATATTTACAATTTAATAAGTAAAATAAAATGTGTTGGATAAATATTGAAACAGCAGAGGTGAAAACGAGGTATTATGAATATTTAAGGATACGTTATGTAGTGTTAATACAATTGGAGTTTAATTACCCAGTCTTTTGTAAAACATGCATCATTTTAACAGATTTAGATTATGCAAATTGACTTTCTTGTTGGCCAAACACCATTAACATATATCTGACTTTAAATAGCGTGACAGTAAAGTTTAAGCGGCTTTGTATTCTAGGTAGAAGTCTGTTAGAACTACTTCCCTGTTGGCCTAGATTCAGTCACAGTTCAACGAGCGAATGCTTTGACTTGCCGAGTTCTATCCACTTGTATTGTTGACGTAAAAGAAATAAAGTATTGTTCGTATGGTCATGAACCGGTCGTAGAATACTCTGTGTTTAGGAATTAAATTAAATACTTTTTTGTATTGGTTTATTTTATTAATTAGATATTAAAATGACGTGGATTTATTGAAAGCACTAAACATTGTTGATTTTTGTCTCATTTTAATTAAAAACAAATTGCGAATTCCATTAACAGACTGTATTGTATATCTGTGCTTATTGTACGATTACAAAATGAAACACCTCCATTTAAACAGTAAAGTTTGTTGTCCTTTTGAATACAAACAGCTTATTGTAAATATTATAATTATGCAATTTTTCACAAATTGGCTTTAAAAAATTATTTTTATCACTGTCAATGTTCTCAATAATCAGGTTGTCTCAATTATGACCTTATTTACCAATTTTAAGACTAAGTTACCCATATTATTCTGTTATATAACCTAAAGCTCTGTCTACACTTATCAAATTAGTTTGACAAAAAAGTGTGATGTGCCCAAATATGGTAGTCATATGCTTAAATATGGTAGTGATATGACATCATCATGGCCATATATGGGCATATCACATTTTTTGTCACATTAAAGTCTGATACTTAGTGTACTTTAGACAGAGCTAACATTTAGCTAGCAAACTCTGCAGTTTAATGTACCAGAACATCAATGCTTGCATTTTGTATGGGTGAAAGAGTTTTCCTAGGCAATAGGAGTATCACTACTATTAATGTACTTCTACTATCTAGACTGTACAGTGTTGTGGGAATACAGTACTTTTGCATACTATTGTTAAATATAAACTAGTACACTGAATGCAAAATGGCAAATTAGAAACTTTTTTTTTGCTGGTCCCCACCCACCCATCCTTTGACCGTAGCATCCCCACCAACCCGTCCTTTGACCGTAGCATCCCCACCAACCCATCCATTGACCGTAACATCCCCACCAACCCGTCCTTTGACCCTAACCTCCCCACCAACCCATCCTTTGACTGTAACATTCCCACTCACCCGTCCTTTGACCGTAACATCCCCACCAACCCGTCCTTTGACCGTAGCCTCCCCACCAACCCATCCTTTGACCACATCCAACATCTGCAGACCTTGCATTATCAACATACACAACACATTCTACAATGGTCATTGGCTTTTAAATTCTAAAGAACCCTTAATTATTGGAAAGAAACCCACGTAATATAAGTATTCCAAGCCAGGCCGTTGACATTATGTTATTATAGCAAGTTGTAAACAGTTGCTACAGATGCTATTGGCTTTACATACATACTGTAGTATAAACAGTAGTAAGCAGGTCATGTACAGTATCTATAAATAGCAGATTTTGTGAATTTGGCATTTTTTGTTTGGCTTCTCATGAAATATGATGATTTAGCAAAAAAACTTAAATACTTAATACAAAAGGCATTATGAAATAGGATTTCGGTGTCGCCATTAAATAAGCATCAACCAAACTTTTTTTTTTGGCTATTCCCCACAAGATGTAAGCACTACTGTATGGTATAAACAATCTGTGTGCACCCAGAGTATAGGGGGTAGCCGAACAAAGGGAAATGGTAAAGCCTACTTTCTCTGTACTGCTCCTTCCTCTGCACCTCCTCCTCCTTCTTACTGAGGATATTTTAATACTGTATTTAACTATAATAAGAACAGTTATAATGTTTATGCTTTATGCTGACAATGACATACAGACAAGGTTTTATCATAACAAAACCAATGTGTTTCATAAACTTTAATGATCTTTAAGAACAGACTTTACTTCATGAATGAGTTTTGCCTGACCTGAAATAAATAATAAACAGTGTTTTTTTAGAGAATAACTTCTTTTAGCAAACGTTCCCAGTGTGGTCAAGTTTTCACGCAAACTTAAACTTAACATAAATAACTTTTTTTTTTATTCAACTTTGTTTGAACTTTGTGTGCAAACCATGGGAGTGTCTCTCTTTCCATTAAATGTTATAGGTGTTCTCCATACATGTATAACAGTATTACATGACATATTGAACGTCATTCAAAGTTCATGTTTAGTTTTTTTAATTTTCAGTGGGTTGGGTTGTAATACATAAATTAAAGCTTACTTCGTTTTGAGATGTTAAATATCAAAATATTTTATAGTATGCTTTCACATCTAAAATAACATTTTCTCAAAATACAGTACCTTTTCTGTGAACTAATAAATTTATGACATAAGTAGAGGGCACCCTGAGATTGCATACCTCCGTCTACAGTACTGTATAATTTGTCTACTGTACATACTGTAAAATCCTCTTAATCAGTACTGTGTGTGATTACAATTGTTATTTTATTTTAGATTAATTTAAAAATGTTTTTGTTTGTGATGTGACATTTGACTCCAAACCTTAAAGAAAAAACTTTTTTTGTTGTTGTTTTTTTTTATTTGTAAGTTATTTGGGTTTAATTGCACTCTGTAACAAGTGAATGTGAGCTTGGTCTTAAGGTTAAGCATCCGGCTTTTCATAGTTGCCTCCTTGGTTCAGTTCTTGCTGGGTAGTCTAGTTTTGAAGGGGAATGGTCAAGGGTCAAAGGTTACAATCCACAGAAAAAATTGTATTATAATTTTTTTTCCAAAATATTTCTGTTTCTGACCCCAAACCTCATGGCCATGTTTGACACACATGTTCTGATCAACAATGAAATTTAAGAAATACAATTTTTTTGTGGATTGTGACCTTTGACCCTTGACCATTCCCCTTAAAAACTAGACTACCCCTATGAATGTCCCCTTAATAAGGTGGGATTTCTTTTTAAAATAAAAAATGTGTCCATTAACAAACACTGAACAGTAATTACTTGTCAATTATTATTTTAGTTTTATTTACAACTAGTAATGAATGACAAGTTTAAAAAGAAACTCCGACAAAATTATGGAAATTTTGAAAATTAAAACTGACTACAAAAGTACCGGTGTAACAAGAATTAGAACACGATGTGATATTCATTAAAACAACATCATTAATTTGGTAGACATCCAGTATTTACATTCCATCAAGCTTTTTAATTTGATTGGTCAATACAGTCCTGTCTGATTATTCCTGATTGGTTGTCTAGTTTTCACATCCTTTTAATAAACCGGTTTAAACCGTACCAGTAGCCCACTTTAAGTTGCATTAGCAGGTGGATAAACCATCATTCGTGTAATGTAGCTTTTAGAATCTTGTAAAGGTGGTTTAATTGTGTACATCACAATGGAGTATTATTACTCACCTCATATCATCAACCCAAAGGTATAGTACTGTATTATTAGGTCATATATTTGTTGATTCATATTACATTGCCTGACAGTATGAACGCATTAGTTGTATAGGGTTTTTTAATGTATATAGTAAAAAATGTAGATTTAAGCAGTGTGAATGTACGTCTAGTATGTGGTAAGTTGTATTTCATCACACTTAACAATTAACAGTGACATAATAATACAAATTGAATATAACAATTTATTATTGTATTTAGTTAAATTATTATTATAATATTTTAAATTATTTTTTTGTAAATACATACAGTATGTTGGCTGTTTTGCCAGACATAATTTGTACTGAATAACCATTTGTTTTACGTTTGAAATTTGTTTCTCCTTTTCCCCCAAATACTGTATATCTTGACATTTAAAGCTAAGAGAACATCATCACTTAAGGCCAACTCAGACAGCGTCGTCAGACAAGACGCGACGGGTCGTCTCGTCGGGAGAAAATTAGACATGTTTAATGTTATCCCGATGAACTAAAAGCTAAATAAATTGTATACTGAGTAGGATCAGGATTATCGACCCAGCATCACCATTTCACAGTTGCTTATGGTTAGTTTGACAAAAAAGTGTCATGTGCCCAAATATGGTAGTGATATACCCAAATATGGTAGTGATATTACATGATCATCATGTCTATATATGGGCACATCACCTAAAATTTGATAGTGTAGACAAAATCAAGTATGTGAATGTTTTTTTTTTTGTAGATGACAATGACGGACATTGAACAGACTGTCGGAGAGCTTCTGTTGGGGCAACCGCCTAACTTGCCCGTGTCACAGTACGACATTCTACGCAAAAAGGTTGGTGAGAGCCGTCCCGCAGTCCTGAACGAGAACCTGACGATCATAGTGGCTGCCGTGATCTTTAACGAGAAAGAAGAGGTTGTAATGGTCCAAGAAGCAAAGGCTGGTTGCCGACGAAAATGGTACTTGCCCGCGGGAAGGGTGAATCCAAACGAAACATTAGAGGTAAGAATTTTAAACAATTTCTGTACAATATTGTGAAATTGCTATGTAAATATACAGTCAACTCTCCCAATACCAGACACCTTTGGGCTGGCTTTAAAATATGTCTGGTTTTCTGGAAAGTCTGGTATTCGGAATGTGTTTCTAATGGTAAAAATAAATTTAGGACCTCAAAAAAGTCTGGTTTTGGGAGAATTTTCCGGTTTTCAGAGAGTCCGGTATTGGGAGAGTCGACTATACTCAAAATCGTTTCTTTTTTCATTGGTGATCGTTCATGGTTGGTTGTGTAATGACGTCATTATTATCCACAAAAACTTAATCAATGTTCCGCCCATCAGTGACCTTCTAAAGTGAGGTCAAATTGAGACTATGATTGTATTGCAGCTAAAAATTGCTCCATGGAAACCGTTTTTAAAACTGTTTTATATTAACCCTCAAATGTATTCATTTTCTGAATGTCACCAAATATGCTTCTTCATTGCCCTTGTTGTCAAACAATTGACATTAATGTTTTGTGCTATCAGTAGATCTTTAGAATAATTTCCAGTAAATGCTAGTTCTACTGCTGTACAATTAACATAATAAGCCACAAACCACAGTAGTGTTGATCAATGGTTTGTTTCTTTGACCTGATCTGCAGTCATGTGGTTTTGGGTTGAATAGCCTACAAAAGCTGGGGCATTATTGTAATTGTTCACACACACCAGAGTTAAGCATGAGCAGAGTTAAGCATGAATAGAGCAGAGTTAAGCGTGAATAGAGCATAGCTAAGCGTGAATAGAGCAGAGTTAAGCTGTTCTTCCAAAATATTTTTTAAAAATGTTTTTTAATATACTCGGTGTGATTACACTGTTCAACAATGTTCGGATGAAAACTGTGACCTGTATAAAATACTTTTTTTTTTGTGTGGACTGTGACCTTGACCTTTGACCCTGTCCCTTCAAAACTAAAACTCCTATATGATAGATTATAGATCAGAGTTTAGCAAGATTTGAATAATAATATTAATATATAATGTTTTGTGGTTTGTGACCTTGACCTTTGACCATACCCAATATGGAACTTCTGTGAGATTTTGGGTCATAGATCATTGTTGCCAAGTTTGGTGAGATTTGGGGTCTGTAAGCAAGAAAGATTGATAAATCATTGATCATAGGGTAGATAGATTGATAAATCATTGATCATAGGGTAGATAGATTGATAAATCATTGATCATAGGGTAGATAGATTTCATTTCATTTCATTTCAAAAGACATTTATTTTCCTCCATAGCAATACAGTACAAAATAATAAACAAAAATGGTAAGGAATATAAAAAATGAAATAGATGTTTGTTGGATAAACAACAGAAAAGTGAATTTAAGAAAATTGGCTATGGAGGAAGGCATAATCCCGAGAAGATGAGGAAATCTTGTGCTGGGTATGCCTATGCAAATAAAATGGATAAATAGATTGATAAATCATTGATCATAGGGTAGATAGATTGATAAATCATTGATCATAGAGTAGATAGATTGATAAATCATTGATCATAGGGTAGATAGGACATTAAAAATGCCCCACTCTCCTCCAATCGTCTTTCAGAAAATTAATAATGTTTTTGTTTCTGTTATTGATTGTACCAACAAATATGCAATATATACATCCTGGAGGGAAACAATTCTTTTATTATCAGGATTACAATATTCATAGGGCGGGTTTGGAACAGTCTGAATCAATAACCTTTTCAACTTTTCAATTCAGTCACTGACCCAGAAGTCAGTGAACTTACCCACAATGCATTTGAAATTGTGTTCTAATTAACAGCCATGAAATATTATGGGTTTTTTATAATATTTGTGTATTATTAATTAATGTATATCATCTTTGTTGATATATCATAGATTTTTTTTAGATGAATTAAGCAGGACAGTGACCTATTTTTGATTGACTTCACTTTCTCGTTAAAAAAAAATGGTTTTATTTTATATTATAATTAACTTCGTTTGTACTCCAACATGACATCACTTACTAGTGTTGATGGAGGATGGGTGATAGGTGTGTCAACAAGTTAAGGGGCGTGGTTGCAAAATATAAAATGGGACTTTTTTGGGTGGGTACTCCGCTCACACCCACCCTACACAATTACTTCTTTGCTTTTAACTGACCTAGTTTTGTCTGACTTCTTTAAACATGTTTTATAGATATTAAATGGCTTATATAATTATTCCAACTTTAACTGGTAGGTCTACGTTTTTTGTTTGTTTCTGTAGGAAGCGGTGAAAAGAGAAGTTTTAGAAGAATCCGGTTTACTGTTTCATCCATCAACCATAATCTACATAGATACATCATTAATATGGGGTTACTGGATACGAATAACATATACCGGGTATATCACAGGTACAGTAAGAGAGTTGCAGTAGACGAGTTGTTAGGAAATACCTGGGTTAATTCTTGATAAAAACATTATGCTTCTTGAATATTGTACTATGGTATAATGCCAAACTTCTTATTTGATGGTGGGATGGGCTTATAACAAATTGGGGTTATAACATAGTAGGCTTATAACATAATGGGCTTACTGTATAACATAGTGGGCTTATAACAGAGTAGGCTTATAACAGAGTGGGCTTATAATACAGTGGGCTTATAACATAGTGGGCTTATAACAGAGTGGGTTTATAACAGAGTGGGCTTATAGCATAGTGGGCTTATAACAGAGTGGGCTTATAACATAATGGGCTTACTGTATAACATAGTGGGCTTATAACAGAGTAGGCTTATAACAGAGTGGGCTTATAACATGATGGGCTTATAACAGAGTGGGCTTATAACAGAGTGGGCTTATAACATGATGGGCTTATAACAGAGTGGGCTTATAACTGAAGACCATAATGTAGTATTTTTTCATATAAATATAGTACATGAATTACTTGCTTGGAAAATTAGTCCAAATAATTTCAACTAATCTATTAGTATTAATTTGGCCGGCAGGCTTGTACAGAGATTAGTAAAGCAGACTTCATAGCAATAACTACACTGCCTTGTTTCAATTAGATAGTAGCAAGCTAGGCCGCCTAATTACAACTTGTAAGAATCCTGATTGCTACTGGCCACAATGAGAACACTTCTCGGAAATTGGTTGAGCAGTGAGCTTACTGTTTGAACTTGCAGTCTTGAATGTTTATTTTAAACTAATGCACTTCCTGTTTGGTCTGAAGACATGTCCTAGTAAGCTCAGTAGATAGATGTCTAATATCAAGCAAATAAGCATCGTTTGATTGAACAATGCATCACCAACAAATAATTGTCTGCCAATGGTACGGACCAATCAACAGTGTTCTATTAATTAGCTTCTGAGGTACACAAACTGTTTAGAATTATGTTTTCCATGAAATTTCCCCCGATGATTAAAGCTCTGTCTACACTATCAAACTTTATGTGACAAAAAAATGTGATGTGTGCCTATATATGGACATGATGATGTCATATCACTACCATATGTAAGCATATCACTACCATATTTGAGCAAATCAAACTTTTTTTGTCAAACTAGTTTGATAGTGTAGACAGAACTTTTGAAATACAGCTTATGCCATATTTTATATTTAATTTTTTTCTTTTAGGTGGTTGTTTAAAATCACTGGCAAATGCAGATGAGGAATCATTACAAGCCAAGTGGTGCACACTAGATGAAATTAAGTCAAGACAATCATTAACCTTAAGGTATCTACTAGCTTAGATAACCTGTTTAATACAGACAGTGTCACATGTATCATATGTGATAACCTGTTTCATACAGGCAGTGTCACATGTGATGTATATTATAGAATTTGCCTATGATACTAGACAGAAAGTAGAGATACAGCACTGAGAATCGGGTGGCAGATTTAGACTGATCAGATGAAATAAAAAAAAATCCTTAATCTCTCAGGCTGTAGTCTAGAGTTCATGAAGAAGAGGAGAGTTTGGGATTAGGGTGGGAGGTTTCACACCTTTATCATGCTATAAACTTCATAGTGAAAAACAGAGATAAATGCTGAGATATTGATTATGGCATTTTCATAAAAGTACCACTCTCATAAACAGCCCTAGCCCATGGAGGTATAATACCTCCATGCCTAGCCTATGCATTCAATATGTTGGTACTATATTCATTTTTGAGTTCATTCATTTCTTTCATGTTCTGTTATCATTTGTGTCTGTCGCCCTCTATTTCAGGGGAGAAGACATTGTACCAATCATTAACACAGCGTATCAGTTCTTCAACAAATCACCTAGCTGTAGACATGCAATGATCCTGCCAACACATCATCCTCATAAACATATGTGTATGAGAATCATATTAATCAGACAAAAACAGTGAGTTTCATTCCATCTCATTTAAGCTCTGTTTACACTATCAAACAAAGTGTGATGTGCCTAAATATGGTAGTGATATGACATCATTATATGGGCACATTACATTTTTTGGTCACATAAAGTTTGATAGTGTAGACAGAGCTTCATTACAATAGTTGAAGAAAGCAATACAGAGTTCTCAAATTGCTATAAAAAATGTCAAAGACTGGTCTCCCAGTTTGACATAATGGTGTGCCCAAATATGGTAGTGATATGACGTCATCGTGCCCATATAAGGGCACATCACATAACGCTTGAGCATTTAGACAATTTCCAATACAATTTTGAGAAGCACCTGATAATAACGTATGTTTTATTGTTTTTTTTTTGCAGGGGTAGTTTAGAAATACTTGTATGTACAGATGATGTGCCTCATCTTCCAATTGTCAAAGATTCTATTATGTATCAAGATTCAATTTGGAGGCTGGACAAAGTAACGTATTAGGCCTAACAAAAATTGTTATGTTTCCCAAACCCAGCGACCCAAAATCCGAGAAAATTTATTTAACTATTTTTTGGTAATTATTGAGCATTAAAAAAATATAAAGACAATACATACATACAACACATGTATAGGGTTAAATCTAAATCTTTGTGACTATTAAAAATAATTTCTTTTTTCTACCTAGACCTAGGTGTCCTTTCTTGTACGAATGTATAATGATAGCGTATTATCACAAAATCAGTAAAAATACGACAAAAATGTTAACAACTGACCCTTTTTTTAATTGATGCTGTGTTTGGGGAACATAACAATTTTTTTTAGTCCTTAAGTTGTTGCATTAGCGTTATACTTTTTTTATCTCCCGTTTTAACAGTTTTCTGAGAAAATGCTGCACTAGATAATTTTGTTTGAAGCATTAAAAAACTAACATTCTGCACTTCCATCTTGTGGTGCCTATAAATTCTTTTTCTATACTATAATAAGTTACACTTCTTCAAGCACTTTTAAAATACACATTTATTAATTCTATTTTATGTTTTTTGTTTTACTTTTTTGTTTAATACGATTAACATCACTGTTATTTAACAACACCAATATGTTTTTCCCTTCTCAGGATGCGTTTAAATCTAGTAACATATACCAGTCATGTGGGGTAATAGCGTTAGAGCATTGTGGACGACCTCATGGCGTCGCGGACGGCGTCTGTCTCAACTATCTAGTAACGACTGATAGTAACCGTGAGCTTGTTAACAAAAAGTACTCGTGGTTTCCGATTTGTAACGCAGAATTAGAACTCGTCATAAAGCAGAGACTTTGTAAAGCAATGAATGTTCCGTACGTGTGTTACTCCTGAGGGCGCTTTACTTTGTTAAGTTCATCTAATAGTCAGATAGGCCAAAAGTTTGCAATCCTAGGATTTTCGCTAATCCTACTGTTGGGTGTGTACAACGTGTATTTGTGCAATTTTAATTGACGGTTGTGGTACTCGGCTAAAAGAGCAGAGTACCAGGTTCAAATCTTATCTGATGGAAGGTCTTAAAATTTAAATTTTAAAGATCTTGTGCATAAGACAGTTATGCGTTCATTTGTCTGTTACTTATCGGTAAGAAATTTAAATATGGAAAAATGGAGTTGCAGAAGTTTTTTCCAACTTTTTTCAATGGCATGTTCCATTGTTTGGTTGTAATTGTTTTATATACTCCTTTTTGCAAGCATTTAAATTGTAACAAAGTTACCAATAATGGCCCCCTTTAAAAAAAAATGGAATATTCTGAAAACAGTAAATAAAAAATAATTTTATAGGCACTATGGTATTATTATTGGGTATAAATGGTTTTAACTTAGTAGCTGAAATATACAGGCTAAATAACATGATTTTTTTTAGTATGGCCTAGATATTTTTAACTTTTTTGTTAGAGGACGATGTGCAATAATGTATTGTTTGCATAATTGAAGGCAATTTTTGATGTCAAGTCACTTTACTTATTCAATTTGAATTAAAGGGACAGTCGCTAAGTTTATTATGTAACCACATGAACATATATTTTTATTGATCTATTTAGTAATTACGTCGATTTCACTTCACTTTTGATGTCTCAATTTTGTGGGACTTTCAAATTTACAAGCTTTTGAATTAAAGCAATTAAGTCATAAAACACGAGACTTAAGCTCTGTCTACACTATCAAACTAGTTTGACAAAAAAGTGTGATGTGCCCAAATACGGTAGTGACATGATTAAATATGGTAGTGATATGACATCATCATGTCCATATATATTTTGTCACATAAAGTTTGATAGTGTAGACAGAGCTTAATACTAACTAATTTGTGTACTATGATGCCATATCATTGAAATCGTCGTCATTATCATATATTTATATCATGTATCATAATCATTGTTATCACGTTTATATCACTGTTATCACCTGATGCAAAATGTCACTATAATGTTTCACTTTGTTTTCTTTGTCTTTTCTTGCCATAATTGTTATTTTATTAATATTATTATAGTTTATTTTATTAATAATATTAGTAAAGTTTCCTCTAATCATTCAGCACAGAATTTGTTTTAGAATTTGATCATTCTCACTCCTGGTTTTTGTGTCTATTCTCCCTCCTGGTTTTTGTATCTATTCTCCCTCCTGGTTTTTGTGTCTATTCTCCCTCCTGGTTTTTGTGTCTATTCTACCTCCAGGTTTTTGTGTCTATTCTCCCTCCTGTTTTTTTTTGTCTATTCTCCCTCCTAATTTGTTTGTTCTTTTCTCCCTGTTATTTTTAGAGGTCTATTTTACCAGTTTTTTTTTTTTACATATTAAACTCAAATTTTGGGTAATGGTTGTAGAAATTGTAAAGAAATGCTGAAACTGAATTCAATGTTCTATCATTTTTATCCACGCCCTGTCCATATGCAAATATATTGGACCATGAACATAGAGTTTACATTTACCACATCATTTCAATATAAAACATTATTGAATTGAAACAGAATTGAAATATCAAAATACCTCTTCCTCCAGATAAAATACAAACTTACGTCAACTCGGCCAAAACTATTCGAGTTGACTTGAGGCCGACTTGACTTTGGCCGAGACGGTTTAGGGCCGACTTGATTCGTGTGATCCCAAAAAAATACTTTTTTTAAATTTTAAAGCATAGTGCAAGAAGTTCAAGAAGGGTTAGAATTGTAAAACGCCATTTTTAACATTTAATGATCGATGGGCATAATACTATTATTGCAATGTATCCTTCTAACGTGTATTTAATTGGTTTTTTTTTTTGGTAAACACTTTCAAAAGTGTTAATGTTTAAGTTGACATACAATAATATATATCATCCAACATTTAGTTTACTACAGGGTATATTAAACAGGTGTTACTTCACATTTTTGCGCATATTTAAAATTTCTTTTTTAATGTATGGTACTAATGTATAAATTACCATGTTAAATAAGCTTGTTTCATAGAGACGTTTTTTTATGTATTTTACTTATAAAAATTTGAATACTGTATTTGAAATGATACCGTAATAAACATTTCGTTCATAAATGGTAGTAGATACACTTTTTGTATATAATACACTTTTTTTGTATATAGCATTTTGTATGCATTATATGCTATAATTTATAGTAATCAATAATTGGTTCCATCAGAAACGATCGATACGACGATTGTCTATAGTTTTGTTTTCTTATTTTCCATAAACTAAAAATAATTATCACTGTTTTTGTTGCTAAAATCTGATGGAGAATACTCTATAATGTTGTCCAATCAGCACGTAACATTTTGACATGTATAACAATAAGAACTGGTATGACATAATATGTAACAGATGATACTTGAAGAAGAACAAAGCGGAAAGTGTATATAGCGGAAAGTGTATATAGCTTAAAACTGATTTGAACAATCTAAAAACGTTTCCTCATTTCGTATTGTAAGCATTTTGCCTATGGTTTTTATTATGTAAACCTTTGCTAGAATGTGATATAGTTGGAGAAAACTCCATTCTTCTTCTTGATACAGGTGGCTCAAAGTGTCCGAGCAGAGTATGCCAACGATGAGGTTCCTGAATTTCTTACGATCCCTGTGCCCCTAACCAACTGCTTCAAGAGCTGTATGACAAGTCTTTGCTGTTACTCTATTCTTCCATCTTGCCTTTTGCCTTCCTTGCTATCGTTCACCTTTAACACTGCTCGATAAAAAACCAAAAAAAAACTGCATTGGTACAGTACATAGGCATAACATTAGCCTGATATTGACATTATGTAACGGATATGATAATTGAAGAAGAATAAAGCGGACAATGTAACTTAAAACTTTATGTTAACAATATAAAAACGTCTCCTAATTTCGCGTTACAAGCAAATGTTTATAAAATAAACGTAAAAAAATATGTAATTACTGTACTCGCGATAAGCACATTGAACAACGCATCATCGGGCAAGGATGGTACAGATGTACACTATATAATGAAAAAGGTGCCTGATATTTAAAATAATTAGCATACTGATGCAGTCATTTTGATAACATACACGAGGGATGTGACATGGAGTGTTGTATGGAGAAGATAGACCGTTCCAGATCCTGATCTTTCATTTTTCCAAGAGAAATGATTAAGTAGGCTATAGTATGGCGAACCGAGCTCACATTGATTTAAACAATATTATAAACAGATTATGTATTATTTATTTAGTAGGCCTATTTAACATAATACTGTACATGTATAAAAAAGATAGGCCTATTCCTTTTTCAGAAAAAACATGGATCAAACGGCCACAGCAGAGAAAACAACTGACGAAGCCAGACTTTGTAAGTAAGTTACATTGGTTTCAATATCTCCTTCGGTATCTTACAAGCTGAATTAATTAATACACACTGTATTATATTTTATTTACTGCATTCAAATTTAATAAGTATTTTTATAATGTTTTTATTATGTTGATACATGTCAATAATATCATCTGCCTGTTGACGAATTACTTCTTTCTGTACTGTTTGTCACGTCAGCTGTGTTACGAAACGTAGTGCATATTGTTAAAGAAGAAAGAAGAGTATCACTCCGCATGCAGACAGCAGCATTATCGCAATAAATAAGCAATATACCTGTTTGAATATAGTTTTTCCGGAGTATTTTGATTGTTGAGATTGTTCTTACCGAAAAAGCTTTTTAACGTTTTCTATTCGAATGCTTTTCTGTTAAGCATAATCCGTTTACAATTTACCGTTCGAATACAAAAAGTAATCAACGAATCTTTATGTTGACTACGAAAGTTCCCAATCGAATACGATAAATGTGTGATTTGCATTTTCTTTTATTCGTAGGGTACGAGTTATATACCATACGCTGTTGGAGCTGGCGGAGGTTTTGTTTGTTTTCTGTTTGTCGTCACTGTTAGCAGATCTTTAGTTAAATATAATTAATTAATATATAACATGTAACAAATTCAGATACCAAGGGTAGCTATATATCCAACAAAAGTCGCAGTTAGCTGCTCAGTTTTTGTAGAAGACGCTCGAAGTATTATTGCTATTATTGCTTGCAGAAAGTATTACTTTTATTTGCTGTTATATGTGTACATTTTTTATTGATCTAAGTGGAGTTATTTTAAAGATTGTCTCTCTAGAAAAACCGATTGAATTGGAATAATAATTGTCAATTCTCTTAGCGCTTATGATATCTTCTTATGTGGAGATTATATACGACGCTTTTAATTCTACGTGGCGCTTGAAATTACCGCGTGATTTTGCAAGTTTTAATTATAATACATATGAAAAGTAAAATTTTCAATAGGAAATATATAATTTTAGGTGTTTTAATTCCCAAGAATTACAATAAAATAAACATTGATAAATCATCTGATTTATCATGAAATCAATAGTTATTACATTTGATTAGAAAGACATCATCAATGAGATAAGTTTTAGAAAATAAGTAACTTATGACGTCACATTTTTCATACAAAAATATACCTACATTGGACCGTTTCATTTTTTCACAGTAATATGATTGTATAGTACGAACGAATATTAAATAGTAGTACGTTGTATGGGAACTGAGTATTATACATTATATATATACAGTAGCAGAGCAGCCGTACCTATTCAGTTTACTCTACTGTTTACGTATAGGCCTATATTATTTATTTATAGCACTTACGACATTGTATTAACGCCTCCCATTGGCTAACAAGTTACATTTCAAAGTTCAATTTTTATAATAAGTTATTTACTATAAATCATGTGATGCTGATGGATGTGCGTAAAAGCCCTACCACATGACCACACATGCTGTCCTAAAAGGTTTTTTTTGATTGCCAACAATTATAACAAAATCGCATAAATCGCAAAGAAATCACGTATGAACTTTGACATCTAAAGTTTAGAACGTGCTTAACTATTCATGTCATCGGAGGCTAACGAAAAAACACCGATTCTCGCAGCGACAGGTAGCGGCGGACAACAACAAAGCAGGTTAGTTTCCGGCTACAAATATGGGCCTAGCAATATGAATCTTGGCGTAAATGTCTAGTAATATTAGATTACAGGAAAGTCAGACTATGATTTTGTAGCGCTATGATAACGCTCTCCGAGCCGATTACGCAACCGCAAAATGTTAGCCTGGCATTGAGTGAGGTTGTGTAAGAGGATACCCGAGCACCAAGGGGTGGGCTGTACTGGCGTGCGACGGTACCTGTTCCTTCCTAGCTAATACTTTTACTGATATCCGGTTCATTATGATTTCCGTTCTATTGTGCAATAGAGGAGGTGTATTACAATTTGAAAATATACTAAGCAAGATTGTCAATATTGTACAGGCAACACTTAGTAGTGGTAGTAGGTTAAGTGGTTTATTAAATATTATTACTATTAGAGCACTCCAGAGCATAATAAAATAAGGTAAGACAGGTCTGTGTGGGATGTCAATAAATCTTAAGTGTGGTCTCCTTTTACTAGGCCTACTGTTAAGTTTGACTTGCTTTGCTTTGGACTGGTATAAAATTATAGGCCTACCATATTTTTTACACAAATCATTTTTAATTATAAAGTTATCGTATATCATGCATATATTTATAATAAATATTTCTTGTTTATCTACAGTATGTACTCACAACAACAAGGCTACCCTCAAGCTGGGGCACACCCAGGGCAACAGCAGCCAGGTGGCTACCAGCAGCAGGGTGGGGGATACCCTCCACAGCAAGGCGGCGGCTATCCACCACAGCAGGGCGGCGGCTATCCACCACAACAAGGCGGTGGCTATCCACCACAGCAAGGCGGTTATCCACCACAACAAGGCGGTGGCTATCCACCACAAGGCGGCGCCTATCCACCACAACAAGGTGGCTATCCACCACAACCAGCAGCTCAACCCAATGCTCCACCAGCTGGGGGTGCACCACTGCCTGGTGGTGATGTGGATGAACCTACTTACAAAGGGGACATTCCATCTGAAGATGTGGCGGAAAACCAGAATGCACAGGTTTGTATTCTCTAAACCAGCCAATCAGGACTCAGATATGTTATCACTAGGATAATAAGTTGTTAATAGCCAATGTGCTATTTTTAGACACTTACAAGATAACAATTATTTTATTCATTCAACTTGTAGGCCCCACAAGCTACAGCGCCACCAGTTGAGAAAATGGATCAAATATCGGGCTACAACACTATGTCACAACCACTTCCGCCACCAACTTATGATGAATCCGTCGCAAACCAACCTCCGCAGAGGCAGGCTGTTTCAACGTATGTTTAATATCATACATTATTGTACTTCAGATTACCTTGTGTAATTTGCTTTAATTTGTATTTCTCAATTACATATTGTAACCACTCTGTTTTTTGCAGAATGCCAAATATCACAGAGGAACAGGCAAGAGAAGCCCTCTTACAGTTTGTGTCTGAGAACTGCTGCTATGGCAAAAAACCAGCTCAAGAGTTACTCTTCACTGACATCTCACACTCCAGTGCATTCCATGTAAGACTCTCCGTTTTTCGTAGGTTTAATTGTGTGATGCATGTGGTTATTAAACCCTGGTGCAAAAAAAAAATTGTTTAACCTTTGGATTTTTTTTTTCATAGTATACTTTAGAAACCTTTACAGAGAACAGAAAGACGGACTGGGCTTATGAACCATTCCGAGGTGAGTATATTGAGATGTTATACAACTAGAGGGTCAACTCTTCATGTTGGCCTTGCTTTTTGAGCTGTGTTTAAGTTGACTATCTAGCTGTAATGTAATACCTCTATGACATTTAAGTATAGATATGACAATATTTATGTAAATACTAACTACATAACATTTTGTAAGATCTGACATAGCCATTGTATTATATGCTTATAACTATAATCATAAACTATTCTTATATGGATTTATGAAATGATAATTAGTAGCATGGCTACCATTTCTATAAATAAAAGATTTTTTATTTTGGGAGATGTTTACAAATGTCTTCTTCTAATCTTCAAACATAAATTGCTGTTTTGGTTTCTGTGACGTAAATACTGTATAATCAAGAGTCTTTATATATCTGTTGAATATTTATTTGGTTTCAATATTTTTTTTTATTTCCTGTTCCTTTTCTTACATACAGAAAAACGTTTTTGAGATTGAAAAAATTATAATTTTAAGATGTATTGTCCCCAAAAACATGGAAAATGAAGATTATTAAAATCAGATATTGAATAGGCCATTTTGTAGTTTTAACAAAGTTATTCACTAAAATCACAAAAAATGAAAATAATGTTTTTCACTTGTAAAATCAAAAAATAAACAATTAAATTCAACCAAAACCCAATTGACTGGCAGCCAATTTGACTATTTTTTGCTTTAAATTACAGTTTTTCAGGTATTTTTTTTTTTTATCAAATTTTTGGTAAGTGAAACTACTATGTGACATTAAAATGGCATATTCTACAAACAATTTAAAAAAATACATTTTTTAGGTTGACAGTATATATTTAATCGTGATAAATTACTAAATTTTAGTTCTGATTTTTTTTTTTTATTGTGTTGTATGTGTTTAATTTCAGGTCAGCCCATTGATAGTCCAGCGAACGGACCCGCTCCTGGCCCATGGAACATCCCTGCAGCGCCACCATTCCTATTCAAGCAACATGTGATGAAAATCGAAGTGCCTCATTCGGCGTCCGTCAAGGTACAGAAATAAAAAAAGTTGAAAAAATCAGAATTTCAACATACATATTTTGAGGAGATTATAAATTATTCCTGCCCAGAGTTTTGTTTTTAAATTACGTACATTATGATTATTTTTTCTTGTTCTTAGCCTTGTCATGACTGCCATGGTATTGGGAGAAGGAGGTGTCACATGTGCGTTGGGCGTGGTCGGGTAAGTACGTCGTTTTTAAAGCTATGATACAGCTTTAGTAATTGTATGTATGCAGAAGAGGTTAGAGTAGGGCCTGTCAAACAAGACATTGTTCAGCTGCATGATATATATATATATATAATAGACCTTTTCCCAACTTTTAAACATAATTCAGTTGTAAAAATCTTGGTAATTTTAATAATTGTTAATTTGTGTTTAAATACACTATCCAATTTTTGTTTTGTTGTAGCTTCGTTGCAACTTCTGTAGCGGAACTGGACGCACCTTGGTTGCAGATCATCACCACCATGGTGGACATCATGGAGGGCATCATGGTGGACACCATGGAGGTCATCATGGTGGACATCACGGAGGTCATCATGGAGGTCATCACGGGGGAGGTCATCACCATGAACCGTGCCACCACTGCTCAGGTTTAGGGCGTAGAAGGTAAGTTTTCGAGGTACACAGTAAATGAATAACTGCTTCTCTTTTGATTGAACTTTGACATTTAATTGAACTTTGACATAGTGCCAAAAATATAGCACTTGTAAGCTAACTACTGTATATCTTTACATATGATTATGACATGTATTCTTCCTCCTTCAGATGCCACACCTGCCACGGGCATGGCCAGATTAAATGTAAGACATGCGACGGCCACGCCAACCTAAAGTGTTTTATTCAGTTGACAGCGACATGGTAAGGATTCTGCCTATAAATGATTCCACATTGCACAACATCTCCACACTTATATGTTATACAGTAGAACACCTATCAAGACGACTCAACCAAGTTACCATAATAGTGTTATAGTAATGTCTCCTGAATAGGGGCTGCCCATTGTGATAAAACGTATACTATATTGCCCCCTCATTTGTTCTGTACGTTGTTAAATGCCTTGTATGAATACTGTACAGTATATACAGATTGCCACATATTTAGACAGTAAATAAATTCCCTATTGACAATCTTAGCAGCACACCTCAATAAAAATAATATTAGTTGTATTGGTAGTGTATTGTAAATAGTATTGTTGTTAGTGTAAGTTCTCGGTGCAAAAACAGTTATTTCTGAGCTGATTTGCTAATTGTCTGCTTTTCATGTCTTGTCTTATTTAGGAAGAACCATGTTGATGAGCATGTGGTTGAAAGAACAGCTCTACCAGAGGAATTGATCAAACAAGTCACTGGAGAAATAGCTCTTAAGGAGGAGCAGTCAAGAGTAAGGATACAAGATACACCATACAGTGGCGTAACACAGAGGCCTGAGCCCCCCTGGTTTATGAACCCTAAGTGGCCCTCCAAAGCTGGAGGCCTTGGGCGGTTTTAGCCTGTTTCGACATATTTTGATTCCTGTTTTCCTCTGGGTGCTGCTTAGGGGCCTCCATAAGCTCCCGGGCCCCTGGGTTTAGCCAGTGAGCGCTCATAGCCGTTATGCCACTGACACCATAGTTTTAATAGTAGGGTGCAGGAAGGGGATGAAAAACTTTTGAGTTAAGTTGACTTCCAGTTTGACAATAAAGTTGTCTTCTCTTTTTTTTGTTCTCAGGTGTGGCCATTGAATCAGTTCCCAGATAATAACATCAACCAGGCCTCACAGCAGCTCGTCAATCGCAGCTTATCAAGTCATCAAATGGCGAGAATCGTAATGATGGTACGTACCCAAAAAACTAGATCCTTTATAACATTTTTTTTTTCCATAGATCCCTTATAAGAGGACAATTTTTGGGACCCAACTAAGTTTTCTCTGAACAAGGGTTGGCTGTAGTGTTAAAGTGTTTGTTACTACAAGAAGGTGTCCTCTTAAGGGAGGAGTTCTTCTGTATTCCAAATAAAACTGGATCAAAGTACATAATAAAAATTAACTGCATAGGCCAACTACCAACCAATAATTTGTAGTCGCGACTCTACAGCTCACTATGTCAGTTGTCGGTGAACACTAAATTTGAGCACGCGACTACAGCCATGTATATGGCCTTGTTAAGAACCTAACCCATGGAATTTCTTAAATCAGTATTGTAGTTTATATTATGTATTAAATTATTGTCTTTTCTAATATTCAGCGTCAGCAAGTCCGTGTGATACCGGTGGCCGAGGCCAACTACCAATGGCAGAACAAGATGGGTCACTTCCACGTTTACGGCTTCGAACACAAAGTCTACGCCCCCGACTATCCACAACAATGCTGTGGTTGCTGTACTATCATATAACAATGTTACTATACTATGTTGATGTGATGAGGTTGTGTCGTATATAGTTTTTGTTTCTGGTAATCTTCTATCCTAAAAAGAAATTAAGGTTACAGCTAAAACGTTTACTTGAATGAATTTCAGTACGAAATTTTACAATTCTGGATAAAAAAAAAAGCTGTTTAAACAGTAGTTTATTTCTACTTAGTTGATTAGTTATCGATCGGAGATATTAATTATTGTTTTTTTTTATTTCACAAAATAGTAATTAATTTTCGATTTACTTTCCAATTCAAATTCTAATTTCTCTATAAGACATACTGTACTGCATTAGAAATTGACTGAAGCAAGGACGAAACACAGTCACTTTTCCTAATTAATTTCTAGAACTTGATTAAAATTGATTTTAAGAAACATTTTTTATTGATATCATGTATTGGAATGAATTAAACATAGCAATATTTAGACCAAAGATGAGAATTTGTAATCGTCCCGTCAATTTTTAATATATTAAAATAAAATTTACGTGAAGTTTGTCCTCCAAACTGACCATACTTTTGTATAAGCCGATGGGTTTGTGGGTGGGCTTATTACTGAATATAGTGGGTTGCTATCATGGCCAATAGCACATTTCTAAGTGTGGGGTTGGGCAGGAAGTACATAGGAACTAGTAACATAATTAATTCTCTTTGTTTAATGTATAGAGTAAATGGCAAAATGTACTTAACTCTAGCTGTCCAATCAAAAGCTTGATATTGATGTACATTATAACATAAATATTAGTGTTAAAATCAATTGATAACAGTTTTATTTATAATACAAATAACTATAGAACTGCAGTAGCTATACTTATGTGATGAAGTGATATATTAAAATTATAATTGCATACATAATATAATATTTGTTAAACATGAATTATCATGTTTGTTTGAATTTGTACTTATTTTCAATATTCATAATGTATATAACATAAATAAATAATCTTAAATTAGTATATACAGTAGAACCGCATAACTCTATTATTGCGACACATTCCCATGAAACAAACAAGGGGAAATATATGTTTTAAAACTTCGGCTAATTCATATTTAGGGGAAGCCACTATTAAGTTTGTTTGGTCCTAATGGTGTCCCCTAAATAGAGGTTTTACTGTATAGTATAATGCATTGATTATGTACTAAGGTAGTTCCAACTCTTTGTACAAACTTATAAAACTTTACGCAAAAGAAATGCACCTTTAATTTGTATGTTCAATTCCAAATTAATTAATGATTGCTCCACATACATTTTAATTTTAGAAATTAGAATTTTAAAATAAAATTAGTATGCACATTTATTGCGGATTTAATTAGTCTCATACTGTATATATGTTTAAATTTATTTTTTAATTAATGCAAAGAAAAAGTATTGGAAATGCATGTGGTATATCACTACTGTACTTACTGTAATCCTTATATAATATAATTATATTATAGTTATCTGTTAATGTATTTGTACTACTTATAAATATAAGAAATGTTCAATGTAGAGTTAATTTGATAGGAATGATAGTATTATGTGGTAAAATTGAGTTAAAGATATATTGTCCCCCTAAAAAAATATTTTTTTAAATTTTTTTGTTGAATATGTTATTTTAATGTCACATAATAGTTATTCACTCTCACAAAAAATTGGGTCTGAAAAAAATGTATTTACCTGAGAAAAATGTAATTTAAAGCAAAAAATGGTCAAATTGTCTGGAAGACAATGAGTTTTTGGGTAATTTAACTGTTTATTTTGTCTTTTTATAGGTGAAATAATTTTTTTCCCCCGTTTTTTTTCTTATGGAAGTGAACAACTTCATTAAAACTGCAAAATGGCCTATTCAAAGTCCGATTTTAAAAATCTTTATTTTTCATGATTTTGGGGGACAATACATCTTTAAGCTCTGTCTACACTATCTCTGTCTACTAGTTTGACAAAGTCAAAGTGTGATGTGGCAAAATATGATAGTGATATGACCAAATATGGTAGTGATGTGACATCATCATGTCCATATATGGGCACATCACATTTTTTGTCACATAAAGTTTGATAGTATAGACAGAGCTTTAGATACATTTTATAATCAAATTCTGAAATTTTATAATAAATTTTAAAAATCAATGTTTTCGATAATCATTCTTAAATTTATTTGTTTTATGTTAATTTGAATATCATAGACTTTACGACTTTTAAGTAATATTTTGGAAAATGCCCAAATTTGGAATATTAATGATAAATATCATCAGTTTCTATTTGAGGTTTTGAAAAGTGTAACACCTGTTATTTGGAAGATGATAGGTAAACATCAATGTTTGAACAATTTATTCCAGATTGTCTCAGCAAATAAGCATATTTTATAATACGTAGACCCTTCTTCATCCAGATCCAACCAGCAAAGTGTCACCTGGATAGTGTTAACACGTTTGTTTTAATGTCCCCTTATTAGAGGTTCACTTCAAAAGCAATATAATACATAAATGTAACATCAAGTCAATGTGTGTCAAATGTCAACGAATTTTCACCATGATCAAGGATTTTAGTTTTAAAATAAAATATACGTTATACTGTAATTACTTTGAAATAGGCCTCACACTTTAAATAATTGGATTCGACGTTTTATATAATAAAAAGGTTATTATTTAATATTGCATTAAGCACGTTGGTAGTATTTTAATCCAATTTCTAATTAAGCACATACATTTTAAGTAAATATAATCTGGTGTTCTTTTATCAAAATTGACTTTACGACCCAAGGGCGATTTCTTCATTGTCCAAATTAACCTGGTTTAAGCTAGGCAATCTAACAACATGATTCTGAGATCCGGAGATTAAAGAGTTTTGTCTGTGGCTGCGACACATCAGTGGGGAATAGTATAGTACAGTAAAGTTGGTATTTGTCGCAGCCAGACATAAGATCAAATGACTGTTACGAGTTCCTATCTTGTCAAGGCGATCTCAGCGTCCTGTTGTTAGATTACCTTGATTGAAGGGTACCTTGATTGAAGGGAACAAGCTCCGGAGATCAAAGTATTCATCTGTGGCTGCGACACGATCAGTTCCTTACACTGAGAACCGCGGCGGAGAATATGTATAGTATTGTTGGTGTTTGTCGCAGCCAGACATATGATCAAAGGACTGTTACGAGTTCCTATCTTGTCAAAGCGAGCTCAGTGTCATGTTGTTAGATTGCCTTGATTGAACAAACCGTTAACATTTTTATGAATTTTAATCGACTACTCTCATAATTTCATCCATGATTCATTTTAACTGTTTATTTCTCACTTGTCAATTATTAATGTCCTTAGAATTAAAACCACAATAGCAAAGTTTCACTTTATTTACACTGTATGGAAACAACTAACCATTTTATTCAATTGTCCAATCGATGTTGGCTAACAGCTAATTGAATTGACTTTAATAAATCAACACAAACCCTTTTGTTATCGATGAAATCATTCACTTAGAGGTAAAGTTGTTTACATTTTCGATTGCTTAACTAAGGCCTCTATAGAACCAGCGCATTAACCCTTACAACCTAATCAAAATTGTCTCATTATTAATAAGTGCATTTTATAAAGCTCACATCGTTGCATAATTTTTTTATATCGACAGCTCAATTGCATCAAGAAGGTAGGTTTAATTTGTCATGCACTTTTATATTACATATGGGTTTTTACCAAAACCAATTTTATTTTTCTAATTTTCTACTGAAAAAATAATTGATCGATTTGTTTTTCAATCATCATTTGCTTTATTCCTCACTAAGACACAGAAAGTAGATTTTCTGATTGTCTTGGTTCTTTATCTTTAATGTTGGCTAAAGAACTTAAGTCGTAACAAACCTTTTTTTTTATTGATGGAAGTTCAATCACATCAATAAGGTAGGTTGATATTTTTGTGCACTGTTAAAATTATGTTTATTTTACATTATTATTTAATATCATTTCTACTCGAGAGCGTTAATAATATCGACATTTCTCTTATTTTTCCTCCTATATATGTTTTAGTCAGAATTAGATGTACAAAGTATTCTATGTCTTAAGTTATTTTATTTCTCATTTATATGGTGAAACGTGTACCTCCGCAATGTTCACTCTGATTAAACCTTTTAAGTTTCGCGACATGTCTTATGTTATAGTACATACATCTAATCTTTCAAGCGAATTACTAAAATCGTTTTCATCAATATAATTTTTTTTTAAAGTTACGAATGAAAATAATTCGATCCGGTTAGTATTTTTCTGTTTGAAAATCGTGTAAGGCCCACGAATGTATAAACTTAGATACCTCCATGGTCGGCCCTAATTATGTATATCCACGCGTGTGTTATTACAACAGTATAGACCTAAAACGATCTTCTTGTAGTCTGCTAAGCCCCAATCGTGTCTTTGAACATGGATCCATGCTTTGAATGACAGTGTAAATGTTCCTCAACGACAAAAGGTGTGCATACCATTCTTCAACATGTGAGTAGCAACTGAATAGAAATTAAATAAACGGCGTGTACAGTTTAATATCCAATTGTGTACAAAGAGCTCCCATTGTTTGTCTGGTGCCCCGCGGTGGATCGATTGGGTCTACAAGGACAATAGCAAGCCTCACACGAAATTTGATCACACTTCGGGCCTGTATTGTCGTCCGTAAATCGAGCGAACAACAACTCACGAACGTTAAACATTTGATATACCTTCTTAACTCTTCGTGGTTTTTAAGAATGATTAATAATTAATGATGACTTATTGTACTAAGAGTTATTATTACCGGAAAATTTATGCGGATATTTAGAAATATTTGTACTGATAAGGATCTAGTACACATTGGCTGTTGAAATTATGGAGTTACGCAGTTCGAAAGCAAATACGTCAAGTGTACCAGCAAAACTCTACATCGCTTGTAACTTCCAAGGTAGCTTTACAATTTGTGGTTCATACATACACATTCTTCATAATGTAAACACATTCGTTTAATAAGGTTTGTTTTTGTTAGCACTGGATTGTATTAGGCCTATCTGTGAAACTTGTATGTATTTACGGCACCATGATCTGGTAACCCATGATCTTACCTTGGATCGCAGGGTTGAAATTGGGTCTTCCTCCTCCACGATCCTCAACATGCCCTCAAAGGTAGGATATCTGCATTTTCTACAGCTTAGGATTCAGTGGAAAAACATCTTGAAGAATGTATTCGGCATTTTATGAATTATCGAATACTTATGATATATGCCACTAATGTTTTGTTAACTTTCAACGTTTTCAACTTTCAAACTAAACTTCCTTAAATTTGTTTTACTGTTTGTATTGAAATCGAAATATTAAAACATCTTTTTTTTTTTATATAATTAAGGACGTTATTGGAAACGTTATGCCGTGACGTTTGTGAGTGCAATACAGTACATCACTGGTATTCGGCCTCTGTAGGCCCACGTATCGAGTCTAAAATTAATTAACCCGGACAACAAACTCTCTGATTAGTTGAGTTTATGGCTATGTTGACGGATTTTGTTGGTAATAGTGGGCCTATTCAGAGATGTAATTGTTGGTTGTCCGTTAACATAGCACGACCAGTAAGCTCCATGATTTCCTCGGTACCACATCCTTTTCCGTTTGGCGTGTTTTTTTTTAGTAGGCCTAAACCATGGAGTAAAGAACTCCATGCCTAAACGCTTCTTTAAAAAGCTTGGCTGCAAACACCTTTGACTGGCCTACATAACTATATTATTCTTGAAACTTAGCACTGTGGTAATGGATTTTGCGTAAATTGAATTTTGCATGTTCATGTTCCTTCATATTGATTTTACTTATGGATTCACAATAGTGAACTGTATTTTGTGATGTAGGCTGAGACACGGTTTCCAATTCTTTATTCTTAATTGATTTACTTCTTACTTAATTGATGTGAATTCTATAAAGTTATCAAACAGATCGAAACGTTGGAGACAGCACAGTGACCAAATTGAGGAATCTAAAGCTCTGTCAACACTATCAAACTTTATGTGACAAAAAAATGTGATGTACCCATATATGGACATGGTGATTTCATATCACTACCATATTTAGGCATATCACTACCATATTTGGGCACATCAAACGTGAAGTTTGACAGTGTAGACAGAGCTTTACTGTACGATGAAGTGGTGATATTAAATAAACTTTTATTATTCAGACACAGATATCAAAGTGTTTCTTTTCTTATCCTAAAAATATCTCCCGAACTACTACTACTACTACAATAAAAAGAGCCTATAGTGCGAATTTGAAATGTATAATCACTTGTTCTCAGTCAACTCGGGCCCCGATTACAACTCGGTTCCTCGTCAATTCGCGGTTCCTTGTCAATTCGGTCTCGAGTCGACTCGGTCTCGAGTCGACTCGGTCCCGAGGCCAATCGTATACAATCAGCATGGATTCAATATCATTACGTATTTAATTCCAAGCTATACAGCACATAACATTGTTATTAATATTCGAATAATACGTAATTGACCGTACCAATTGTTATGAGGTAAATTAATTGATTTAGATTAATTCAATGATACGTTTAATATGGAGTATTATCATTTTCTACATGGTGTTACATAATTGTAATACCAGCTGGTATTTGTTTTGTTTGTAGACTGACAGAAGAGAAATGTTCAGTGATACAGTGAAATAAACTAAATAAAACAATCTGTAGTATGATTGAGGAATAGTCGCTTCAATCGAGATTCGAATGTTCTGCTTTATTTATGTTCATACTTTACTGCAAAGGGCGTTTTCATTATGTCTTTTTCAAGTTGATTGATATGTATATACAGTAGTATGAATAATAAAGTTTTATTTTTTTTGTAGATGCCCTAACGGAAGAACTATAATTTCGTCAAATGCATCGAGACACAAACTGGTGAGATATGGATCTGGTGACTGAGGCTGACGTAGTATACACTCTGGTGAACTCTACCGATGGCACAGACAGCTTAGACAGTTTGTCATACATTTTAACTCCATCAGAAGTCAGGGCGAACAGTATATTCTATGGCTTCATGATACCTTTAGCAATATGTGGCAACATAATGTCAATTGCTGTTTCATCAAAAATTCTCAGACATCGTAAAAGTTATACGGACCTTTTAATGGGATTCCTAGCGTTTAGCGATCTACTGAATATCTTCGGCATACATACGTTCTCAATAATCAGTCTCGTAGCCGGGCATTGGGTCGGTGGTATTTACATCTGTGGCGTCCAATATTACATGGCATGGTCCTGCTTAAAGTTTTCCTTTTTTATACTAGTGATGCTAACCGTGGATCGATACATCGCTCTTGTTAAACCGTTACAATACCGATCTCTGGTCACAACGTTTAGAATAAAACTCGGAATTTTCGGAACGTTTGTGTTCAGCTTCGGCAGTACTCTTGTGACGGTTATCGGGTTCTTAGACACTATTGGCATTGTAAAAGGATGGTACATATGCATGAACAACTGGTCGACTTCCTCCACATATTACGTGGCAATACTTGTAATATACGGATTAACTTACGTCGTTGGTCTTGCCGTATTTACGTACTGTAACATTATAGTAGCTGTGCAGTTGTGTCGGTATTCGACTAAATGTTGTTCCTGTCGTACGAAGGAACAGACAGCCGCTGACATGGTGCTGACGCAGAGTAAAACTTTGATAGGAAAACGCGCGAAAAAAGAGCGCAAGGCTGCCAGAATAATACTAATCATCAGTGGATTGTTTTTTCTTTTCTGGGGTCCTTATTTTGTAAGTACAATTTATTATACCGTAGGTCTTATTTCCTATTTCCTCATTAGCATCATCTTCAGCATGAGAATTATCATGTCATTGTTGTCGATCTTTCTATCATAATAATCATCATCGTCATCATCATCATCGTCATTATTATCGTCGTCATCATCGTCATCATCGTTGTCACCGTCATCATCATCATCATCATCATCATCATCATCATCATCATCATCATTATCATCATCATTATAATCATCATCATCAGCATCATCATCATCCTCCTCTTCATCATCATCATCGTAATCATCATCATCTTCTCGTCATCATCGTTGTCATCATCATCGTCATCTTCCTCCTCAACATCATCATCATCCTCATCATCATCGTTGTTACCATTAACTCTTTTATACATACTTTTTATTATACTATTCAATTATTTTAATTCCTTTTATTTTATTTAATGATTTTTTTAGGTAACAATTATATTGACACAGATTGGTAAACCTGCAGATCCAGAGATTACTGTAGCTGCTCTGCGACTGTTGTTCGCCAACGCATTTATCAACCCTGTTATCTACGCGTGTTTTAACGCTACCTACAGGAGAGGTTTTCTCTACTTCACTAAGTTGTTTCTGTATTATATTAGTTGCACAAGCTTTCCGAAACCTGAAGGTGCGTTGTTACACTTTATAAATTCATGTCTAATCTTTCCATTTGCGCGTTGATTGAGGCTAATCAACTAAAGTATTGTAGGCCTACACTAATAGTATATCTAAAACTCTGTCTACACTATCAAACTTTATGTGATGTGACCATAATGGACACGATGATGTCATATTACTACTATATTTGGGCACATCACTACCATATTTGGGCACATCACATTTTCATTGTCAAACTAGTTTGATAGTGTAGACAGAGCTTTAACACATACATACACTATGTATCTATGTTTTGATTTAATGAAAGCATTACAATCATTGAATGATGACGTCATTTGTATCTGAATTCGTACAATAGACTAGCAATAATTGTTTTGTATGCGTACTTTGTTACTGCAAATTGGAATACTAATTTACCACAGACAAAAACTCCTTGTGAAAATGTCCTTGCAATGGAATAAATTTGATTGAATTTATTTTTCTATTAAACTTGATTATGCCTCGTTTGACGTAGTTACTGCTGCCGTAATAAACACTAATTGATTATTTTTCAATGTGTTTATTTTTAAAATTAAGATAATTGTCTGGCCTAATTATTCTTAGACAAGCTTAGTGGTAAAGTATTGAAAACTCTTTTGTGAAGTGTTGATCATTCTGAATCCATTATGTAATTATCGATTTGAGTGAGAAATTGAAAGCAACAACGAGCAAGTGTAACTACATGTCTTAATTGACCAATCAAACTTTGTGAAAAATGTGATGTGCCCATATATGGACATGATGATGTCATATCACTACCATATTTGGGCATATCCCTACCCTATTTTTGTCAAACTAGTTTGATAGTGTAGCAGAGCTTAATGCTTCTCCTCACTACTTACTGACGACTTTTAAACAATTTTTTAAAATGTACTAAGAATTCGTAAATTGATCTTTCTTTCAGATGATAATATATTTTTTGAAAGAAAAAGTTGGCGCCAAGAGGTAATACGTCATGGAATGCGATCTAAGTCAATTACAGTTAACAATAACAGTAGCATCGGACCTGAATCCGACTCTCTTCCTGACGTCATACTTACGTCGTCTCCACGAAAAACACCACCTGAAGAGGTCCATGGATTGGACTTAGGGGTGAAGCAGAATGATGTTACGCTGGACTGCATTTCAGAGATGTTTTCTTCGATGACATCTGAAAACAATACACAGTATTGTTACGACAATAAGACTTGTGACGTGTCAGACGATTTGCATAATGATAGCGGAATATGTAATACGACTCATGAAACAGCAAATACAGAGTCGTTTGATACTCAACTTTAGGCCGCTATTTCTGTGTTTGATCTGCGAGCCTCTACATAGTTACCACCGCTTGAACGATCGAACTCTTTCACAACACACACGACTTATTTAACTACTGTATATGTATGTAAATAACGTAGGCTTAATGAATAATGTTAAACAAAGTAATGTGCAAGTTTTATCCACTGTTCTCATCCGTCCCCGCTACATTTCCCCGTATTGTACTACAATCGTGATTTCATTAGTAGGCCTACAATCTGATACGAATTAGTGACTTTTTTTACTGAAAATACATAATGCCGTGTGTGCATCCATCGTTTTGATTTAGTGTAATATAGATTTATATAATTGGAACATAATATATAAAATATGTGTTTTATTGTAACTATTATTATTATCATCAGTTTATCATAGTTTCGATATCTACTTTTATCAACTTCACATCTCTCTTCAAAAAGAATCTGTACGCGGAGCACAAGGATATAAAATAGAAATAAAATCACTAAAATGTTACATCTCATTCGTATGTTAATACACTGTGCTCAAGTGGACCCAATTTGGCGCCAGTGGAGCACAGCGATATAACTGAAATAAGTCACTAATGTTAATATCTTTTCGTATGTTAATAAACTGTGCTCAAGTGGACCCAATTTGAAACCAGTGGAGCACAGTGATATAAAATAGAAATAAGTTACTGAACTTTAATATCTTTTTGTATGTTCTATACATTGTACTCAAGTGGACCCAATATTGCGCCAGTGGAGCACAGATAACATGGAAATAAATGTTTCATTCGTATGTTAATACACTGTGCACACGTGGCCCCAATTTAGTGCTAGTGAAGCACAGTGATAAAAAATAAAAATATGTCACTGCATTTTAATATTTTTCGTATGTTAATACACTGTGCTCAAGTGGACCCAATTGGAGCACAGTGATGATATAAAATAGAAATAAGTCACTAAATGTTTAATATCTTTTCTTATATTAATACACTGTGCTCAAGTGGACCCAATTTGGCCCCAGTGGTATATATGTTCAATATCGGTTACTCCATCCGTAATGTAAAAGAAAAATTAGTTTCAAGCCATTTCAGTGATTTTAATAACTTGCATTTGTCTAAGATAAATACTTATTTAGTGTCCCCGGAAAGTGCTATTCAATACTAGCACATCGTGGTGGTTGGGGCAGAGCTAATAATGAAAATAGAGCCCAGAATTGCACTTATACTTACTTATTACTATACATAAAAATAAAAAGTTCAACTATCCAGATTCGACTTCAACATTTTAGGTGGGGTTTTCTACTTTAAAAACTCGACTTCGTATATTCCTAAGGCCTAGCCCGGCGGCGGAATTAGTCTAAGCTTCGAAATTGGTCTAGAAATCGGCATCTTTGCAAATTTTCTATACTTTGATCTTGAGCAGTTACCGTAGTACTATTTCTATTATTGAAGTTAATAAAGGCATAAATGGCGCTCCGTAGAGAAGTAGAGAATGCTCTGAAAACAAAACATGGCAGCCATCACTGACGGTACGTTGCCTGAGTCTCAAGCACATTTTATGTGGAATTGTTTGCTTTTTAGTTACTTAGCTTTGGTTATCTTTATCCAAATAGCATGCAAATCTATTCTGATATTGTAGATCACTTAAAATATATAACTAGAGGCCTAGGCAAGTTGAACTAGCCTGGCTAGGTTAGTTAGGCCTACGTTTTTTACCCCGTCGCGTCGACAGACAGAGAGGGGCGGAATGGCTGGCTGGGGAGAGAGATGCATGCAGCATTCGTTGTCGTCAGGCTTAGCTTTAGTAACAACTCCCTGGCTTTAGGTAGGGTAGGCCTGCTGAAAGAAAGTATTATTTACCAATTCATTTACCTTTCTTAAGTTTCACAATAGAATAATAATGTTCTTAGAGAATCAAATGTTAGATGGAGTTTATCAATTATTTAATCAAGATCAAGACTAATTTATTATTTTAGAATAAAGAAAAGCAATTAATTTAAAGGTAGGCCTAGGCCTAGTAGGCCTACATTATTATTTGTTAACTTGACATTTCAGACGAAGTGATTTGTAAGCGCCTGCTTATTGAAGGTGAAAGTGGAGGAGATGATAGAAGAATAAGTACATTACTGAAGATGTTTATTAAATGGTGTACAACTGATTTAAATGAAGAAGAATGGTAATAATAAATGAATACACTGTGGCTATTTCTTATTTCTCTCTCAATAACTTTTAAATATAGAACTGTAACAGTTTGTTCAATCACAATTATTAGCTCCCAAAATGTAACCAACCAATCAGGACTTGGCTAACACCACACCGTACTGTAGTTAAATTACTGTATTAATTATATCAGTTATTAACTTAATAACTGATATAATTTCTTCATACTATAGTAGTTCAACATACCAGAAGATGTTGTCTACACTGGCACAGATTGAATTTACAATGGAGAAGACCCATCTAATCCATGATATGAACATCAAAGAAATGGCTAGCTATGAGCAGATATACAGTAATATAGGTAAATCATTGTTATCTTATACAGGCTGCACTTAACCACGAATGAGGACAATGTACAGAATGAAATGACATTTGAAATGAAGCCTCTTTGTTCAAAACCTTAGCTAAAAAGTTGTTTTTTTTTTATTTTGTTTCCTAACACTGGCACGATTAAAATTGGCAAACTCTCTCTAAGCAAGACTTTAAGTCCAAGTTTTTTAGACTAGGAAAATAATATTTTGGGTGATAAAACAAGCAATAATTTCATGTATTATAATCAATTTATTTTCAGAGAGCGAAATGGAAGAAGCCAAAGATGCCATAAGTGCGAGTAAAGAAGAACTTAAGAAAGCAAAACGTGTACGCAGAAATCGACAAGAATACGACGCACTTGCTAAGGTCATCCAGAAACAGCCAGATAGGAAGGACACAATGAAGTAACTATTTTATTTAATTAAAAAAATGTTGTTATTTATTTTTTTAAATATCATACGCATACAACAGCGAGTAACTCGCCAATTATAGGATGGATAAACTATTTTATAATTTATCATGCTTATAAACTAAGTCTCATTTGAGAAGTGGAGTTGAAAGAGTCATGAGTTACAACCCTGGAACTAGGTCAGGATTGAACCCTGAATCTTGGGATTGAAAGGCAAGCAGGTTCACCACCAAGCTACAGCCCCCTTATAATTAGGCATAAATTAATGCTTGAATTATTAGTTTTTAATTTGCGTGATGGAATGTGTTTTTATTTATTTTTTATATAGAAAATTAAAAGATCTCGATGACAACTTAAAGGCGCTAGATGAAACCAAAATATCATTGGAAGAAAAGGTATGATAAATTTTGTTTATTTCACTCATTTTAAATGCAATTTATTCTCCACTAATGCAAATTAGACATGTGACACACATGTTAAACACTGCAGACATTACATTCTTATATTTTATTTATACAATTTTCATATATTACACAACTAGCTCGTGTGCACTTTCGAGACGAGTAGGGGGTTATCCCGGTGTATTAGTACATCACAGCCACTGATCACCAACTGGGCCCTCTGGGAGACCAGTCTTTGACTGAAGAGGTCGCCCAGTATAAAAATAAACAAACAAACATATGAGGTTATTTTCTACACCTTTCTCATATTTTATTAAATCTAGATTTTATTCTGATTTTCTTTTTTGATGAATAAACAAGAAATATGAATAGCGCCCTCTATTAACTCCACATATTTTTTACTCACCTGACCTCTGACCTCCTTCCTGTTTAGCCACGAGGAATCTGTAAATTATCTATTTCCTGTCAGCCTAAATGAGTAAAATCCTTTCATTTACCTCCCATTCTCATAATAATAATCTCCATTGCCGTCCTAATTATGCTAACTCTCAAATAAATATCCATTCAATAGCTTTAAATAGATAACACCTAAATAAATTCCTGTCATTTGATTGGACGATTGTAGGTCACATGGTGTGCAATAGTACGTACTTTAAATATCGCCAATAAATCTCATAAAGGTATTTAAATGTCTAGTTTCTATTAAATTTATGAGTTTCTGTTAATTTACTTACAATGTGTATGAAAATTGTACCCCATTATTGCTTTACACACCTGGTTTTTATTCATAATTGTGCTTTACACACCTGGTTTTTATTCATAATTGTGTTTTGCACACCTGGTTTTTATTCATAATTGTGTTTTGCACACCTGGTTTTTATTCATAATTGTGTTTTGCACACCTGGTTTTTATTCATAATTGTGTTTTAGTGAGTGATAATAGATCATACAAGTTTCTTCAATCAACAGTGATTGTGACTCTTTTATATAAATCAAACTGATTCCATTCAAATATTCTATATGATGTTTGAAAAATATGCACTACTAACGATTTGAATGCAAGATCTTTGGATTGGATGTTACGACCAAGCTAAACTACCACTATCAATGTTTTTTTTTAAAGCTTGAAAATCGACAGAAGCAGTTCCATGTGCTAATCAATTCTGTGTTAGAGCTGCAAAGAATATTAGAAGGTAAGCTCACATGATCTAATTAACATATCACATGATCTAATTAACATATCGCTAGGGGACTTCCCCCAGCCTTGAATTGCAATAGGTGGTCTTAAGTAAAAATAGATGTCTTTTTCTGATAAACCATGCCACATATTTAATTATGCTATAGACTATTATGATTTATATTTTTTTGCCATGTAATGCAATATTCATATGTATTTCCAGGCCAGGAAGTTTTGGAAATTTAGTAGTATTCCTTGTTGCGTAGTTACAGTTTTAATCCCGGTACGACTTTTCCGTGCAAGGCACTATGAATCCCATGGCGTTGTGCGTTGAACTTTTGGTTGACCTCACTGACAAGCTACCATTAAAACCTGTTGAAATTCCATCAATACTTCTGTATGATAGGAATGGTACAGAGATTTTACAAATACCATTATCTGACTCAATGACCTTTAACCTTGGTGGTTCCCCCCTTCATCAGGGGCAGGTGAAAGCACTCTGTCTCTGCCTTGCACGATCTATTGCAGGCTAGAGACTTCAGGCCTAGCTAATCTGATCGCAGGAAACCAAATGATGGTATGACTCATTACTGGATGCTAGGATTTAAGTGTTAGTTGTGTGTCATTCTTAATCTTGTCATTCTTAATAGTGTATGGTATTGATTCAGGTATAGCCCCACCCTGAGTCATAACCCCCACCTTAGGTGCATATTGCACCCTAGGTATTTGTTCCTTCTTTGGACCCATCCAATCATAACCCAAATGACCCTACAGTAAGTACTATAATTTTCTTGTTAACTTGAACAGTGGTAGACTAAAATATACTTGTGGAAGGACTAAGATCTGTCTACACTATCAACCTAGTTTGACAAAAAAATGTGCTGCGGCCAAATATGGTAGTGATATGTTCAAATATGGTATTGATATTATCATGTCCATATAAATTAAAGGACACATCACTTTTTTTTTGTCATAAAGTTTGATAGTGTAGACAGAGCTTAAAACTTTTTTTTTCAAGTTGTGGAGCTTCGTTTACTTGCCAACAAACTTCCCATAATGCAACACTGATTCAGATCTAGATTATCAAAAACACTTTTCTGATAACCCCAGTCTAGTTTTAATCATAGCATGCCATAAGAAATTAAACGACGGCATAAGATTATGACTTTTGAACTAATGTGGGTTGAGAAATATTAGTTCACTGTGACACATTTAATTTCAAGGTCTTAAACATTTTTTTTCTTTATTATCATATTATATTTCATTTTATATCGTTCCTTATCAATACACAATCTCTAACTTATGTCATTTTTCAATCATATTTTGTAATTTTTTAAAATTTTGTCTGTCTGTGTGTTTTATAAATACTTCAAAATAACATTCATCAAATAATACTACAAATTGTTAAATAGTTAAAATGACACGTGTTGTCAAAGATGTCAAAAAGTAATTAAGTTACTAGTTTCTACGGAAATTTGGTTATTGTCTCATGTTACTTATATACTATTTTACCCTGTCGTAGGTTAATGCAATAATTCTTTAAAAGAACTTGTGTTTCACCCTTGGGTGATCAATAATATTCTTGATTTTTTTGCTGAATAACGCCATAAAAACAACAGAATCCATGAGGATCTTGCACCTTAAATAACTTACTAATTACTGTATCATTGGTATTCAACATTTTAATCAGTATTGAAGTGTTCAAGTCAAAATTTGATTTTACTGCAATTACTGCAGTAACTGCATTTTGTTTGCTCTTCAAACTCATAAGCCTCTACTCTGCATAAAAACAAATGTTATTGCAGTAAAAGATGTAGTTACTGCAGTATAGTCATTTTGACATGATCCCCAATAAAAATACACAATTTAATACTTGAATAATAGCCAATGTTTATTGCCAAGAATTGCATTTAAAGATTTAGTTTTAAGCTCTGTCTACACTATCAAACATTATGCTACAAAAAAATGTGATGTGCCCTTATATGGACATGATTATGTCATATCACTACCATATTTGGGTATATCACTACCATATTTGGGCACATCACACTTTTTATGTCAAAGCTTATTATCAACAAAATAGTGTTTTCCTGTCGAGACAAATGTTACATTGCTCATTGCTACTAAATATTCAATTGTTTAATATAAATAGAAATATTTATATTATGATCCCATAATTATTATAACAAATTTATTTTATTATTATTTATAAGTTAAGCTTCGCTAATACAAATCAATAAATGTTTGATTTCCTGTCCAGACAATGTAAATTGCTGTTTAGGTATGTATACAGTATTATGATGTTAAATGAAATAGAGTGTTGCATAACGATACCTACATGGTTAAACAGTATGCTGACCCATAGTGTATCAATGTCAGGAATGAACTTACCTCCTGTCCCCTAATGTACTACCTAAACTAATTATTTATAAACCCCTCCCCTACCACATAAACTATTTATGTACAAACCCCAATTTTGTACCACCTAAACTAATTATTTGTTTAATTTGTGGGTGGGAGAGAGGTGGTTTATTTCTATTAATTTAAATTTAGAATAATCATTGTGTGTAAAGCTTTTTTTTGTTTCTGATCGTGAATTTAAACTTCCTTCGGTCTCTGTCCATGACTCATCACCTGTCAGCCAGGCACGTTGCAATGCCATCACCATCAAATTTGTAGAGAATGACCAGTTTAACAAATTATTGTAGAGTATTGTTGACAAAAGTTGATTTGCTACATAGTATAATCAAAAGAGTGACAAGCGTGACCTCTAATTTCTATGGGAAAAATAATATTAATAGAAAATAGCATAGAAAAAAAGTACAGATAAATGTAAAGATAACATCAAATGATATACAGTATATTATAGTAATGTTAACTCAACATTTAATATTAGTATGTTTGGTAAGTTGGTTTCTACCCACAAAAGTTAGTTAGATTTCTGTTCCCATGAAACCAACGTACCTGACCTTTTTATTCCATGGTAATCATTAAAAAAAAGGGGGACGGAGGGGGTGTTGATGGGGTGTCAGTCAGTATGTTTGACTTGTGACCTGTTATTTACCCAAGTGGGTGGAGGGTCAGTCGTTTTAATGATTCTGGAGAATCTTACTGACCTAGACCGCGAAATTTACTGTAATAATATCATAATTGGTTAAATTTAAAACATGATCAAAATGAAAGTATTTTTTAAAGGGTGTATAGTCAGCAGTTTGGCACAAACTCGGTGATAACATACATTTAATGAACTAGAAAATCTCTTTCTTTTAACATTTATAAAAAATAAAATTGGATTGCTTTTTTCTGTAATGTTATCTCTTAACTCATTCATATAAACATTATAAATCATTTACAGTAAATACTTGAATTAATTGCATGCATTGAAAGTGTTTCACTAACGACTTATGACACAAATATCTCGTTATCATTAAACATATACGAACTTGAGTAATTCTTGACCAGTCTATTCTTATTATCAAATGAGTAGTCTGTGTGTCATACATACGCATCACGAAACTGCAATCGGTTCTTTTAATTATCGACGTTGTTTATTACTTCGTGGTCAGTTGTTTTTGCGGATAAAGCGTTTTTTGTGAGTAATACATAATTTATTGACAGTAAAACACATAACAAAATTAATTTGTATAAATGCTATAAAAAAAAAATGATATTAATAAATGTCTGAATTTTTTTTTTCGTTAAGCATCAAATTATATAATTATTATTCTATAATTGGCAAATATTTGTTTTTATAATGATAGTGCATTACCTGATAAAAATTACTATTAATATGAATTTGAAATTATTTAGAAACGTGTTTTTAATAAAGAACTATTAATGTCGTTTACTGCAGCGATGCATCCTAGTTCTCTCGTTCTCAGCTGCTGTAGCCTATCATGGTACAACATAAGTCATGTTTTACCCATTCTACAGTGAGCTGTACAATGACACACTCAGGGTCAATTGGTATTTTTTACCTTTTCACTCAGTTCTATAAATAGTAGTTTATGTTTTTTGCTTTGTCTTTTTGCCTAAAGCCCTGTCTACACTATCAAACTTTATGTGGCAAAAACAAATTGTGATAACAAATGTGTAACACATAACACTACCATATTTGGGTATATCACTACCATATTTGGGCACATCACACAGAGCTTTAAGTTGAATTTTATATAAGATTAATTTATTTAGACTGTATTAATACATTAGATATTGTGTTGATTCAGTTGGAGGTGGGTGTGTCACCTGGTCTAAATCCCCCACCAATAAAGTAGAGCACCCATACTAAGCATTTTGTCCCTTTAAAATCATACATGTCATTTACACCGTATTACTAGAGTTTCCGAATCAATTGGTTTGTGTTTTAAACAATAATACTGACCAAGTTTAAAATTTTACAAAAGGTTGGGTCCGTTTCTTTTTTGATTTGATATTAATTATGGTAAAACATTATTCACAAAAAACATACTTTTAAAATCTTTTCCAAAGTTTCATAATAATTCACTGTATGAAATTTAAAGTGAAACTGTTTCTTCCCCTTGCATAACATAAAATGTTGTTTACTTATTTTAAACTCATGGATAATAAATAGGAAAGTCATAAGTATTTTAGCAATTTCATTTGATACATGGTATTTAAAATGACATATTTTAAAATGTTTTTCAACATATTTTAAAATGTATGAATATTAAAAAGGAAGGAGTCACCGAATTATAAAATGTTGTTGAAGTCACAAAGGAATACTACAGATAATTTACTTTTCTTAAAAATAATTAAGTTTCAAAAAAGTCGTTTTTAATTTCATACAGTCGCATGTCTTTTAAATGTTTGTTTAAGTCACTTAGGAATACTAGATAATTTACTAAGTACTGAGTAAATTAAAGCCTACTTGAAATAATTTTTACTTTCATAGAAATCATTACTTTTAGAGTTTTTAAAATTATTTAAGAACTACACTCCGACTATACAAAAAAAATTGTTTAGAGAAAAAACTTGATGTTTTCATGCAATTTAAATACATTTCCAATATATTAAGGTTTTTTCCATTGTTTTTTTAGCTATATTTTCTAGATTTATTAGTCACTGTTCTCTTCAAACACTATCAATGTAACATTCAAATTGTTTTGACAGAAAATTAAATTTGTTTAATATGCAGAGGTTTTATAAATAAATATTTATTTTTATTTCAACATACATTTTAACTTAAAAAAACTGTTTGACTCCCTAAAGAAAACTTTTTTTTTCTTAATAAAGTTTCTTAACATTAACAGTAAAATAACAAATAATTTAATATAGTTGTATTTAATGTTTCTCTACAACTTAAAGACAAAAACAAAGTAAAGAGTTTGACTCCCTAAAGAAAACTTCCCTCTTTTCTTAAAAAGTTTCTGAACACTAACAGTACAATTATAAATACTTATAGTTGTATGCTCTCTACTACTTAGGTTAAACAAAGTATACTGTGTTTCAATCCCTAAAGAAAACTAGTTAGTTATCTTTCTAAATAGTTAAAATACATTTTTGTAATATACTGTAGTTGTAAATGTTGTTTACATATTGAAACAAATTATTAGTATTATTAGCTATCAAGGCTAAGACATTACTTTAAAACTCCCAGTAGAATAACAGATAATTCACTTATCTATAACCCCTGTCTACACTATCAAAAAAGTGTGATGTGCCCAATTATGGTAGTGATATACCCAAATATGGTAGTGATATGACATCATCATGTCCATATATGGGCACATCACATCAAGTTTAATAGTGTAGACAAAGCTTAAGAGGTGGGTAGACTCATATCAGTGAATGTAACATGTTGTAGATTATGTTAAAGGATGTTGAGGGTTTAAGATCTGCGTCGTTAATTATTGAACATTTGTTGTCGATTTTTTGTTAATTCTTTCTGATAACTTATCGTGAGTCTCACGTTGATGCAATTTGAGGTTGTATTAGTTTTAGTTGACTGTGAATAATATCTTTATATCCAGGTAATAAATTGTTTACAGTACTCACTGTAATTTATAAACACTCCTCCCATCATTACAAACATTCTGCAATCTAGATAAACATTATAAACTTATTAAATAATCTGTCTACTGTACTTTTAAATGATGCAAAACAGGAGCGAACGTAAGACTCTGAATGTACCAAACAATCAAACAGACTTGTCCCAAGCTACCGTTTTACTTTTATTTGATACAATGCAGTAAATATAAAAAAAATGTTAAGAGTTTTGAAAGTGACATTGATAAAGCTGACATGCTTATGTGTTACTTTCATTTTGATTTTGTGTTATCTTTTTAAATCAAACATGAATTGCTAGTTATCTATTTTTAAATCTGACAAATTGCTTGTAATTCTTTTTTTTCCTTTTATTTACCACTTATTAATTATTATTATATAGTTTAGTTTATAGTTTTTTGATTTTATAATCTTTCGATATCTGTATTAAAACTCTCTTTTAATGAAAAGGTACAATAATTCTACTGTAAATCGGCAATTTAATTTATTATCATATTTCTGCACAAATATTTCTCAAAATTGTCAAAACCATTGAATGCTTATCAAGTATTAACATAAATATTAGACACATATTATTTATCATCCTTTTTTCCATTCAATTTTTATCAAGTATTTTTTATTTCTGAATCAAAGGCGATTGTCATCACACCGCATAAACTTGTCAAAGATGTCAATCATTTTAATTTATTATTTTTTCCACGTTATACATATCACTGCCATTCTTTATTAAATATTATTCATATTTCCAAATAAGAAACATCAGACTGTATAATTGATCACGTTTGTCAATCATTTAATATTTTTGAATGCTTGAACCATTCTATCAGACATTAATCACATCAGAGTACATTTACCTCGCTATTTTTCATGACTCCACATCAAAAAATGCCACTTTATAATGAATTATTTTTATCTTCTTTCCAAATCAGTAACATATCTCTAGTTCCCAAATTATCAGTGTCAGAAATCAGAACTAAACACTTTTAGTTATTCAAACTTCCAGATGTACATATATCTTTATTAATCACTGCAATGGTTATCATACATTTGCAAACATTGCTGAAAGTCACCCTAACATTTATCATTTCCAAATCCAAATTTAACACTTCCATTTTATCGCCGTTCCAAATCAATCCCTTTGCGACACCAAATGTTTATTATCAAATTCAGAAATTTATTCCAAGTCACCCATTGTGCAGTATTTTGAGGTACCCAAACTCCTTTTAGCGAATTCAGAAGTCTACTTGAATTAATATTTATTATTTATCAAAAGACCAAATCAGAAACATGTAGTATATGTCACTTTTCTGATTTTGAATTCTGATTTTTATCTGATTGTATGTGCTAATGCCAATAAAAAGTACCCCTTCATTCCATAAATGTGACCTTTGTAAACCTCTACTGCTTTCATTATTAAAATGAGTACAAACTCTTTACCAGTTTAATCTAACTAAACTAAGGGACAAAAGTTAAATCTAGGACACACAAGTTAAATCTTGGAAACAAAAGTTAAATCTAGGAGACAAATCTTAAATCTAGGAGACAAAAGTTAAATCAAGGAAACAAAATTAACTCAAGGAGGAAAAAGTTAAATCTACAAGACAAAAGTTAAATCTAGGAGACAAAATTTGAATCTTACAGAAAAATTTAAATCTAGGAGAAAAAAGTTAAATCTAGTTAAATCTAGGAGACAAAAGTTAAATCAAGGAAACAAAAGTTAAATTTAGGAGGCAAAAATTATATCTAGAAGAACATATTTTCCATTGTGAAAACACATTCCATGTACATTGGAAGGGAGTTTACACAGTCTGAATTGAACAGATCTCAACTCCAGCAACTTTCTAAAAGTTTTTAGAAACTGATGAATCAGCCAATGGGAATGGAGCTTGCAGCAGGGTGAAAAACAATATCTTCTTAGCCAAGTTTTAGGTTTTCTTAGCAACTTTTCTTATATTCTTTCATACCATACTCTGATGAAAAAACTCTTTGATCGAAGCCTGTGACAAGGTGGATGTTTGTCATCATGAAGGTGTAAAAAGGGTTCATTTTAAGACCCTGGTTGTAATTGGTTTGTAATGAAGTAAATCTGTACTGAATTAAATACCTCTCAGGAAGTATCAGCGCTTGTCCATTGTGCATGAATAATTCTAAAATTTAAATCAAATTAGTTTTGAAAATGATAAAGTTCTAAAAAAACATTGATACACAACGAGATAGGAGTACCTGGCAGAGTTATTTTGATTAACCTTGCCCTGCGAAAACTAGCAAATTTGGCATTGAATCAAATTTTTGTAGGCTAAGAAAAAAAAGATAGCTAAAGCTACACTATCAAACTAGTTTGACAAAAACAGTGTGATGTGCCCAAATATAGTAGTGATATGACATCATCATGTCCATATATGGGCACATCACATTTTTTTGTCGCATAAAGTTTGATAGTGTAGACAAAGCTTAAGATTGGTTTGTTTTGATTGACAGTCAGTTTTAAGAGTGACAGTTAAAACTATCTTTTACAATAAATGTCAACGGAACACAATATTTTTTTTTTAGCTGAATGGGGAAAATAGAAAGTTCTTCAAAGAATTGTCAAAATCTGATTTCATTTGTAGAAGTTTCTTTTTATCTCTTTTCTTTTCAAGTTTTTTTTCGAGAAACATTTCATTGGTAGAAGTAAATTAGGTATAGCTAGTGTGTGATTGACAGTTTTAATTCAGTGTCAGTTACTAGTAATTTGGGAGTATTAATGAGACGTCCTTCTGTTTCCCTAGCTTTACTTTCATTTAAAAGTCCATTTCCGGTCAAAATGTTGAATGTAAAGAAATCTTACTTTTAAATCAAATTTTCTAATGTATTACTGCTGTTTTGTTATAAGTAGAATTACATTGTTACTATTGGAAGAGTTCTTTCAGAAAGTCAGAAGAGTTCAGAGGAACCTTTTAATTACACTGTTATTTAGTATATATTTTTTTGTTCTTTCAGAAGACCAGAAGGCATCAGAGGAGTCTTTGAATGGCACTCTTGACAGCTCTATGGAAATTTCTTGAAGTTTAGAGATTTCTTCAGCAAGTAAATGACCGTTCTCTATTGTGGAAAGTAATTTTTTAAAATTATCCACAGTTAAAGTTGCAACATCCGCACTTAATTTATTGTGTTTTGCAGGGATGAAACTTCATCCCATTTAGCACATAACATGTCATTGTTTGCAAAACAATGGCATGGTATTTCACTGCACTACAACACAGAGAATATCACTATAATACATATGCAATTACTGGTTAATGTTGATGCTGTAGCACGCTGTGCGATTTTTCACACAGCACCAGATACGGAAAACCATAACTCTTGAACGAAAAGGATACTACGCTCTCTGGTCACCGTCACTGAAGAACTCTGTGATGAATATGTTCTCAAAGACTTGAGTCAAAGATTCTCGAACTTCAAAACATTACATTACAAATAAAGTATTCGTTTTCAAATATATCCTTACGATGAGTGAATGAAAAAGCATCTGGTGTCTCTAAAACCTAAATCGTGGTACAGAAGACTTTTTATAATATATTTGCAAACTTTGAAGAAAAAAAAACAGGGAAGAGTGAACACTCTTCCCTGATACAGCTTATTAAAAAAAAAGTTCTGTAAGGTCGTATTTTGCAAATAAAAAAAAGTGTTTTGTAAACATGCATTAGCGATTACAGTACACATTATTTTTAACTACAGGATTAAGATCGAGTGAAGAAAATCAAAATACCTAAGTGCCAAGTTTGACAGGACAGGATTGGATAGGAGAGGTATTTTTAAACGCTTCGTCAGTTTGTGACTCATATGAGTCTGTTTTCCATCGAATCAACTAAAACATAAATGATAACGAAAAGTCGCTTACAGAGATCCTTTTATCTGATATTGACTAGCACAATCCATTTAATTTAAGATGGAATGTGTTCGCTCGCGGACGACGGCTACTCAAGAAATGATGTATTTTACACACAGAAAATGTATTTTTTACGGAGTTGCCTGTTACGTTTTTAAATCGTGTGGTTTTCCAACAAAAAGAAGAAAAAATATGTAAAATATCTGAAACATACCTGCATTTGAATTTAAGCAGGAAAGTATGACAGTATGAATGATTGTACAGGAAATAAAAAAAACCAGTAATATTTCCTTGGGCGGTTGTAGGCGTGTAAATCGTTGTCACTTTTTAATAAATATCTGTTATTTGTTTTGCAGCGATAACAAACTTTGAAATTGTCTAAGCGTTAATTATGTGTTCGAGCGGCCAGAGGCGTTATTTTTATCCTTAGCTAAACTTCACAGGTTGTTTTTAATCTTGTTATTTGAAAAAGGAAATGTATAATCATAATTTCAAATATAAGCAAGATTAGTTTTTAGTACCTTTGGCGTCCAAATGTACCAGTGTATATTTACAGTTTGTCTGTTAGTCCACGGGTCATGAAGGAATCGTATTCGTCTACTAGTACCTCACTGCAGTTAAATAATCGAGCTATTTTTGTCCAAACAAACATTGACACGTTCTGTATACTACTGTACTATGAAACCCATGTGTAAGAATCCCAATGGGACTTGACCCTAAAGTCATTACCCTAGGATCATGTTTTGGTGACACCTCGCTTATACACTCGGTAATCGGATAATGCTCCAAACCCCAACACAACAGTACGGTACTAGTTCTTGTCAAGGCAATTAGTAAATCTGTCTTTATTCACTAACCATTTTAAGTTTGCACATAGCTGTTGACCTTACTTCTCCCCCTTCTCCATCGTTTTCCCTTCTCCTCATTATTCCGTCTAGTTCTTTCTCCATTTTCCTTCTTTTCCTTTCTTACTTCTAGTTCTTTCACCCTCCTTCCCATCTCCAACCCCTACCCTCCTCTTTTCTGCATATACCTCAATATTCGGCAGGCATAGTGTATAATTAATACATATCATCAATAATGTTGACATCGGAGATTATTAAGCTGCTGTCTTGTTGCTGTCGAATTTCGCAGCAAGCGTATACTCTCGCCATACACAAAAATAGTCCACAAAACTATTAACATAAATTGTATACATTTCGTACGTCGTCGCCACCTTTGGCTACCTTTTATTTTAATCATATAACTCTTTATATATCCGTTACATCCTTAAACCGTGTAATCTCAAATGAGTCTTGTCTTTTTATCGGTTGATGAACTGTTTGTGATTCACACATAAACGTCTGCAATAAATACCAACAGAAGTTATATAAACATTGTCAACATCTTACTGTATAATTTTTAACGATAACATTCACAGAAGTTTGCATTTTCGATTAGTTGATCCGCACTAGATGAATCACCTGTTGTGATTGCTATTCATACAACTGTTGAACCTGTGAGCTGTTGCTTAAGGCTCTATCTACACTATCAAACAAATGTGACAAAAATGCGATGTGCCCATATATGGTAGTGATATGATCTCATCGTGTCCATATATGGGCACATCAAATAAAGTTTAGTCTAGATAGAGCTTTAGGAAGAAGTTTGTTCTTCTTTTGTGATCTTCTGGAGCATTTGTGTGCGTGGTAGAAACAGACATATAATTGATTCTATTCTATTTTATGTTTTTTTTTTTGCATTATTGCTGTGTTTACAGTTTTGTGATATTAGTATCGGCATACATTCATCTAATAATATTTCCTAATAATTATTGCTGTTAGTCTGTTTGAAGATTAGTAGGTCAATACTGGATTAGCTTCACATGGTCACTCTTGCCATTTCCTTTAATCAGGCCTAATTATTATGGTCACGGTCAGAATATCGGCGGCAGGCGTCACCATCTAATATTGCTAATTATTTTTACCGTGGAAAAATTATTTAAGATTATACCTTAATAATTATAACTTGAACTGGCAAATACTCTAGTAGAAATCGAGGAAACACGTGTTAGTACTTGACTTAATTTGCATAGAGTACCAGGTAAAGTTGATGACGTCATCGTCGTTGACGCGACCGGTCGCTAAGAATAATAAACATTTCGCGACCCGGACGCGATAACTGAATATGTATTTATTTTCTCGCGGTGATATTTAAATAAAGGCGTTGACCGATTTCTGTCGGATTCGATTAAGAGATACATCATGGTGGTGACGTTTTAATTAATTACTTACTAATATATATCTTACCTTTTTGGTTTCAGTTTTTATGTTTCTTTTATAGTCATGTAATACCGCGATGTTTGATTTTAGATAATTCATTCATGCTTCCTATTTCCACATACTTTGGCGCAGGCGAAACATGGTGGAATGTTCGGGTAATCAAAACAGTTAAATATGTAATATTAAATATACTGTTAGTTTTGTGAGTATTACTTACAGCCTAAAACCTTTCTTACAGATAAAAAACCCCTTTAGTCCTCAATAATATCCGGGATCGTTTTTTTTATCCTCGCTTTTTTCAAATTCTCATTTTCTTGCTCATCACAAGATGTTTCCATTTCCTTTAACGTATTTGGAATTAAATTTTGTGTAATTAATATTCTTCGAAACAGATTAAAAAAAAGTAAAAACCTTTGATATAAATATTATAGATTAGATAGATCGTATCAAATTAGTGACTTTGTTTATTTATGATATTATTTGATACTCATTGTACTTAGTACCATGAGGTACAGTGCACGTATAGGTCTGTTCGTCCTTTGATATAAACTTTAAGTCCATGTTCCATCAACGTTCGATGATTCACAGAAGATATCAAGTTATATTCGTTTTGAAACCATAACTGCCTAACTGGAAATTACATACGGCAGGAAACAGTCCCAAAACCATGATGATTAAAAATGCGATAACCATTTCAGAAAATGTTTATAAAATCATATAAGAAAAGTGCCGACGTAATGCTAGCTACGCGCTTATCTGCTTCGGTTATCGATCGGTAACTTTCGGTACTTAGCGTATCTTTCATAGTTGTTGTTATGTAATTTAACGGTTTTCTTTCCCCCGTGATAGTCACATTGAAAAGAAAGTTGTCCTCTGAAGGGAATCATTAGGGAGAGTTTGGGAAGTAGTGGGAAATACGTGTAATTGATTGGAAACGAATTAGGATTGCAACGGGAAAGCTTTTGATAATCAACCAAATACAGACCAAAATGTATTTATACAAATAATCTAGAAATCCGCAAAATAACGATCTGTTTTGGTTGGTGCTCACGTGTTCATTCTAGGATGATCTTGTCTGGTGTATCCATGATATTTTTTTAAAACTTGGACTATAGGATACATAGTAGTTGATCATATTTTAAAAGAAAAATTAAATTATGTATAAAATATATACAGTTATATATTAACTTTATCATTTCCACATAGTCCCATGTGTATGTCTGTATAAATGATTCGTTCAGTTCCCGAGGAGAGCCAAACGGAATGATGTTGACAAACTTAGCAACTGTTCAGAATGCACTCAAGCGTTCACACATGGGAATGTGCATCTGGGTCGTCGTGAATGTTTATTCCCAATTCAAGATGAGAAATCCTGCGTTTAATTCCCTCCAGTTTCATCAACGATCTCGAGCGGATGTAGCTTGAACCGTATACATCAGCCCGCCCTCTTTATGTTATACTTTCCATGTAAATGAGCATCTTGGTCGTCGTGAATGTTTATTCCCAATTCAAGATGAGGAATCCTGCTTTTAATTCCCTCAAGTTTCATCAACGATCTCGAGCGACTAGCTAAACCGTATACATCAGCCCGCCCTCTTTATGTTATGTTTTCCATGTGGAATGGTTACAAGGGACTTGAAAACACTCTTATTAAGTAATAGTAATCATGTTAGGTACACTAACTCGTCACAGCCTTATTCATGTTTTAATGATTTAATAATGTTTTAATGTTTAATTCCATGTCGTCTGGCTAGTTTAACTTAAAGATAGTTTTTTTTCTATGTAATTTTCTTAAAGAGTGCGATCATAAGCCCCTGGTGTTTACGTAGCTGAACTACTTGTCATTGATGACAAGTGCATGCAGTCATTCGTCAAAGTTTTATTATTTAATGTATCGATGTGGGTATTAATTCCCTGTCGCTGCTGGTTGTCAATATGTGCTCAGCATTGAACTTAAAGATGTTTTTCTGTTTTTATGAAAACATCTTGAAAGTCTACACCCATTCAAATGTTTAATCGACCACATTGGTACTTCGTTACATTAACATCAAGTGCATTACATTCAGTTCTCACTCGCAGGTCAAGTGATATAATACCAATTCCCTGCCGTTACTATATGTGTGCATGAGATACCTTCTTGAAGGGTGTAAGTGTGCACCCCTATGGTGTTTAATTGGCATCTTTTTTTACCTACTTGTCCATTTCCTAATGTCCTTGGTTACGTGTTTTGTCATTTCCCCCTGTTGAAGAGTGTATCGATTCATAATTATGTCTTTAAAATCCGATCCGATTTAAGTTCCTTGACGTATCCATCAGTAAATCAAATCAGTTAAATAAATAAGTTAAATTTATATTTGATAATTTAGTTTCTATGTAAATAGGCCTAATTGTTAAATCATATTTTTATTTATTTTACTTACTCTGGACGCACCTTAATTCAAGAAGTGTGCCACTGTTTCAAAAGTGTAGCTTCCATTAATTATTATATCCTAATTTGCATAAACGTTTGTGTCATATGACGTATCCAAGAAATGCAATAGTCCTCCCATTGCATAGTGTTAAAGGCTTAGTACACCTGTGTTCTATATAATAACACAGGGGAGACCATTTAACAACTTCTCTCTCTAGAGTGAAAGTATTAAGTTTATCTCAAAATTCATGTTTCCAATTCTCCGATTTCGTTTACTATTTTGTCAATCAGCATAAAATGTAATTGAATTTGAACAAATGTCCAAAGTAGACAGGAATAATAGGACATTTAAGTATATATAAATTGCTTTTCCTTTTTTTAAAGCTGCGGGGACATTCAGTTAAATTGTCGAGCATTCTCTCAAATGTATCTAAGCCGCTCCACTGAGGAAAAGTGCACTTAATCATGAAATATGACAACTGTTGCATACATATTATATAAACCACAATTGGTCGTGATTTGCGTGGGCTTGTCATATATAAATATGATAGCGTAAATGTATAATATGAAAGCGTAAGTGCTGAGTGCATCGCTCCTTATATTTTCTAAATGAGTTGAAATCGAGATGATAAGATCGGATTGCGTGGAGAAGGACTGTCGGGTCGATTCGTCCCGAATAAAGCTGTTTTGTTAAAAGATCCTATAAAGAATTGAACCGCAGCGCCGTCTTCCGTTCCGCGAACGGATGAAAGGTGGCTTAATTAGTCTTCGCAGTTGAGATATGAAACTTAATTGTTAGGTAGGTAGACACTTGTATAATGCTTCAAGCATCACCATTCGTTGGTTACTCATGGGTCAAACGTAGCATAATAGGCCTACTAGAGGCTATCAACATTGTTTTACACCTTACGATCTCCTCCATCAGTCTCTGTGAAGTTGTCCCCCTTTTAAATAGGTCATGGTCGTGTGTCACCATTGATGACATATGACAGATTTAGAAAGAGTGATTGATACTTCAACAAAAGCAGATCTTCGTCTGAGAATCTGTCACAATGTAAGGTAAAGTCAACTTGCAGGCCTATAGTAAAAACGTACCAAATATAGAAGAAAACAAATTAATAGGGGTACACTTTTCAATGACGTAACAGCCAAAAATAAGTAGGTACCCTTAAAAGGAGGTAGTTTAGACAGATTAATTTATATCATAATTCAGTGTTCTCGTCATTAATTATTTAATATTTTTATTTTTAATGCGTAGACAAAGTGTGAATATAACATTCGTATGGTCAGTCAGGGATTGGATTCCCTTAAGACTCGACTTAATTCGTACGTTTCTAAAATAGCTCTTTATAATACTATTTTTCAATTATGATGAGCAGCTGACATTAGAATTATTATTTGATTTGTATATTGACTGTTTGTCAAACAATCTTGAAATGACTTCGTTGTTTTCGTGGACAGATTCCCCTCTAACGGGGCCCACAGAGACCGATATTCTTCGTCCCACTAACCTTTTAAGCTTGGTTCCCACAAGGATGTAACGCAAGGACGTAGACGCAACGCAAGCGAGTTGTCCAATGACAAGTGACAGTTAGAAAAATTCATCGCTTGTGATTGGTCAAATCCCTTACGTTACGTTTACATCGTTGTGGTGCGCTCTTGTGGGAACCACGCATTAGTAAAGTCTAATTTTAAAACGGTTGAGATGGGAAAATTCATCATACAATTAGATATACTGTTTTTGTCCAGCCCCTCATATATCTGCCCAATCGTGGAGTGATTAACTAAAAGGCAATCCTGGTTTTGAATGACCCATGATATATAAATATCTGTCTTGATAATCCTAAATCACGTAAATTGTGAAAGTTAAATTTAAGTTAAGATTGTGTGATATAAAATCTGCAATCAAATGGTCTATATCAGCCAAGTCACTTCTTAATCCACGTATATGTATTTAGGATGAGGTCAATGGGAGAAAGAAGGCGAAGAAAGTTACAGTGTAAATCAATTTAAAGAAAATTAGTCTAGGCCTATATCTAGGTTACGTTCCTGTACCTATAATGTGTCCTACGCATTCTGTAATATAGTGTCACATGTGTATCATATGTACCACTGTATCATAGGTCATAAGAATAATCTAATATAACCTTAACATAATACAGACGCAACATGTGGTGCATATGTAACACTGTATACAGCGTTTTGCCTGATACTTGACTGACAATGTCATGTCATGTGTCCAGATACAGTACAGATAGATGGGTTTACAGGCCTAATTTATTTAGGATATTCATAATAGGCTTTGATCCATAAGCTTTAATATGACCCTGGCATTTAACAAATATTAAGATTTATATAATTTTTTGTTTAAATTAATTGTTTAAAGTTTACAATCATAGTAAATAAAAAAAAGTGTTGAAACTTAATGTATTCATGGCCTATTAAAAGCTCTGGCCATGATCTGCCGCTTATCAATTACTGTAATCTTATAAGTACTTTGCAAACGTAACAATGTGTAACTTAACAAAAATCATTACTAAAATGTCCTTTTAGATAATACTAGCGTATTAATCATGTGCAGAAAGGCACGTTTTTCAGGCCCTAGCTGTCCCTTATTTTGAGCTGATTGCAAAGGTTGTCATGATTCACGGAAGGCATACCGTGGAACATGTCTTTGTTTGGCTAGAGAAGAAAATGCAGTGTCATGACTTTAGCCAAATGTTGTTAGGAGATAATTTGAAGACATGAAACAAAGAGCTTCTTCATCTTTGTTGTTTATCCATTCCCCCCCCAAAAAAAATGTGATAATTGTCTTTGTTGCTGCTGTTTGCTGTATTGCTCAGTGAGCAATTTGCTTTATCTTCCGAGATGAGTAAAAGGAACATTTCTGATTCGTTGATTCTTGCTCGTCTTCATTTTCTAATTTTACAACATTTTCTTTTTTGTCGGGATTCCCAGTGATTTGCCTTTATATATTTTTTTCAAACAACTACTATATAGTGAAATCCGTTAGTAAATTTATAATTTATTTATAATTATTATTATAATTTTTTAAAGAGATATATCTCATCATAATATACCATGAGTTGGGTGAGTAATGAGATTGTGGTATCTTGTCTGTAATGTAACACAGATGGAAGATTCTTCGCTTTGCTATGTTACTTTCTCCTGAATTAGCAGCAGCAATGTTGTGTTCCTCTCACCAGTCCTCTTCACAACCAGATATATGCACATGCACAAGTCTCATCACAGGGGTGATAAATCGGTCGCGCGAATTCGGTCGCGATTAGGGAAGAGTGAATTTCACTCTTCCTTCAGTATGGGACGCCGCTAGATACGATTTATAGAAGACCGTTGAGAAGACCATGGAGAATTGAAGACCACTACATCAGCCGAAGACGGTCGACGAACTTCATGTGAGTATAATCAGTTATTTTCATTTGTATCTTACTTAGTCTATACTTGATTATGTCCATGATCGTGTTATTAAGCATTCGTAGTCTGTTCAGAAATACCTTAATATCGTGTCCTTATACTCTCAGGGGAATAATACGATTTTCCCGTGGGTCTTCTCTAAAAGACGATTCGTCCCGTTTCAAATGTGTTTGTGATTGAAAACAACTTATGTGCCGAAGGACACTGTTGACAAGATGTATCATCCATAGTTGAAACTTCTGTTGGATGTTGTTTGACCGAGTTAATGTCTAATAACATACTAATGACATGGTCTGTGTCGGGTTAATGGTACAAGGTCTCAACACGAATGAAAGGATTGTACATTTGTACGTATTTAAAATCAAATAAAATCAATCAAATCAAATCTTTATTTGTTCCATATATAAAAATGTGTACATGGAAAAATTGTCTACCTCGACAGAAAATATGGTAAATCAAACAAAACATTCACATTTAGCCTACATCATACTGTACATAAAAATGTTATATTTAGGTCAAAATTTATATTCCCATTTAAAAACTGTAAAACTTTAAAAAAATATATATTATATATCGCATATTTCATATTAATTGAACTTTAATATAAACTGTCATCCCATTTGCTTAGATTGATGAGTGGGATGTAATTTCTTCTGGCGTAATTAAAAACGACTGAATGAATAATCAATCGTTTTCATTAATTTAAAACATAACCAAATGGGAAGTATATTTTTAGATTTTTTTGCAAAGAATATTGCTAGACTTGAACCGATGCCCGACTTCTAAATACCCGTATGTAATCACAAAATCAAACAAATGAAACATATTGTAAGGGTGGATTTCTGGTCGTGATTCCTTGTGGGCGCAGACGACAGTGGTGACGTAATTTCCGGTAAAATGCCAAGTGCAACTACACCCTTCCTCCTATTATTATTATCACTTTTAATTATTAATACATCATAATTGTCCAATATAAATTATCATTTTCATTTTTAAACTGTTATCGTACGTGCTCAACTTGAAACTTAAAATTAAAACTTATCAGGTAATGTCATTAAGTCAAAATGTTGTGAAACACTTGATATTGTAGTTTATAAAACAGTTTGTTTTCTACCCTTTGGGCGTGCCATAGTAGCATTTAGAAGTGTGAACAAGTAGTTGTTTTTATTAGATTCAGTACTATTTATCAGGTTCTTAAATAGTCCGTATATAAAAGTTATTACAGATAGAACCCCTACTTTAAAGACACCACTATTAAGGGACACTTCCATATGAAACAAATCATAATTATAAGGGAAAAAATCGCATCCGGACAGTTACCACCCGGAAAATTAACAACCGGGAAATTACCACCCGGACAATTACCACCCGGACAATTACCACCCGGACAATTACCACCCGGACAACTACTCCTAGTACATTATTTTGTTGTGTCCCCTTAATAAGGGTTATACTGTAATATTAATTCTTTTAATAGACACTATTTGAGAATGAAGTAACTATTTATAAATATAACATACTGCTGTATCAGTTCTTTTAGTCAGTCTCTTTATTAATTGAATTAATATATTTTGGTACACAAAGTATTAACTTACTTAACTGTACACACATAAAACGCTCAAATAATAATTATTTATTTTTACTAACCTATTTAATACATTTGAAGTTAAACATTCAAAATGTTCCTCCCCAAGGAAAGCTTTGAGATTAATTGTTCGTGGTTATATTTATGTTATCACAAAAAATACATATACCCTGAAATTGAAGTTTCCTCCACACATTTGTGTTTATCACAGTACCCACAGCTCCTGTATACCCTAAAGATTATCTCACCATGACGTAAGCAAACTCCATTTTCCAAATAAAGAAGTTAGGAAACCGTAATGGAAATAAATCCTCCTCTGAACAGTTTTACCGGCAGATGGCAGCACGGAAACTCGAGCGTAATTCCCATGGGAACTATAAGGTGATACAAATTGTACTTTGGAAGATGAAATGACAATTATGTATGTGTGTGTTTATTTTGTCACATAATACGGTCACCTAGTTTTTTTTTTTCACTTTTAATTTTTTTGCTGCCAATGGAATCGAAAGATGAATTAATTACATCCTTTCTTAATTAACTGACGCCGCGTGAATTTCTAAAAACTTGGGATGAGTCGAGTTTGTTACTTTTGGAACTAAAAGTATGCTTGAAAAACACTTCTGATTTTCCGATTTTTATACTGAGAAATTCCAGATTTTGGACATCAATATTTTATGTCAACATGATGTTTTCGGTATTATAAGTTGACTTTTTAAAGCTCTGTCGAAACTATCAAATTTTATGTGACAACAAAATGTGATGTGCCCATATAATGGACATGATGATGTCATATCGCTACCATATTTAAGCATATCGCTACCATATTTGGGCATATCGCTACCATATTTGGGCACACACACTTAAGACGCACTATGAATGCCTCCCTCCATGTCATTGAAACCATAAACAAAATGTATTTCGAAGAGTACTGAATAAACAAAGACTAAACCCTTTTAAAAAGAAAAAACAACCCTGTTTATCTTGAAGAAACTTGGCTAAATATTTAAACCGCATATATTTACTTTTTCAATGATATTGACACAATAGTCAGTCGGGTTTTAATAACAGTAGGCTATAATGAAATGGTTAAGTATGTAACTAATACATTTGTCTATTTAAACGACGAGTTAAGAGGCATAGTAATAGTATGAGATTGGTGAACAGCAGTCAATCGCAGGGCAGTCACAAATCAGCATCAGGCTCGATAATTGAATTTCCTCTATATCGATATTTTGTATAGTACAACAGCAGTACGACTCGGTAAAGTCCTGTACTGAAAATAGTGAGACACAGTCAGAAGCTTGTCAGTGCTACGTTTAAAGCCGCCTCGACATTAGCTCCTTGTCTGCACTGATTCCTCCCCGATTGGCTCACTCCTGAAATGGATCGAAACAGCTTTATCCTAATTCTGCTGACGACAACTTAGTAGAACACATTATCGCGCCAAATAAACCACATTGGAGTGTATACATTTTACCGTCTGCGATTTAAAAAAGCAAGATGAATCTTGGAATACGTACCGACGATCAAATGCCGTTTATTTTACAGGCAAACAGACAAACAGACAAGTTATCTGTGGAACAAATAAACTGGAAAATTAGCCAGATTAAAAGTGTGTCACAGTTTGCTCTGGCGTTGAGTGTTGGGGTAATGGTGGTACTAGCTTTGATTTTTCCAACGATTTCTGTAAGGACTGGTTCGTTAGATGTGCAATTTCAAAAACATGAGAGTCGATTGGTTCAGCAAGAAGCAACGATCTTGCACCAAGAAAAAATACTCATGGAATTACAAACAAATATTTATCGTCTGCAGGTGAGTTTCGTGTCAGACACGCGTGTAATGTGCGTATGATGCACGATATACGGTAACACAAGTGTTTATAGAAGATAGTAAACTTTTACTCGAAAAATGCGAGTATTCCGCGTGTGATTAAAGTATCTTTTAACCTAAAATGTGGTAACAATTTCACAGTATTGTAAAATTTTACATAGTAAAATAATTTTAAAATGGTTACTCTAAAAATACACCCACATTTTTAAGATTACGTAACAATTGCAGTTTTTTTTAAACGTTAATTGAAAAAAAAACAATATCCAAAACATTCGTGTAAAGAGAGAGTTGTGTCTTTAAAAAGCAACAATAATGTTTTTGTTTTACTTTTTGTATGAATAATTTCGTTTGGCATGTTCAGTAGAAATATTCTTTTTAATAAATAACTCATACACTTCTTTTGCGACCTCCTGTACTTTCAAATTCAATACGCAATACATCTTGTTAAATATTATTTTAATTTGTTAAAATATGTACGTTGATTCGATATAATCACGTCCACTTATTCGCAATTATGTTTCTACTTATAGATACTTAGGTAGTCAGCTTACTTCTAAGCAGGTGTAATTGAATAATCGAAACAATTAATTTTCATAATTTTTGCTTTCGTGAAACTCTAATTGACATCCACTGTGTCCAAAATTGGCACGAAAACGAAAACTTTAATAATAGGAAGAAGGTAATGTTTTGTCGCGGTAATATGTAGTGACGGTGATAAAGATCGGTCGGTTCACTTACGTTTGTAGAGAAACCCAAGGGTAAATATTCTTGCCACGTGTAGTAGTTTTCCGTCACTCAAAACCATATGATTAATATCTTTATTTTTATAAAAATATTTTAGGTCGAATAATTATTCAAAACAAGCCTTTCGTAATAAACTCTGTTCGTTTTTTGCGAGTTATCCGTGACTCAAAACCATATCATTAACATCTTTATTTTAGAAAATATGACCTTAATTTTAGGTCGAATAATTATTCAAAACAATTGCCTTTCGTAATATTCTGTTTATTGTTTCAGCAGTACTCTGTTGTTTTTTCCACTCCATGAAATTCTCATGATAGCAAACATGTTCCATAGAAAGGTTTTAACATTCGTACCATCATGAATTTTCCTTCGTAAAAAAAGTTGAAGTTATAAATATTATCAAGGTTGACAGAACCCAAAGGCAGCGATAAATGGACATTTTTATAGGGTTAATCTTTTAGACCTTTTACTTTTTTAAATGCCCGCCACGTAAGGATATTCTGGATGTTAAGTCCTGACTTACAGACAATCAGTCGCCTTCTACCACATCATAGACCTCTTTTTATGCATAATTAAATTAGATATTATATTAGATTTTACACTAATTCAACAAATCCAGCAAACATTCAGTTGAATTCAAATGCGCAGGTGCGAAAAGGTGTGTGCTTACGAGGAAAGCAAACTTACTATGTGTAACTTAATAGCATATTGATTAATTTGTATAATTGTATGTACATGAGTTGGGAGGAGGAGGTAATACTGTCATCTATTAGGTAAAAAAGTATCTTAGATTAATTTTATAGTGCAGTACTATACTTCTTTCTAAAGCTCTGTCCACACTATGAAACTAGTTTGACAAAAAAAAGTTTGATGTGCCCAATATGGTAGTGATATGATGTCATCGTGTCCATATATGGGTATATCACATATAAACTTTGATAGTGTAGGCAGAGTTTAATTTAAGTTTGATTCTACTTTGGTGACCAAAACTACCGAAGACTTAAACAAACAAGTGGTCTCTAGATAACATAAAGTTTGATAGTGTAGACAGGGCTTAATTTCTTCTTTTTCCAATATCCAAAGTTTTGGTATTTCTGGGGTTTTCTTTTACAATTTTTACAAAGTTTATTTCTGTCATCATCGATCGGTCGTGGCAGTAAATACGTGTCACTAAATAATTTGTTGTCTAACCGGAAAGTATCGACGACAAAACCTGTGTAAATTACCTCTCACGTTTGTTTTCACCTTTTCACCACTTTCATTTCGTCAGACTATCTTTTCCTGAACCGTAATCAATATGAACCAAAGTTTCACTTAAGCTCAGGTCTTCGAATCTTAATTACCACGGTACAACTAAAACTTGCTAATTCTGTCCGTATATCACATACTCTCCAGTACTAATTTCTTGCTTATAATGTATACCACATGAAGTGGTCTATTTTTTAAGTTTATACGTGACATTGATATGTAATGTCAAAGTTCAAACTTGATATGATCACGTCTTAAGCATCCGCTTTATAGTTCTAATTCTTTTTTTTTTATATTAAACTTATACCACAGACGTTGATTCATTAAACATTAAAATATGTTATTTTCAATTCAAATTAAGAAGAACAATACTTACATACATACTGACGGAGTAAAAGTTCAATTTCACAGGCTTATGACGTCATATTACACGCTCCAGTAACTTCATAAGATCACTTAATTGTTGACGAAACTGTTATCACAGAATTAATAGAAAGTTTCATAATAGTAATATTCTTATGATATGGTTATATTATATTATTTAAAAAAACCTTTCAACAAATATGTTGTGTTTAACAGAAGTGGTAGAATAATGAAAACTATATAACGAAATTCTTTTTTTTCTTTTCAATGAAAATTGTCAGGTGAAACATACCTTTTATCCAATTTTTATATGACACTGATTCTCTACATTTGTATGATATTTTTGACTATTTCCATGTTTTTTATTTTTCCCCTTGGTGTCGTACTGTGGAATGCAAGACGATGTTCGAGCTATAAGAGTGCTTGACAAAATAAAATAAAATAATTGAATTGAATTTCTTTCATATTCCCAAATATTGATAACATAATTAAAAATGATCGCACATTTCAGTAATAATACATTTATCAGTTTATTAATGGCAAACATACACATTCATCAAATCATGATGTACGTTGAATATGAACTCGTATGTTGTATTTTCAATTGCTATACAATATTAATGTGATTCCTGAATCTAATTATAGCGAAAACGCCCAAAAATTACGGCAATGATCTTTTGACTCACATAACATGAATCTATCCAATTTCTAAATTAATTGAGCTCTTTAATGTTGTACTATGGAATGAATTAGTGCCGATTTGGATTAGCGATAATTGATAAAAAGAGGTAATTGGGAATATTTAGTAATTTCCATCTATTACAGTGATCTAATAACCTATTCATCAGCCAACCGTCATTACCAAATGCAATTATTAAAACGTGTGTGTTTATTTGTTTTGTAGTTTCCGTTTAAATGTTTGTCATTATTCGTAAATAATTATTTTAATTTGTAAAATAAAAAGCTTTGTCATCATAGAGTTTATCGCAAATAGCATGCGCGACGTCATTGCACAATGCATGGTGGGAAGGTTTGGGAGCAAACGTCGACGAGTACGTACGTGATTTGTTGTTTGTACGTACGCGTCGTGACGTTTGCTCCCAAACCCTTCCCATCATGCATTGTGCAATGACGTTTCTCGCGAAATCAAGCTATTTGCGATAAATCTTATTATGGAAAATAATGTTTTAAAGCTATTGATTCTGTTATCAGTAATGTTGCGTCCGATAACCCTCATAATTGCGTCATTTAAGCTTATTTAAAACGCATTACATTATGTGAATTACGAATTGTTTTCATTATCACATTAATGTTTATCTCTTCACAACATTTTCACAATTAGACTCATTGAAATTGATGTAATAATCACGTTGAAAAAATAGACATAATATTTATAAAATATGTTATGTTTATATGTTTTCCTTTAAATTATATGAATTATGTACTTATAGTCCTAATAAATAAAGTTTTTCAATTCATACTTGCATATTATATAACCATTAAAGTTAATATTTATATATTTCGATAACTGTAGGGCCTTATAATTTGTTTAATAGTTTTTATCGAATTAATTTCCATATTATATACTTTTATAAATAATTCGTAATTCGGTCACTGGTTGTTATGTTTCATGTTCCTTGTGTGCAATTTAAATACAATGCCATTATATCTACAATATAACCCCTACTTTGGATACCCCCATTTAGGGGATACCCATGTTAAGTTAATGATTCCCCCTTTCCATTCTTTTTTTTTAAATCTTTGTACTATGTTTATGTATGTTTATGAGTGTGTATAATGAATGGAAATAAAGAAAGAAAAAGAAAAGAGGACACTATTTTGGGTCTCAAAGCTGTCCCTTAATATGGGTTCTACTGTATCTTAATTAATTGGTCAATTGGACCTATATCAATTCTGCTTTAGCACTAAGTTTCTCCGATACTAAAATTTACACAATTTGTTCTTCAATAAAATATCTTATCTTTCTAAATTGTCAACAGTTCCATCAATTCTTAATCTTGAACCGTGTCAACAATTGTATATTGTATATTTTTAACGCGCCTTTAGAAGCACTATTGAGTGGTATGTGCGCTTTATAAATCCATATTATTATTATTATTTATTATCTAACCAACTTAAATTGCCTTGGTGTTGTACTAAGTGTTGTCTCTGCCACTTATAATAGTATAGCAATTCTGCCTTGTAATTTACTACCCAGTAATCAACTAAAACACGACAATCTATTTACGAAGGAAATAACAATTCGTAAAGTTCAATTGATCATTTCCATAACGATACCGTTTTTATTTTCACTGGAACTACCAAATATAGGTCAAATAAAGGTTAAATGTGGGTCAAACCCTTATCACAACTTACAGTGTTATATCAATACAAACATTTAAATAAGTTTTTTAAAAACGAAATTAACTTTATTAATTAGGGAAACAAAATAAAAGGACAGTTTCGAGTATTTCAATATCCATAGAATAGAAATACTGTAATACTGTATTAACTGTATTTGGTAAAACGAGGAAATCTTGGACTAAGACAAAAGAGAGATAGGCTTTTAAAAAAAACCCAAAGAACTGTACATCGTGGTTAAAGATGTATTGTCCACCTGAAATATTTTAAATAATTTTTAATGTCACATAATAGTTATTCACTTTAACCAAACAAAAAGTTTTTCTACGAAAGTGATTGAATGTATTAAAACTACAAAATTGCCTATTCAAAGTCTTTTTTAAAAATTGATCTTCATTTTTCTTTCATTTTTAAACATAATTAAAAGTAAAATATTCAAGAATGAATCTACCTGACAGAGATATACCCGCCCCGGATTGAGTCCCCCTCAACCAGCCGTCCCAACAATTATCCCCAATTCCGGAATGAACGCAATAGCAAACATTAGTTGTGCAACATGTAGCCGAACAACTCTCTCTATTATAGTATAGATTATATACGATGCACTAGTTCATAACCAAAGTATTTAATCCTACTATCCAACCCATATCATTACTATTAACATTAATATAATAGTAATTCTTTAACATCTTTCCTTGCCAAATAAAATAATTTATAGTTTTACCTAATAAAGCAAATTGTTAGAATGATAACACAGCCCAACACATGCAAACGGTTTAAGCTGGTAAAGAAAATGATTCGTAATTTCCTACATTGAGGTCAAAGCCGATTCACATTATACAGATAGTAACAGGTATGATCTATTTTTAGATTTATATAAATCCGTTGGAAGCTTTCTATGAAACGTTAATAATAGTAAACCTAAAAAGTAGGGTCAACTGTTAAGCTTTGTCTACACTATCAAACTAGTGTGATGTGCCCAAATATGGTAGTGATATGCTTAAATATGGTAGTTGTATGCTCAAATATGGTAGTGATATAAAATCATCATGTCCATACATGGATGATCGAGAAATGACCAGGGTAAGTTCCACAACATTGGGCGCTTTATAAATACAGGATATTATATTAATTTCGATGATATTATCTTGAACTTCGACCTTGTAGTAATGAAATGATTAGATTCGATCATTTCTATGGAATCATTATTTTTGTTTTGGTAAATTGATACAATATTAGAATACATTAAGAGATCACTCCGATCAGAGAAAAGTTGGGTTTTTTAGTTCTGTGTGTGATTACATGTAATTGCACTAAAAACTGGAAAATTGGAGTGTGGTCTAATGGGTATGCATTCACCTTCCAATAGTAGAGTTCTGGGTTCAAGTCTTGTTTATGTTATTTTTTAAATTTTTCTTTCTTAGTTCTGTGTGTGAATACACTTTATTGCACTAAAGACTAGTAAGTAGGAGTATGGTCTAATGGACATGGACAATTGTTGTTTTTTATTATGTGCCTATTTAGATTGAATTGCACTGTGTTACTATGTATTGCTTACATAAATGGTATTAAATATTGAATTATGATTTCTCAAAATTAAAATAATTTATTATTTTTGCTGAATGGCTTTTGACAACCTTTATAGTTGTGTGATTCATTAAACAAATCTTGACAATTATTTTGCCGTAAGTAATTTGAATAAAGGTATGTTATTGATGGGTTGTGCGACGACTTAAACACAGCACTTCCGCCTGTAACACACTGTGCAAAGCAATTTGAAAGCACAGGAAGAGCGCTCGATCCTCAAACGTACGTGTCTTAGACATTGTGTGACATTCGAATGAACTTATGTTCAATCATGTTATCCTTTGCTTCGTAGTAAAGCGTGGTTCTCACTGGCGACGCAACGTAGCGCAATCTACGCAACGTAAGAAAATGTCCTAATAATTGTGTTTTCCCCAGCCTGCGTGAAATCAAACCTGCGATGTTTGCAGCACTGTTGCGTCGTCGGTTCCCACTTGTGATTATGCAATACAGCACTTTGCGTCGATACGTCGTTGCGTTGCGTTCTAGTGGGAACCACGCTTTAGTAGCAACTTGTTACATAGCTCTGACTGCTGCAGGTCTTACGCTTTCGGAAGCTTAATTCACTGTTGCAACAAACTTCGGTATAAGATCTATCCACTTAACATGTGCAGTGATCTTACTCTTCAATAAACTTGTTCCAATTGCCACAATTAATAATTAATGTTTTTGTCGTCGGTTCCCACTTGTTATTACACAATCACTTTGCGTTGATACGTCAGTGCGTTGCGTTCTAGTGTAAACCACGCTTAACGTTTTGAGACAATTGATCCAATTGCCACAAATAATTAATGTTTTTGTCGTCTGTTTTGTTTATCTCTCATTGTTGATTGACTGTGATATTTCCTTATAGAAAATATCGCAGACTCAGCATCCCGTGTACCAGGCTATAACATTTCCATATTAAGAAGCCTATTATTAGATTACAATTGAATAAATTCGTCTGTGTCCAATGGTAGTAGAAAGTAGGGCTGGGTGAAACAGTATATTTCTTTTGTTTAATATGAATGAAATAATGTGCGTGGGCCTGTCACACTTGTCTGTAAGCGCATCGCAAATAATTTGACCAATCAGGACGCGGTGGATCATCCGAACTGTCGCTTGTGATTGGTCGACTCGCTTGTGTTGGGCATATAGCGTTGTGTCCAAAAGTGGCAATCAAGCTAAGTTAATACGCCAATGCTCTGTAGTATTATTGTTTCTCTATGTTGTATGATTTAATAAAGGAGTTAAGCGTTTGTATCTGCTTTATGTTTACAACTGTAGAATATTGTATTAGGGCCTAATAGTACCGTACATAATGTGACGCATTCCACACCAAAACAACATCGTCGAGTGCTTTGCTCGTACAGGTACACAAAAAGAAACCCGTTTGTGTACAAAGTACTGTAAACATAATCTCAAATAATATCGTGCATGTGTGTGTGTTCAGTTTCTGTTTAATTTCTTCATCTGTTTCCGCACATTTAATTATTATTTATGTTGTGTCTATATGCTGCCCTCAACCAGGTATAGCATACGGTAAACTTTTAAGCGTGGTTCCCACTAGAACGCAACGCAGCGACGCAAAATTCTGTATTGCGTAATCACAAGTGGACACCGACGACGCAACTGTGCTGCAAACATCCCAGGCGGGGGCAAACACACATATTGGAAGGGCAATTTTTTACGTTGCGTCACTAGAGTGTGAACCAAGGTTTAGGAAAGCCGCGCGCATCCGTGAACCATTAGTTAATTCGTGTACACACGTTTAGTCATCTAATTTGTATTATTACTCTATAATAACAAAACATCATTTGTTATTTCCCTTGTTAGGTTACACTAATATCAAGGTCACGCCTCAGGACAAATTAAATAAATGCTATAATTTGTATAATAATGAATTAAACATTGGTTTTCATTTTTGATAACCGTAGGCATATTGGATAACACGTTTTATTACTCAGTGATACTTATCTTCATCTTGTACACGTTTTTGTACGTGCAGATTGTATTGTTAATCAATCGTACAGTCCCTCGCCTTTCTCACCAAAGTGAAATATTTAACATAAAAGAGCAATTATATTTAAACTGCAACAGAAAAACACGATATACAGAAAAGAAAAGTAAAATGTTCACTCGAAAGCTGCGCCCGACACGACCATTTTAATGTTCTCTTCTGGGAACAAATTATACAGCTCTAGGCCTACTATCGTGGGAAATATATCATATTATGGCACTAGGTCAACGTGAAAGATAGGACGAGCTAGTACGCGCATTAGGCCTACATGACGAAGAAGTACCGTATTACGTTGAGTCAATTGCATTACTGAAACCACATGTGTACTATACACCTGTAACAGGTGTGTCACATCGGCACACTACATGTGATATCATTGAATTGTACAACAGGTGTTAGTAAAACTGCGAATAATATATCAGACCACACCTTTTATATAAAAGTGCGGAGTTCTTTGACCCTAAAGAAATGCAAATGGGAATGAAATATTGAATTAAAAAAATGTGACTGCATGTGTTCCTGACTGTATAGGGAATGTTTAGGCGTTTCGATGTTTGTCTGAAATACAAGCTCAAGTAGTATACGTATGAAACGCCATACGTGCCGAAATATTTATCTTTTTACTAATACTAAGTCAAAACTCCGTCTGGATTGTTGTTCAATACCAGTTAAAAAAATAATATCAAAAGAAATATAACGACTCCCATTTTAAAGATTGAACTGTCCCATTAAAATAATAAATATGTTATGAGTGGTACGAATATGAAATGATAAGATAGGATAGGATTAGATCATCATTAGAAACTATACATTTTTCTAGGCCTTTTCTAGTTTCCGTCTGTTTTTCAAGGCTGCACCAGTTCAGTCCGTTCTTCCGCCTGTACCCAACACCGGCTGCAGCCAATACAGCCAATTACGTATTCACCAGAGAGCCTAAGGGAGCATCAACTGATTTTAAATAAAATGATAATACATTAATGTATACATCATGATGAATCACATTAAAACGAAACTTCTTTCTGATCGTTTTTCTTTCTTTTTCTTTTATTAAGCGTCGTTATTTACATAGCGCTTTATAAAATGGTACAAACAACATCAAAAGCAAAACAAAGACAACTGTGACTGTATATTATAAATATATTTATAATCTTTATTTTACAGGAGGAGTTATTACAATTAAAAAATAAAACTAATAGCGAAGAATTTGAAAAGAAAAATATACAAAAACGATCGATAGTCGAAGGGCAACCCACAGAAATACATTTTGTGGATGGATCATCCGCTAACGGTAAGTTTTTTTATGAAATTATTTTAGGAGGCGTATCTAAAAAATAGAGGACAGCCGCCTTTTAAGCAGCAAATCACTGCTAATTATATTATTATAATTATAGGGTATTGTAGTGCAATGATATTAAAAAATTCTTCTAAAAGCACAAAAAAAACACAACTACCCCCTCTATTTTTAACTTCACTACAATAGTTCCCGTACGGACAGAAATGATAATATGCCTAGGCCTACACTTTTATTATTTGTTAAATACATTTGTAAAATTAGTATCCTAGCACCGTTTCTTGGGAAAGTAACTTCTTGCTTTGAAATAAGTTATTTAGGACAGTATAAGTCGATAAAAGAATGAAAATGATTTTACAACAATTTCTGATAGCAGCAAAAAACACAACTACCCCCTCTATTGGCAATCGGCTGTTCAATAGTTACCGTCTCGTACTGGAATATTATTATTACCATCATCAATAAAATACACCTTTATTTTTCATGAAATACTTCTATAAAACTACTATACTAGCAGCTCCTTATGAACAGACCACTGATGGCTTTTAAACAGATTAGTTTAGTACGATATAGTGCAAATAATGTTTTGAAATGGTTATGATAGTAGCAAAAAACACAACTACCCCCTCTGTAGGCAATCAACAGTTCAATAGTTCCCGTACTGAAGACAAGTAGCAAAGAACAGAACACCACCTCTTTCCATGGGAAGGTCACTTCTGGCTTTAAAACAAATTAATTTAGTACGTTGCAGTCCAATAATTTTTTTAAATGTTTTTCTTTGTGTATGTATAAACTGCTTTGTGTGTTTTGCTAGCTTCTTGACCTCATCTTAGCCCAGTCCAGTAACTTGACGTTGTCTGCACTTTGTCTGGCTACACGTTGTCACTCTCTGTATACAATTCCCAGAGTAACAACTATATATCGCACTTTCTTTTATCCAACTTGACTCATCTTTAATTACCATCTATTTCTCATATTTTCAAAAAGAAACATATACCTACACTAGATAATATCTATAAGTATATCTTATGCTTTATATTATTTTCAATCCCCTCAACACCAATTTTGATTGTTTTCAGTTCAGTAGATGTTAGACAGTATCTGTCTGACACTCCATATACAAAGGAAAATATCCACCTAGCAAAGTCTGGAACTATTTGTAGAACACATTTTGCATTTCATCTAGTACATGATGATATGACACTTTCTCTAATAGTTCGCTATTATGATATCGAAAGGCATAAATTAAGAATTTTAAAATGTTTTAAAATTATTTATGTAGTTTGTTATCTGCCTTGTAACAGAGTTTCAATGCTTGTTTTATAATTCCCATCACACATTTTAAACTTGTTAGATGACCATCTCAAAATATCGTGAGAAAAGCCAAATGTTTCTTTAGGCGTTGTCAAGTGGAATATGCTATCAAATGTAGTTTTTCATTTCAAATTCCATCTGTCACAAATGTAACCATATTGAATGTCACTAACTGGTCCCCCAGTGACAGTCTGTCTGTCTGTCAGCCCCACCCGAGCTCTAAAGACACATTGCACTATTAACTTTGGTAATATTAATATTCAGGATCAGTTTCAATTATGAAACCATGTACTAGAAGGGATTACCCTATTTTCAGGGAATGACTGATATAATTGTACCTTTAACCTTACTAATTTAATTTACAATGAGGCGTGCTATTCTAATATAAGTCCCTAATAAAATTACACAGGCCTACGTTGTATGTATTTCTGGCTAGAATATATGCATATATGTGAGGTAAAAAAAACTAATATATTATGGTTTTGTGGTCTAAAAGTCTGATGCTCGACCTGTGAGTGACAGAGGAGAGGACAGGTTCAATTACATATGACAAACTTGATACAATTTTTTTTTCTATAAAATGATTTGCTTTGTTTTATAAAGTATGTAAGTTGTTTCAACCTGAAAAACATTTCAACAATAAAAATCATTATAATTATTTTTTGAACCAGATTTTTACCAGACTGTAAGTAAACAGACGACAAAAACAGGTACGAGCGGGGTTCAAATCCCCACAATAGTCCTACGAGGAAAAGATGGGCGAGATGGACGAGACGGTTTGCCAGGCCCGACTGGACCGATTGGAGAGGCGGGAAGGAATGGGCACGATGGAACGCCTGGCCTGCGTAAGTATATTGTAATTTCTATCCAGGTTCTTTTTTTGGCTGTATTGAAATCTCGAGAGGTGTTATTAAAATTATGATTTTATCGTATAGGCCACAAGCTTATACATTAGTCACACTAGTGCCAAAGACTTGCTACTAAAATCAATTTTGTCCCACTTAATATCTTCCTTAACTATATTCCATTGATCCATTGTAGATTGTGTGAATGCATTGAACAATGTTTTTACATAATGCTTGGTTTCCACTAGAGACGGAACACGAAGATGTAACGCAGCGTAATTGAGTTGACCAATCACAAGTGATGGATTATTCAAACTATCTCTTATGATTGGTCAACACGCTTATGTTTTGTTTACGTCCTTGCGTTGTTTCCTAGTGAGAATCAAGCTTTATTGATGAGGCAAGCATTAGACAAGCATTTGACTTGTTAAATGTGTTGAAATGTGTCTTCTTAACAATCAATTTTATTTACAGAAATATTATAATAATTAATCTATGTTTACATTATTTATTTGTGTTTAGCTGGACCACAGGGTATGCAAGGACTTCCCGGGCTAAAAGGCGACCGTGGACAGCCTGGCTATTTATACGGAGCTAATTGCGGGTCAATAGGAAATACGTATATACGCTGGGGGAAGAGAATATGTCCTAAGTCTGCGGAATTAGTATATCAAGGTATGTAACTAAAGAAAGTTATGTATACGATAACCTAAAGCTCTGTCTACACTATCAAACTAGTTTGACAAAAAAAGTGATATGACACCATCATGTCCATATATGGGCACATCACAAGTTTGATAGTGTAGACAGAGCATAAGACATAATTTTGAGGAATGACCAATTTAATTTGTAAGTGACGACTGTTTTATTTCTTTAACTTTTCTAATAGTATGCTAAATTATTGTCATCTTTCAGGTGTTGTTGGCGGTTCTTGGCATAACCATGAGGGCGGTCTAGCGGATTTACAATGTCTTCCCCACAATCCGGTATTGCACCGTCCGTTACCACCAACGCAGCAGGACAGACGAGCATTTATATTTGGCACCGAGTACAACACACTTGATTTCATGCCGTTACGGGCGCTACACAACCGAGGAGCCGTCTGCGCAGTCTGTCGTGTTGTTCAACGTAGCACTGTTCTGATGGTACCGGGAACGAGTATCTGCCCCGTAGGCTGGCTTGCTGAATACGACGGATACTTGATGGCTAGTTCGTTTGAAAGTAAAGGCAGGCAGACGTCAGTCTGTGTTGATAGAATGGCTGAAGCAAGACCGAATTCTCTTCCAGTTAATGAAAATGGTGCTATACTGTCCCCGGTTGAAAGAGGAGCATGCGATCGGAGTTCCCTTCCATGTAGATCATACGCACGTGGTGCAGAATTCACTTGTACTGTTTGCACCTTATGATCTACTGTTATCATACAACGGAGTAAATCAACGTGAGAAAAGCGCGCTTTGTCGGCATGGTGTTGAGTACTACAAATATACCAACCATCGCTTTCGGGCTTAGAAAGTGACCGTCATCCTCTCGTATAGAAAAACAATAAAACATTAATTTTGGTTTATTGTACTAAACTTTTATTGTCCAAAAAGGAAAAAAATAACTTTAAAAAAATTTAAAAGGCAATTCCAATTACATATTGATGTTTTTTCTTTTACATAGCTAAAAATGATTTTGACTTGAATGTTTATTTGTACATTCGTATGTATTTGTTTAATTTTACGTTCCGTGTCAAACTTTTGCAATACGTTTGTGCTCATGAATGAACAAATGGAGAAAGAATGACGACATGGATTTGTTTATGTCATTCGCCAATGGATACTGATAATTATAATAGACAATATTGAATGGACGTGCTAATTATGTTTCTGAACTATTATTGGAACATGATAATTTGGGTCGAATTATTCTTAATTTCAAATGGAGAAAGAATGAAATCAGAAGTTTGTGTCATTCGTCATTGGACACTGATTATAGTAACCGACCGTAACCAATAGACAATATTGAATGGACGTGTTAGTTATGTTTCTGAACTATTATTTGAACATGATAATTTGGGTCTCAAATTTGAACAAATTATTCTTAATTGCGACCGTAACCGTAATACTGAATGAAATCGCGAAAAACGTTCAATGTGAACTATTATGAAGTAATAAAAAAAATAGAGAAATAAAAATGAAGAAATGAATTTAATTACGTCAAATGACTTATTTGAAAATGGTAGTTTTTTAATATGTAAATAAAGTTATTTTCCATATACAGTAGTGTGCGTTGTCTTTTTGCGTGTGGTTTACTTTGTATTAATATTAATAATAATGATATTATATTACATTGGTAATGTATGGCATTATTACTCCTAACATAATATGCTAATAATGGCCAGCGATCTGATTTATTCATAATTGAGGTGAAAGGGTGACCTATATTTTTAAGAATGTCAAATTGCGCATAACAACGATTAAAATGATAAGCTAAAGTAGTAGATACCTTTGGGACCCAACGAAGTGTCCCGTAGTTTAAATTATATAATTCCATTCGTACGTTTTCCTTAATATGTGTGTCCACTGAATACAGGATTGTCTCAAAGGAGGAATTTTACTGTACTTTCTATTCTTCATCGCTCCACAATGCAATTTTTAAAAGGAACATTTCCTGTGTGACGATATAGAGGGCGACATACACGTATTACTTTTTGATTGACCTTTATTGCACGGGTCACTGACTTTACACAACAAAATAAAAGTATTGCTAGTTCGACATTTTTTTGTAAGTTTGTTTTTCCGGGTAGGAATGAAAGCAGGAAAGAAGACAAGAATGAATTCGTGAAGCACTGTCAACGTTGAAGGGTGATCCAGGACGTTTATTGTGTTTGTTAATTTAAGTATAATGGGGCGAAATATGAAAGAACTATTGGTGTCCTTGCTTGAGAGCTATGATCAGCTTCTAAATTCCAAAGGGACACCGGAGGACCCACATCCTCCCCTTGCAAAGGAATTCTTCGTAAGTATTGCGAATGCGTAGCCATGCATCCATAGACCTTAGGCCTATATGTAGGCCTAGGCCTAGTGTATAAAACCAAATATGTACAGTGTAGTAATAGGTATTTGGGATTATTTTATTACTTAATTAATAATTACATAACAGCAGAATTAAATAATATATTTAATTGTTGAATAATTAAATAGAATTTCAGATCATAGGAGGAGGGGGTTGGAATGTGCAGAGGATGCAGCATCCTTCTAAATGTATCACTATCATGATATTCAATTGCAATACACTTGTCTGGATTACTTTTCATTAAAATTATTTAAAACAAAACTGCTTTGTTGGCATCCATACAGTAATATGAGTGAAACAACATAATATTGTTTCATTTTCTATTCTGTGAGTTATTTACCTTTCCTGCTAAAAATACTACTATACATTACATGTTGCAGAAAACTTCATATTTATGAATTAATTCTTTTTATTGGCAAAAAATCTTAAGAATCTGGCTTGAAATGAGGCCATGTCAAATAATATTCTACTGCAGTAATAAGGGATGCAGTATTTTGTTTACTCTTTATTTAATTAGGCTAGATTGTTTCGGGACAATCGTATACACTGCAATACATGTCTGCAATAAAAACTAAATGTATATGTTTCACAGAAAAACTGTACAGTAATATCTGCATCAGAATAATTTTGTTTGATATCCAAGTAATATTAGTATATAAATATTTAATTTTTATGTCTTGGCTTCCTTTTAATTTCTTAGTTTCATACTAGTTAGCATTTTAATTTAATAATAGAATTTAGTATACTGTACTGTAGGATGTAACATACAGATACATACTGTTTCGTTTACAGATACTGTAAAAAAAAAAATGTTTAAAAAAAAGACTACTTTTTTAAAACTGAACCTACTGTGCTGTATTAGCGCACAAAAAGTCTTTTTATTCAAATAATTCCAATAATACAAAAAATACAGGAATTTTAATTTCCTGAAATAACCAGGATGATAGCGTAATGTGGGTTGGTGTATCCTCTTTCCAAGGCTATCCTTTAGAAATCTTCAAAAAAATCTATAGAATTTTTAAATCACATTGAATTATCCTTAAGCTATTCCTATACAGTTACACAATATTAATTATATAACCCTTAATCATGCTCACTAGATAGGTAAATACTTACAAAATTATATTTAAAAAATTGATATTAAATGAATATAGGATGATCTTTTATTAAAGTTTATTATCCATTAAGTATATTAGGATACTGTATTATACAGTAGTTTGATCTATTATTATTAAAAATTGTAAATAGTATCAATTCCATAAAAAAGTATTTATTGTTTTAGGGCTTTATTATATTTAGTACATTTTATAATATTTATTATTTATTAAAACGTACAATAAAATCAAAATTCTCATTAGAATACCCTGTATTGGTCAATTCAAAACCTCTGACTAAAGTACTCAATTTTTATCTTTATTTAACAACAAATATTGAAATCGCAAAGTTTAAAACGCTCTGTATATAATAACATTGCTATTTCCTCATAGGAAGTGCAGCATTTCTTTCAGTATACTGACTTATATAATACCGTACTCAAGAAGGTTTAATGCACTTATTTCAACACTTCCAACCAAATCATTTAAGCCCCCAATATGAACCTGTTGCCAGGTCGAAAAAAAACGTAATTGTTAAAGCAAAAATTATTATTATTTGGCAATGGTTTTTTAAGATTGTGTTATTGTGCGTCTCTCTGTTTTATCATCATCATTCATTTTTATTTCAGAGTGTGAAGAGTCAATCCACCAAGTATAAAATGCAAAAAACTTTCCCGACAACTGCGGGCGAATTGGATTGCAATCTTAAGAAGAATCGTTATAAAGATATTTTACCTTGTAAGTTACGCTTTCAGGGAAATATGCCCAATTCATTCTTCACATACTTTGATTAAAAAAGAACAATAATAGATGAAAATGAATTTTTAAGGGAATGAGTGTATATTCTTTTCATTATAAATTAGAGAATTTTAAATGTTATAATAACCTATTATGCAGTATATGAAATTTATACCATCAGAAACCTACTGTATATATTATTATGAATTTCTATATTTTTTTTTCAGTTGATTATACACGGGTTGTGTTATCCGAGATAGAGGGCATAGCAGGTTCAGACTACATTAATGCTAATTATCTAAAGGTAATTTTAATCATAATTTCGTTACTTCTAATGTGTTGTGATTTTTATAGTATTATTAATATTTAAATGCATGGCCAGGATTATCATTGTCACTGTTCAGTACATTGATACCTGCCCTAATGTAAAGGGCATTGATAGGGCAGGTATCAATATTAAGGCCTTATCTATGCCCTTTACATTGATACCTGCCCTATCAATGCTATTTGGTGGCCTACAGTATCAATGCACTCTAGCAGAATAATCACATGTGATTTTTCAGATTTTTAACTAAATTTCAATTGATGACTTGAACATAGTGTAGTACTTAATGTTTAGTAGTAGACAATACTACTCAAAAAAGTGTGATGTGCCAGTATGGACATGATGATGTCACTACCAAATTTGGGAATATCACTCCCATATTTGGCCACATCACACTTTTTTGTCACATAAAGTTTGATAGTGTAGACAGAGCTTTACAAATAAAAAGAAATACTGTATAGTGTAGGACTGCAAGTATTTTATTTGTGGATGTAAACTGTTTACATACCAGATCTGTAAACTATTGTTTGTGAAAATTTAAAGAAAAACCGGGTAGTTGACTTTATTTTGTATCATTATTTCCTGGCCATTCTAAAGGTCAAAAAGAACAACGAAAAAAAAGGTCAAACCTTGATAAAAAAATAATGTGGAAAATAAGAAATGATCATACAGTAATAAAACACACACTTGACATTCTCAATTAAAATGTCAATTTTTGGCCCTTTTACTGAATTTAAAAAAGCCAAGTACAAACATAGCAAAGTATCAATTAAGTTGACCTATTCTCACTACTACACTATATAATACTGTTTGTCGATACTTACAATTTTGTATTTGCTATTGTAAATTTGACCTGACCTACATTTTGATTGTTAATCTTTTATGTTTCACACATTAACTGTGCACTCTTCCGGGACTCACTGTATTTCAACTAATTAAACTGTACAATAATAAATTATTTGTTGCTAAATATTCGAAATGATGTCAACCACCTTAAGTTTACTATTTAAGAAAAATGTACTTACTGCAGTAACTGAAGTAGTATAATTTTCACATGATCCCTAAAATTTAATATAATGAGACATGGATAACAAACAATTTTGAAACTGTCATGGAACAATTCAAATATTTGACCTTTAGTTTAATTATGGTTCCAAAAATTATTGAGGCTATTAAATTTCGTCATTAAATCTATGTATTGTTTAATAAATTATTGAAATACAAGTATATTAGACACAATTGTTTAGCCAAGGCTATAGTTTATGAGGTAATTTCAGACGTTTACTATTAAGTGTTTCATTGTTTTTTTTATTGAATAAAGATACCGAGATAAAAATGTTTTAATCTTGAGGAAATAATATATTAGAATTGATTTTATCAATGCTTGTAGTTGCTTTCCTTGTGTGTGACGTAAAAGATTTTTAACAATGGGAAGTCATTTGGTTATTTGTCAATTTCCAAAGTTGTTCATTGCTACATAGGCCTGGTTCACACTAGCATGTTCATTGCTACATAGGCCAGGTTCACACTAGCATGTTCATTGCTACATAGACCAGGTTCACACTAGCATGTTCATGGCTACATAGGCCTGGTTCACACTGGAATGTTCATTGCTACATAGACCAGGTTCACACTAGCATGTTCATGGCTACATAGACCAGGTTCACACTAGCATGTTCATGGCTACATAGGCCTGGTTCACACTGGCATGTTTATGGCTACAGTACATACTGTAGGTCAGGTTCACACTTGCATGTTCATGGCTACATAGACCAGGTTCACACTAGCATGTCCATAGCTACATAGACCAGGTTCACACTAGCATGTTCATTGCTACATAGACCAAGTTCACACTAGCATGTTCATGGCTACATAGACCAGGTTCACACTAGCGTGTTCATTGCTACATAGGCCTGGTTCACACTAGCGTGTTCATTGCTACATAGACCAGGTTCACACTAGCATATTCATGGCTACATAAGCCTGGTTCACACTAGCATGTTTATTTTTACCCATACCATAATTTTATGGTAACCAGAAAAGTAACTGTAAATGTTTTCAACATATCTTCCGCTACAAAATATATCTGCAATAATGTTGATTAAAAAATGGCTATTTTTCTTGTTATTTACAGGATCACAACGACAAGCCTGTGTACATTGCAGCACAAGGACCACTACCCCAGACTGTTGCTGACTTCTGGCGATTAATTTGGGAGAGCAATGCTCAGATTGTTGTCATGGCGTGTAATGAATATGAACTAGGGAAGGTAATACAGCTTTAAATATTAGCAATACAAAAAATGGTTTTCTACACCAAATTCAGAGGTACTAAAATAGTATTAGTGTTATACCCAGAGTGGCTTTATGCCCACATGGCGCTCCATACTTATATAGCACACCACACATATTACATGTTACGAACATGGTGGAATGCAGCCTCACTAAATAAAGTATATGTTTATCACAGTTACTAAGGGTCAGTGTTCATTTATATACCGTTATTACAATTAGTAAAACTTATTGCGAACAAAACACAAATTTAAAAAGAAAAAAAAAGGACCTTACCTACATTATCACCATGTTTACCTTGTTGAGGAACTTTTTTGGAATTCTAGTAGTAATAATTTACATTACATATTTACAAAGATAATTCTGTTCTATCATTCATTTACATATAGTATCTGTTTGGTTAGTTGATTAACAAATATTGCCAAAATACCCTTAATGGCCTAATGTCAATATTATATTTATTTTTCGCTGTTCATTAAACAAGATGATCGTCTTGTTAATTTGAACTAAGTAATTTGGAGCCAACTGATTGTGTTTAAAAATAGAATTTTAGTTTCAAACTCAACATCAAAGACTTTAAGCTCTGTCACAGTCTACACTATCAAACTAGTTTGACAAAAAAAGTTTGATGTGCCCAAATATGGTAGTGATGCTTAAATATTTATAATACAACAACATTTATTCAATATTCAATATTTTACAAAGTTTATGGGTTAAGATACACAGAAGCCAAAGTGGCTTGTCTTTGTAGTCCTAAGCATAAACATAAAACATATTATACGGACGCATTACATTAACAAAAAATGACAGTTTGAGACAGAAAAAGAAAAAAAAAAAAAAAAACAAAAAACAAAAAAACAAAAAAAAAAAAAAAAAAAAACACAAACACAACAAGTGATATTAAGCTAAATGTTTACAACCCCAATTTTGCAGTAGCAATAGTAGCTAGCAATATGTTTCAAATATCATCTTTTTAATATTGTACTTTAGCATAGGGAGTGAGGTCATGTGATTTTGTTCTAGGGTAGACTGGAGTTTATTCCAGTATGTTGGTCCTTCAATAAAAATTGATCTTTTATTAATTTCTAGTCTACTGTGTGGAATATATATCTTATTTGCGTTTCTTAATGTCTTTAAGCGATCAGTTTTAGGGTTTAAATCAATCAAGTTGTTTATAGGGATGGGAAGTTCCTGGAGATGATATTTGAACATAAAGCATGCAATTTGAATTTTATTTATATCGTATATATTTAACATTTTTAAACTTTGTAATAGTGGTTTGGAGGCTGTTCTCATCGGTGAGTTTGTAATCATTCTAGCTATACGTTTTTGTAATTTATGAATTTTTTCTAAGTTTGTTGGATATTCATTTCCCCATATTATATTGCAGTAATAGAGGTGTGGTAAGCTAAACGCATTGTACAAATTTAAAAGAATATGTTTAGGAAAGACGTGTTTTACCTTGTAGATGATACCAATGGATTTAGCGATTTTATTTGAGATGCAGTTTATATGGGGTTTCCAACATAAATGTTCATTTATATGTATTCCGAGAAACATAACCGTGTGTTCTCTTTGTAATATTGATTTGTTAATTTGGATTTGGGAAGTAATTTCAGGGATCTTTTTTTGCCGAGGTCTAAAAATAATGTAGTTAGTCTTATCGATATTTAAAATAAGTTTGTTTGTCATAAACCATTTATTAATTTTTGAAAGTTCAATATTTAATGTGTCTATAAGATTGTTTATATTATTATCACTCATGAAAACAGTGGTATCATCCGCAAAGGAAATCACGTTTATTTTATCACTTACTCTAATAATATCGTTAACATAGATAAGAAATAACAAGGGTCCAAGGATGGACCCTTGCGGTACTCCACATTTAATATGTTGGAGTGATGATTTGGTTTGATTTATTTGTACAAATTGTTTTCGTTCTTGTAAATAGCTTTGAATCCATTTGTAACCAGTTCCTCGTATACCATAGTGATGTATCTTTTTAAGCAAAATATCATGATTCATTACATCGAATGCCTTATGGTATATAATATGGTAGTGATATGACATCATCATGAATATATATGGGCACATCACATTTTGTCATATAAAGTTTGATAGTGTAGACAGAGCTTTAGTCTGCTGTAGTAACTACATTTTGTTTTTCTTACGTAATCTTTTAGCAGGTTTTTCTGGGTAATCTTACAACTGTGTTAAGCTGTGTCTACACTACAGTATCAAACTTTATGTGACAAAAAAAATGTGATGAGCCCATATATTGACATGATGATGTCATATCACTACCATATTTAAGCATATCACTTGGGCACATCACACTTATTTTGTCAAACTAGTTGATAGTGTAGTCCACATTGAATCAATTTTTTTTTTTTTTTTTTTTTTTTCTGAAACCAAGAAGCATAAATCATTACACTTTTACATCATATTTTTCAGCATAAATGTCAGAAATATTGGTGTGAGGAAAATGAAAAAGAACAGAAATTTGGTGAAATGAGGGTGCAACAGGTTTGTATCGTCTCCATATCAAAATATTCTTTTTTCTTCCTTTTCCTGTTATTTCCTTTTCTTTTCCGTTTTCCTCCACTTTATGAGTGGTAAATTACTTACATCAAAGTATTAAAACAGTCAATTTTTTTATTTCTAATTATTTTCTTTCTTATTTTAGATTAGTCAAGAATGCATAACGAAAGATTTTTTGATACGAAAACTTCTTGTTTCGCAAGGAGAGGTAAGTGCCAAGACGATTTAATAAATTCATAGTGTCAGAAATTTGTTTTGAAAACTGGCATATCATGTATCAGCAAATATTCTGTCTATGACCTAGTTTACTCTCTAGATTTAATCTAATAACTCTATGAGTTTTTTTAAATATCAGGATCAAAAGCAGTTGTTTCAATTTCATTACACATCATGGCCGGACCATGGAGTACCTACGACGGTTGAAGCTATCATTAATATGGTGAAGAAGATGCGAGACTATCAGGTGGATGACACGATGCCTCTTCTTATTCACTGCAGGTTAGATGGCATGTCATATAAATACTATCTCTGAGTACCATCTTCTGAAAACATGTAGATGACCTTTGACCACAACTGACCAGATTATCTCCACTCTCCACACACTGTATACAGAGTGGAGATCATCAGAACTTTTCTAGTCTGTTATTTTACCAAACCATGAGGCTCTTTGCCGTTTCCTGTCCATCTTCCCTACAATCTTTCCTTCTGATGTTGCGTCTGATGATATGTCAAAAAATTAGCAAATACCGAGAAGAAAACTATAAGCCAGTGGTTTTAAATCTTACACATTCCGGAAACTCCTTTTCTAACCCTGGTTGGTCCTTTGTGCTACGGGCACCAAAACCGCTGGGCTTGTTCTTGTGGTTTTACCACACTTTATCGTTATTTGTTTCTCTACAGTGCTGGTTGTGGACGAACGGGAACAATTTGTGTTATTGATTATGTAAGGAATTTGTTAAGAGATGAGGTAAATAAATTATATAAATCATTTTTTCTTTGAACTTCTGTTGTCCAATTATGTTTATTTAGAAAATAAAATTGTATTATTTTTCTTTTTAGATGATTGATGAGGACTTTAGTCTGAAATCAATAATTTTGGAAATGAGAAAACAAAGGCATGCTATTGTGCAATCAAAGGTAAGTGTGAATTCAATAAAAGCATGATTGAGGTTATAGGTAGTGACATAACGCAGGAGGCATAGGCCCCTGGTTTAGCACTCCTAAGGGCCCTTTAACGCTGGGTAGTTGCAGTGGGCTGTTTATGCTCTTGGGCCCCTTGACCTCTGGGGCCCCTGGGTTTAGCCAGTGAGCGCTCATAGCCGTTACGCCACTGGTTATATGATTTGTATTTTACTCGTACTTTAGTCATTTTCCTCCATGACCACGTATATGATTTATTTTTAAACAGGAGCAATATGAACTCGTTCACAAAGCAGCTGCAGCACTGTTTCGGGAAACATTACAAAATAAGTATGACATGAAATTTGATGACGGACACACGTACGAGAACTGGACAATAGATCCCGTAAGTTACTGTATTTATAATATCATCATAAACTTTACTTCCCAACATCAATGTTTTATTTATTTTTTAAAAGTCTAATTGATTTAGAAACCACTGTTCCCAGTAGAGATTTGGTTTTGTATACCAGATTTAGGCGAAAATGTGTTTGTTGTCTGTTAAAAAACTTCATATCAAAAATGTTATTACTTGTTTATTTTAACTTGGCAGGACCTTATACCAAGACCAGAAGCTCAAAGGGGTAAGTCTAATTTATGCCGGATTGTACAAAAAAAATATCCCTAATGAAACAAACATTCGGATTATTTGAAATGGGTGGAAATACTCCTCAAGTATAAACCCATGGGCCAATTTTGGCTAATGATTAAGGATTTGTTTATACTTTAAATATGACAGTATGCATTCTTTAGAACTGCAACATCTTAAGACCTAGAATCAAACCATACTGAGTTGAGGTATCGAATTTATAGCCTCTTATTGATACAGGTAGTTTGATTTATTCAAGAACTGTTTTCTTTTTGTTATTCTACAGCTCCTTTAATTCCAGCACATCAGCCAGAGATTCCCAAGAAACCTCAATCCCTCAATGCCGAAAGTACAAAAGTTAGTGCATCCTCCTCGAAGCCAGCTGTACCATTTAAACCTCCTATTCCCACTAATAAACCAAGTTCCCCCATGCCAGGGAAGCAAGCTGTGTTCCCAACACTAAGAACGTCAGAGAATAAAATGATGAAATCAAAGCAAGAAGTGCCATCTTTCCCGGTTTCACCAGCACCAGCTCAAAGACGTTCTTACGACTCCGTTCTTGAAAATGCTCATCATGGACCTAAAGGTGGCGTAAAACGATTGTCAGACACAGATAGTAAAATAGCTGGTGTTCAAAACATGTTGCTGCAGCGGCAAAAGAATCTGACTGGTGGTTTGCAGACTAAGCCACCAGATGTTTCTAAACGGTTATCTCTTGAACAGAAGAAACCATCCGAAGTCCCAAAGTTTCAATCAGAGCCTAAGCCAATTGCAAGAAGTGTGTTCCCTCCAAAGGTTCAACTACCTATTCCTCTCCCCACTACAAGAAATGTATCGGGGAAAGAAGCCGAGGATAACTCAAGTGCTTATGAAGTCATCAGACCAGAACTTGAAAAGAAAGTGCCGCCATCGAAACCAAAACGAGACTTTAATATTCAGTTCAACCAACAATCGCCACAAAGGAGATCACCTCTTCCAACTGACAATCAGTCTTCCCAACCAACCACGAAAACAGCGATGAAACTCCCACCAAAAGCTGTCAGAGTTTCCCTACCAAATCCAAAATCTGCCCTACCCTGCCCACCATCACCAAAGGTATCAACAGCTTCCTTACCGACACCAAAACCAAACCAACGTTCACCACCATTAACCACTAAAGGCTCCTTACCTGCACTACCATCATCACAGAGCAATGGAGAGTATGCTTATGTCGACCTTTCAAGTCATCTTCCAGAACTGATAGAAAGAGAAAAAGTGTCCGGAACGGAGGAGTGTGCCGCATACGCAATACAAGATGCTGAGGTCATGATTCCTTACGCAACCACCACCATCGACGGTGTACTAGATGCTAGAAAGCCGCCGCCACAAACGAAACAAGTTTCGCTAGATAGAACATACGAAGATATCACACCGCAAGACCTGGAAAGATCTAAAGCAGTTGGACAAAGTGCTTACACTGAAGATTCGGCATACGCAGAAGTTGGCGACTTTCAGCAACCGCAAGAACCAAGAGGTAAAGTTCATAGAGAAAAACGCCACCAGCGATCATTTTATTTGGAGTGGCGCTATACAAGAATACAGTATCATTTATAAACCAATTTCTATAGCAAATATCCAATTATATCTCTTGCTTCTAAGGTATTTTCTGTTGGAATCTGAAATCTTCTTTTTATATTTTATTTGTTTTCATACCTAGTAGTTCTCTTGCATGTTTAATTAATTATTTTGTGCGCTAAAAAACGTTACGCATGTGATGTTCACATGTTGGTTAAATTTAATACATCACATCACCAAAAAAACATTTGAAAAAGTTACAGTTCTACATCATCCAATCAAATTACAGAAAATCATAGTGCAGCCAATCAAATTGTGGTGGGCCATATTTGCTGGAGCGAATTAGCAATTAGTGATTGTCATGAAACTTTTTTTAGCTAGATTTTTTTTCTAAACATAATGCAAAGTAGTTTTAATATTAAACACAAAAAACATGCTATTTAAATTCAAAAAAATGCTCCTTATAGTTAGTTGGTGGTTGGACATATTTTTTCTTTTTTTTAAATGATTTGTTTTTAGTATCTTGCATCATTTCATCTCCCTCCATTTAAGGACCACCCAGTAGCCCTAAAGCTCTGTCTACACTATCTCTGCACATTTAGTATGTTCTGCTATCAAAATCTTAAGCCCTGTCTACACTAACAAACTAGTGTGATGTGCCCAAATATTGTAGTGATATGCCCAAATATGGTAGTGATATGACATCATCATGTCCATATATGGGCACATCACATACAGTTTGATAGTGTAAACAGAGCCTTAGTGTTCAACATCTCCTATTTTTGCATGAAGTAGTTCTCAGTATTCGTATTCAGATCATCTATTTCTTTTTTCCTTTTCTTCTTTCACTTTCATGTAAAGCATCAACCAACTCACGCTTAGTAAGTGAGGCTAGTAATGCCTCATCTAACTCGGCTTGGTCTTTTACTGATGATTCCTTTGATGATGAGGAGGATGATGATATCCCTGTAATACCGCAAAGAACGAAAGAAATGTACCAGACGATAGGTATGCTACAGTAATTGCAATCTTTACAACTTGGAACCAAGCACAAAAACGCCATGCGTACACTTCATTTACGACTGCATTCTGTTTTTAGGTTCTAGTTAAAATCTCATTGCAAATTATTAATAGATTATCATTTAATTTTGTATTTTGATTTTTTTTTTCCTTCATATCAACAGATGAAGCGAATGAGAAACCTTCTAAACGCAATCCTTTTGCAACTATGCTTGCAAAAAAAATGTTCACAGTAAGTATTTTATTAAAGAAGTGTTTCTGTTTAATTGGCACCTCTGTGGACCTTATAAATAATGTATGTTTTTTTTTCAGCTTAATAAATACTTGTAACAAAAATTGTTTGGCACATATGGCGTGCCATACCTATATAGAAACCAACATGGTTTTTTTTCTATTTTTACACCATTTTTCACAAAACAGTTATGTTTGTTTATATGTTGCTTTTCTTTTTAAAAGAGACGACCCAAACTACCAGACTTTGGTGGTTCATCTAGTTCATCTTCCTCTGCTCCATCTCAACCTCAGCTGCCACAGCAACCACAGCAGCCGCAGCAACCACAGCAGCCGCAGCAACCACAAACAAAACCAGAAGGACATGACATGCAAATATTTGAAGCAATAAGTAAGTTTTTTTACCAGGATAATAGGTGTATCAAATAAGGATAATATAATGTTAAGTGCTAAAGCTCTGTCTACACTATCAAACTAGTTTGACAAAAAAAAGTGTGATGTGCTCAAATATGGTAGTGATATGATCAAATAAGGTAATGATATGCCTAAATATGGTAGTGATATGACATCATCATGTCCATATATGGACACATCATATTTTCTTGTCACATAAAGTTTGATAGTGTAGATTTTGATTTAGTCCATCGTTGTTGTAAATAATACAAACTCTCAATTTCATTCAAAAATGCACGTTTGGACACAGTTGTACCAAATTACTATTTAATTTTTTTTTTTTCAGGGACTGCTGTCTTTGAGACAAAAGTAACATTTACTCCAGGACCAATTACATATGAAAACATAGATATAAGTGAGTATTTTATTTAAATGTTATTTTTCGTTGTCAAATTGTATTGTTCCGAGCATCCCTAATTAGTTTCGGCTTGATGGACCACCTTCGTAAAAAAAATAAAAGTAAAATAAAGTTGACGTGAAAATGAAATTTATAGATATAAGTATGTGGTGTTGATTAACCTGCTAAATAATAAACGCTCTGTTTCTATTTGTTAGGTTTTCCGAGGAAAGTACCGAAACCAAAACAACCAAAACGCAGTCCGCCATGGCCGGAGAATTATTCCTTGCATTACAATTAATAGTTAAAACAATACAACTTTTTATATTTTATATGTTGTAAATTTAATACTTTCTCTTGACTATTATTTGATCGTAGTCAATAGTCATAATAGTATATCATAATTGTTTTTTATTATTTTTTCAAGTATTTAAACTGCCAATTGTTTTATTATTATAAAATCTTTTTTTTTTAAATACTAATTAGTTTTTGTATTTTATTAATTATACTACTCCTGGTTCTAGACGGAAAAGATTTTGGCACAAACGGCGTGTCATACCTTTCAAAATATCCGTTGGTTTTTTAAATACTAATTAGTTTTTGTATTTTATTAATTATACTACTCCTGGTTCTAGACGGAAAACATTTTGGCACAAACGGCGTGTCATACCTTTCAAAATATCCGTTGGTGACGTTCTTAAAGCAATACTAACAACATAGAAAGATAAGATTAGTCTACCTCTATGGCATGTACTATTTAATACTGAAACATTAAAAAATTTTGTAATGTAAATAGACTATTGCTAATTTTAGAATTATGAAACACATTAAATTTAATAATTGTTTTTATGCATACTTAATTTTCTTGCGATCATTTATTTTCGCAAAAATTCACATTTTTATAATAGTGTAGAAATGAAAGAATGTTATTTAAAATTTAGACCATATTTGAATGTTAAAAATAGATTACAATTTCATATGAAAATATAGTTTATATTTGTGGATTATATTAAAAATAAGTAAATTTTAGATTAGAAAATGTTTCCATTCTTTTGTACTCAACTAAACAATCTTTTTTTTTTGTAATATTTTGATATTTATGTACCATTATTAATAATTTGTATAATAAATTAATTTAAGTAAAATTAATAAGTTTGTTACAATAGAAGTTGTAGATAATAATTTTGAGAATCGATATTAGTATTTTATATTTTATATAATATAAGATATGCAAAACATAAATTTGAGAAGTATAAAAAGTCCAAAATACCACTGTGGCTGTCGTTTATATTCAATGTAAAAATACATTTACACTGCAGGTCGGTGAATTTCATGTCATATAAATATAATTTTTTAAATAAATAGAAAGTTTAAGAATTCTTAATAGCTATAATGTTAGCAAAGCGTTAGTGATTGAATTGTATTTTTTACCAATCAATAATTTACATTTGTAAATATGACAAATTCTATAAGCTATTTTTTAATATGTACTAGTTTGCTTGACTGGAAGATAATATAAGTTTATATTCTTTAAAAAGATGGTCAAAGCAAAAAATAAACAGCAAAATAAAGTATTATTGTGATACTATTTTGAACTTTAATAATTTGTTAGAATAGATAATGTAACTAATCTATTACAGTAATGAGAGAGTGAATATTTCTATCTATCTAAGACTAAGAGTGTCGATCGGCAACATACATCTCATTGAGACTGTGCCTCTGATTTAAAAGAGATACAATAGATGTTCAGTTCAGTTCATACAGTTTTTCCAAGATTAAACTCGACCGACAGCTAAATAGATACGTTACAGCCCGCCCTCTATGTTACTGAACGGTTAAACAATACCTGTTGTTATTGCTTGTATTGTGAATAAACCCAAAATACGGTGTGTTTTGTTATCAACCTAGCCTTCATTCCTTGACGAGCCTGCACTGAGGTTAAAATGAACAACAAGACAGGTGAAAACTCTGTCCACGATGGGCCTGACTCTATTGTGGAAGTTGAGGTAAGACTTGTACGAGGTAAGACTTGTACAGGCTAAGAACTTTTTAAGTGTTTTGTCTCTAGGTTTTTCTAGTGTATATTTATTGAGGTTAGGTACATAATGACCTAAGGTTGACCAATCTATATGTTGCTATTACTCAGTATTTGTCTTGAAGTAACAGTGTACATAACAAAACAGTGTCTAGAGGTCCGGTAGAATATATTATACTAAAGGTGGTAGGCGTACACAGTCATGTCGAATGCTTTAGCGTATTGTACTATGTTGTTTCTTTACAAATGTGTTAATTCCTGTTTCAGCTGCGACTTTTTTTCAGTTGTTGGGTATTTATTTAATTCTAGAAGTTTGCGTTCTTGTCCTACTTTAACTGTTCCGTTTAGTAGAGTTGATGTTTGTAAACGTAGTTTTATTTCAAGACTTTCTTCACAATATAATTCCCTAATTAATAACACCAATATTGATAATTTTTGTAATGGTATCGGTTCTTTCCCTTCTATTATTTTACATCACTTAGTTAGTTGCGATGATTCGCTGTTGGTCTGGAATGAAATAAGCAAGATATTCATTTATTCATTGACATTTGTCTATCCGATATATTACTTTATTACACTCAAATTCTATTTCAAATTCTATGTATTTCATTTCATTCACATTTTCTGGTTTTAATGCTTATATTTATTATACTATACGTGGAGCTATATTAGAGTCCAGCTAGATTATGTATATGCGTATTGTATGCGCATTCAACTGTGCGGTATTTTTGTTATCCTTTATTCATTCTTTAAATGAAGAATGCCAGTATTTTGGTACAAAAAGAATAACCGTTATTTGATAGGCAAGTACAGTATGAAATTACTCAGCCATGCAACGTCAATGCCAAATCCTTGAGGTACGCTCTTACAGATATACCTACAACAGTAGCAAAGTTATAACATTAGGAATTATAATTCCCTATCCGTAGTTATCGTACCTTAATAAAATGCCTGATTTTACTCATTGTTTATTTCTATAAAAATGAAAAATATATTATGACATACTGCTTTTACCAGCTGTGGAGATCATCTTTGATCGGCCGTTTTTCCCAATTCTCTAATTTGGCATCGTAGAAGAATTTAATTTAAGCTTTGTTTCCACTAGGACAAAACGCAAGGATGTAAGCCGCAACGCAAGCGAATTGACCAATCACAAGCGAAAGTTCGAATAATCCATATCTTTTGATTGGTCAATTCGATTGCGTTGCGCTTACGCCATTGCGTTTAGTGGGAACCAAGCTTTAAGAAGAGCTTCTAGGGGTAGATTTTGGTTATTGCTCTTTTATAGTAGACTTACTTCGACTCCAAAATAAAAAATTCAGAGAGATACGTTTTATTATCTTCTATCCTCATGATAAGACTATCAAAACGTAGAATTTGTGGGGCGAAAACTTCACATGTTGCTCACGTGTAGTCTATAAACCTAAATTAATCAGCTAGCCTGTTGACCAAACTATTAAAGTAAACACGTATTTTATTTATTCTTCTGTGATAACCTGTTTCGCCTTCAGAATAGTGTTTCCGATTAGTTGTCGTAAATTCATAAATACTTATCTCCTTATCATTCTTAACATTCATTTAGTACTATATTTTGGATGATTTATATTACAAAATAGTATTTATTTGATGTTTATTTTAAGTTTAGTTTTGATATTTTATTTTCGTTAAAAAATACTGTTTCCGTGACAGAAGTTAATGTAGTCTGCTATTAGAAAACGAACCGTTTGTCAGAATGAAATAGGGCTATATAATTACTTTAACTCCCACGTTGATGAAAAGCATAATACTGTACAGTAATACTAAGGTGAATTTTTTACGAGGCGAGCATCAGAAATTGGTTCAATTGTGTAGGTCTACTCACAAAGAATTCCATTTTCAAAAGTACGGGGCTATTTTAGTTTAGTCATGGAGAATAACTTATTTCTCCATGGTTTAGTTAAAAGCGTGAAGCTTATATAGGGTCTACAACATGATAAAGCATTAGGCCCAAGTACCAGTCTCATGCGTGAATAGGCATACCTTTGAAATACCTAGTATGTATAATAACAATACATACAATGCCGTATACATTACATGGTATCGCCTGGTGCAAGTCTATTCAGTCAGAAGTGATTGTTCTGCAGATGGAATTTCAAGTTAAAATGTTATCAAAACAGGTCCTTAAGCTATTTGTATTTGAAATCAATTGTTTTGGATTGCTATGTTTTATTGCCGCCTAATAGAAAAATAAATCGATCAGATATTAGTATAATTATACAGGATAAATTGTTAGTTGATAAAACAACGTTACTTCAGAAAAGAGTAAAATTCTTCCCTGATTTATTCATCGTAATCGAGTTTACCACCAAAAACTTGTATAAGGCCTATATCGTGCTCAAAAGACAAACTCTTTTATCTCGTATACCATCTATCTTTCGTGTATCAAACATACTTCGTCGTTACTACTATTGACTATGTTGATATAAAATTTGCGGTACACCACGTATATTTAGTTCTGAAAAGAACTACGGACGACGATCAAAGAATATTGATCGAAACGTCGAGAAACTCAACAGTTCTTTTCAGAACTAATATACGTGGTGTACTACCGCAAACTTTATATCAACATTTGATTTCGCCATGCAAACATTCAAACAAATTAACTAAACATTTACATTAGCCATGACTATTTAAGCCTATATACGTTAATGTCTGTCATTACAATGTCATTTCAAATGTCTATTCTGTCATCAATGCTGTGTTTCCATTCATGTCACTTCAAACTATCAAATGCCTCTTCTGTTATCAATGCTGTGTTTCCATTCATGTCACTTCAAACAATCAAATGTCTCTGTTATCAATGCTTTTAAGCATTAAGCACTTTTACTTCATTCTTCCATCTTTCATTCATTTCATATACAAATGTTAATCTGTTATAGGCTTTCCCACAGCTACAAAAACAATTGGGATCATCATCAAAATTAGCAGTTTCCAGCAAGTCAGTAGAATCTCTTATTGGTAAAGATGATGACGCAATCCAGTATGGGATCAACGATGTTCCGCCATGGTATACAACCATAATATTAGGACTGCAGGTGGGTGTATAGACTTGCCCCAAGTTTGTATTCATTGTGTTTTTTTATTTATTTGTTTTTATTTCGATTTTTTGTCTGAAAAATATAAGTATCCAAGCTCAAGGAGTATACGTATGAAACGCCATATGTGCCAAAATATTTATCTTTTTACTAATATTAAGACAAAACTCCGTCTGAAACCCAGACTAGTGGGTGTATGGCATGAACTTAAATATTTGGTTTGAAGACATACTTCTTGATATAAGTTTGCGATACACCACGTATATTAGTTCTGAAAAGGAACTGTTTAGTTTCTCGATGTTTCTATCAATATGATCGTCCTCAGGAGTCAGAACTTTATATCAACAATTTATTTCGCCATGCAAACCTTCAAACAAAGATATACTGTACTGTTAATGTTGACCAACGATAACAACGTTGATATTTCACATGTTATCAACCATGGTTACAGGTAGTTGGGTGTATGACATGAACTTAAATATTTGGTTTGAATATAACTGTAGGCCTATTGTATAAAATTGACCAACGATAACAAAGTTGATGTTTCATATGGGTCATTATCCGCCATGTTATACAACCATGGTTACAGGTAGTTGGGTGTATGACATGAACTTAAACATTTGGTTTGAGGATAACTGTAGGCCTACTGTATAAAATTGACCAACGATAACAAAGTTGATGTTTCATATGGGTCATTATCCGCCATGTTATACAACCATGGTTACAGGTAGTTGGGTGTATGACATGAACTTAAATATTTGGTTTTGAAGAAAACTGTACTGTATAAAATTTACCAACGATAACAGTGTTGATATTTCACGTGGGGCATTTTCCACCATGTTATACAACCATGGTTACAGGTAGTTGGGTGTACTGTATGACATGAATTTAAATGTTTGGTTTGACGATATAACGTTCACCAACGATAGCAATGTTGATATTTCACATGGGTCGTGTGTGAATACCATAGAACCATTGTGAATGTTCTTACGTAACCAATCTTACATCTAAATATAACTTTTGCAAGAAGTACGCCATATTTGGAAATTTGTTAATGACGTTGATGACGTCAATCCCATAAACTAATTGTAGGCCTATGTTTTAACCTTTAACAGCATTTCCTGACGATGATTGGAGCGTGCGTGTCGATCCCTTTGATTTTGGCGCCAGCGATTTGTATCGGTAACGACCAGGTTGCGTTGAGTGAACTCGTCGGTACAATCTTCTTTGTGTCTGGTATGGTTACACTTTTGCAGACGACTTTTGGGGTTAGGTAAAGTAAACTGCATACTTCTATTTTGGCTCTTCACTGAAAAATGACAGTTAGGAATAAAAGATAGATATTTCTATTGTATAAAGGCACAATTACTTGGGCTTGACTCAACTATTGAATAGTATGCTTGAATACTATTATTACACATCATGAAAAGCATATGCTGTCCTTTTGAACTTTACGCACTTTCAAAATAACCAAATTCAAAGAAATATAGGCTTGATCGTATCCGGAAAACTACCACCGGGGAAAACTACCACCGGGAAAACTAACACCCGGACAACTACCACTGGGAAAACTACCACCCGGACAACTACCACCGGGAACACTACCACCCGGACAACTACCACCCGGACAACTACCACCGGAACAATTACCATCGACAATAGTATAATTAATAATGTAGGCTGGTATGTCGTTTATATGAATGTCGTGTATATTTTTTGTTAAAAGCAAACTTTGACTTTATTTCATATCTTGATAATATAAGGAATGAAAAAAAATATGTTGCCATTTTTTCTAAAGAAATTTAAAGGACCAAATTCAAGATGGCCGCCAATACTCAAATAACCCTATTTAAAACCAGAATATCACCAATAACACAAATTATGAATGTGGAACAAGTCCGTTTTGATGGTATTACACATTATACAATCTTAACTATGTATAGCGATAATCTGTCGACCATCTTGGATTTCAAAATGGCCGCCACTAAAAAATAAATTTAAATAATTTTTGTTGTTTCAACACAATGTTCTAAAATAGTCACTTCTCATAGGATTGTCTAAATATAAGGCTGTCTAAAGTTGTCAATGTTCTCTATATAATAGATATATAATACCCCTACTATGACCCTTGAATTACCTAATCGTTCAAAGTTGGAGTTGCAAAAGTATGGAACAACTTACATTGATATCAAATATTCAGCAACAATTAATTCTAAATCTAAATTATAGATCTCATTTCTTTTCATAAAAGTGAAACTTGTATTTCAATGTTTGTATCTCAGACAGGACCACAATATAAAAGTGTATTTATACCTTACTGGCAATTATACCCGACACAGGGCGGCTTTCTAAATTAGTTTAAAGCCTTCTCAGACCCCAGTGTCCCTATACCCGCCAACCTCCACTCCTCTTCAATAACATCCCACACTCTTTTTTAAAAACAAATTCTTCCCAGGACAAATGTCAATTCAACTTTAGGGTTAGGGGTGCTACATAGCTATGATAGGCCTATGCTTTAAGTACGTTGTAAACTGTGTAAATGAATAGGTGTCATATTGGCTGATATATATAATTTAGATACTGCGGCCCCCAGCCTTCTTTCTCCTATCACCATCCCAGCCACAAAAACAAACTCCTCCCATGGACAGTTCAAATGTAGTAACTTTTCCTAGTACAATTCCAATCACGTTTACTTCATTACGCCAGTATTTCCGCCCCTCTTCCTCCCTCCCAACACATCCCAGATACTGGGTGATTGTGTTTAAGACGTTTCCAGTACAAATTATGTTAGCCATCACTACCAACTCATAATCCCTCAGTGCCTGTTTTCAGATGTAGTTTAAAACATTCCAAGTACAGTTTCGGTCTTGGTGACAGGCATACATCCCCACCCCCTTTCCATGGCTAATTAAAATACTTTATAACAATTTCCTACCACACAGTTCTGGTCAATTTGATAGCTTACTACCCCTAGCCTAAGCAAAATTAAATTCCCGGTACAATTGCGGTCATTTTGATACCCCATATGCATGGTTACGTGCTGAAACAGAACTAACATCGAAAGTGAGGAAAAGTGGGCCATTTTGACCACATTTTGGCCCCTAATGCTTGGTTCCCACTAGAGACGCAACAAAACGACGTAACGCAACGTAAGGGATTTGACCAATCACAAGCGATGGATTTATTTGTCGGTCGCTTGTCATTGGTCAACTGGTTTGCGTTGCGTCTACGTCCTTGCATTGCGTCCTAGTGGGAACCAAGCTTAACTTAGATCCTAGATGGCGGATGATGTTCAAATTAGAACTTTCCCGGTACAATTCTGGTCATTTTGATACCCAATATGTAAGGTTATGTGCAGTAACAAAAATTTATATAACGAACAAACAAACAAACGTACAAACTCTCTAACTTATAATATAGATTGTGAAATCCTGTATAAATATGGTGTTCAATAATAAATGCGTTATTGCCATGTAATTCAATGTCTGAAACTTCAAGGCCATGGTCACCAGTATGGTTGGTAAGTTTTCAACCTGTCAACTTTTGGCAGAAGCTTGAAGAAAGATACAGCTCATTCACAAGCTTCATGGGCAGCATTAACTCCCACTTCTCATCTTCTACATTCTCAACCGATTTCATTAGATGTACCTTAAAGTTGACCACCATTATACACTGGTTTGATGAGTGCACATGGTTGTGGTATAAAAACTCATGTACTAGGGAAATACAAGATAATGCCTGGTGATGACTCTTGCCCGAGATGAGTGGAGGTGGACAGAGATGACATCAAGAAGCAATTATTTCGACCTGGTGAATTATATGGCTTTTAAACATGTAGCATTGTGAAAATAGTGTTGCGGCCAGTGCTTTTGTTGTATTGTATTACCTATACAACAGTGACACAAATATCTTAAAAACTCTGCTTTCTCTCTACAACTTCTGACACTTTTCTCGAAAAAATTCAGACAGAGAAAATGATTCTAAGTGACGTATCATTTTGTTTGAAAAACGCTGATCATAAAGATATTAACTTGAATACAGAGAGATGTGGTTAAACTATCCCTATATATGTCAGAGACACAAGACAACGATATCTGCACACATGGAAAGTACACATGCTTTTATAAAATATTTCTTTGCTCATGACCACCTGAACTATGGCCGGTTACTTCAGCTGTATCACTTTCAACAGATTACTGATATTGGAGTTTATGAGACGACATGTATGTGTGACAAAGGGAATTGCTGGATTTACATCAATTGATCAAGGTCATTGAGCATGGTATCATTGGAATAACACAAATTAATAATTTCATCAGAGCTGGCAAATCTAGTTGATGAGTTTGAAAGCCAACATTTAAAGAGAGATGATATCTTGATTAATGAAGAATGCTGCAAATCTCACAGAGGTGTTTGTTGGCCATGGCATGATGACATTGGACAGAAAATGTTTGAGGCATTGGTAAAAGTTTTGTAGAAGGCAAACTATATGGGATCCTAAGAAAAGGATGAATATTTGCAAAAAATATATCTGACGGTGAATACAGGTGACAAACTTATCAAAGTAAAAGAGGACTCCAATGGAGATTCTTTGTCGTATCACATAGTCAGCTGGTACAGTACTGTATATAAGAACGTATGAGCATTTGGGGGTGAAATTTGTTTCTGAACAAGCTTGTTGGGATCACAGATCAGTCTGTTGAAGTTTGATGGATACAATAGTAGAGAACGAAGGAAGGTCAACTTACTATATTGCATGCATAATATATGCATTCAAGACAGCGCACTGATTAGAAATATTTCATTTGGCAGCAATCACCATGTTGTTGTAGGCATATCATTTTGTGTCATTTCAATCTAATTTAATTTAACTTACACACGTTTTAATAAGAAATTTAACCCTTTTTAAAAAAATGGCGGCCATTTTGAAATTCAAAATGGCCACCATTTTGTGTTAATAACCGTGTTGTTGTGATAGGCCTATCATTTTATGTGATTTCAATCAACGTCATAACTTGCACATGTTTTAATAAGAAATTTAATCCATTTTTTTAAAATGGCGGCCATTTTGAAATTCAAAATGTCAAAATACTAATGAATATAGGTTTATAATAATTTTTATATAGCAGAGAACCCATATAGCATTAATTTTAACTTTATTTTTTAACTTTTTTTAATTTTAATATTATTCATAATGGGTGTTACTTTGTCCAATATGGTACATTTATTGGATATTTTACGTATTGGCGGCCATCTTGGATTTGACACCCTTAAGCTTTTTTAAAAAAATGGCAACATAAATCAGCTGGAATTTTGCTTTTAACAAAAAAATGACACGAAATTACATAGTGGCCTACACTATAATTCAACTACGTACGAGAGTATACCAAAAGATCCTATGAACCAAATAAAGCCCGAAAAAAGGTGGTGTGTGTTTATCTCAATTAAATAACTTTTTAAACGTTCTTTTTTATTAGTATCTAAATTCTGTTTTACAGACTTCCTATTATACAAGGCGGTACTTTCACTTTTCTCACACCAACGTTCGCTATATTGAGTATCAAAGGAGATTGTCCCGCACCTTTACCAGGTAGGTACTATGTTTGTTTACGTGTAACCTAGTAAACATTTTAGTATACTTAGTTCAAGAACGGAGTCTACATTCCTGCATGTGTAAATAAAGCACCGGTGAAGTGTCGTTGAGGAAACCAGCTCATAATTAAGTATATGTTTTTTTTATATATGTGTACACAATAACTATAATAATTGTTTCGTTTTTAGATGATGCCACACAAGACGAGCTGGATGAGGCTACCGAAGTATGGCAATCTCGAATTCGTGAGGTAAAAATCGGAATCTATAAAGTTTAAATTAACGAAATTCAAATGGAGACAGCCAAAGTTTCTTCTATCTAGAAAAATACTATATGTACATTGCAAGAAAATTAACAAACAAAAAATGTTTTGTAGTAAGACTTTCAATGCAAAAGAAAAACAATAAGACAATAAGGCCTAACTGTATATAGCGTGTATGTTGTTGGAGTTCCTAATCCTAATCTTAACCAGCACACAAATAACAAAATTAAAGCATATATTTTTCTTGTAATGTTTTCTTCAGGTTCAGGGTGCCATTGTGGTTGCCTCTATTTTTCAAGTCATTATAGGATTCAGTGGAATAATGGGATTTATTTTGAAATACATCGGACCATTGGCTATAGCACCGACGATCGGTCTCGTAGGGCTTTCTTTATACGGAGCTGCAGCTTCACGAGCTGGTGTACACTGGGGAATATCAGTTCTGTATGTATGAGAACAATGCTTTTTGTTATTTATATCAGGGAAGAGTGTAATTTAACTTTTTTTTTTTTTTTTGTACAAAATTGTGTTTGTTTGTTTGTATCGTTCTAAACAATTGAAATTCTTCGAACGAAAACACAACTTTTTTTTTAACACAACAGTTAAACGGATCTCACTGAAAATGCTGTCGATGAAAATGATCTTGAATCGAATACATCTATTGTTATCCTGTGTATGTTTCAGCAACATTTCAGCTCGTTTTATTATATTTTTTAAATTTTTTTAGGACACTTGGGCTAGTTATAATGTTCTCGCAATACTTGAAAAACATCAACGTGCCTATAGGCATTTATAATAAAAACGAGGGCTGCCACACGGTTAAGTTTCCAATGTTCAAATTATTCCCAGTAAGTAGAAACATTTCTTGAATTCAGAAATCACAGGCATCTAAAGCTCTGTCTACACTATCAAACTAGTATAAAGTGATATGCCCAAATATGGTAGTGATATGACAAAATCATGTCTATGGGCATATCACAATTTTTTGTCACATGAACTTTACTTCGATAGTGTAGACAGAGCTTTAATCTTCATGTAGTCGACACTACGACTTGTTTTTACGCGTTTTGACGTTTTTTATATGCTTACATAAGAAGATACTAAGTTGATGATCTTTCCATTCATCTTTTAGACACTTACTAAATTAAGGCACAAACAATACATTTTTTTAGAAAGCGTTTCATGATTTCTTTCAGGTTATATTAGCTATTGTCATATCATGGATATTCTCCGCCATTTTTACTGCTACCGATGTCTTTCCAACAAATTCTACTGAATACGGTTACGGAGCGCGGACTGATATTAACACTGATGTTTTGAAGCAGGCGCCTTGGTTTCGGTTTCCATATCCGTGTAAGTAAACTTGGAACTATTTTTTCCAAATAAGGACGTCAACAAACAATAAAGCCAACCTTTACTAAAAATAATAATTAAGTATTACTTAGGCCCATAATAAATAAAAAATCAATAATATCTGTATGACTCCACAGTTCAATGGGGTACGCCTGTCGTTACGGTAGCCGGCGTCTTTGGTATGCTGTCTGGAGTTTTAGCATCCATGGTCGAGTCTGTCGGGGATTACTATGCATGCGCTCGACTTTCTGGGGCGCCCCCTCCACCAGATCATGCAATAAACCGTGGAATTGGAATTGAAGGCATCGGGTGTATACTAGCTGGTTTGTGGGGTACTGGCAACGGAACAACGTCATACAGTGAGAATATTGGAGCTATTGGAATAACAAAGGTGGGTATACGTTCTTTCCAACATAATCTGGTTGATCTAGTGCGTGAAGCTCTTTTAAGTAATAACGTAATAGTACGCATGCGCATTACGATGACATGTGGTTAGTCTTTAAATCTATCGCGTATAGTATTTGCATTTGTACATATGTTATGGTTTTCTTCAGGTTGCTAGTCGTCTGGTCGTACAAGTGGCGGGAATCCTTATGATTGGGCTTGGTCTGTTTGGCAAGTTTGGTGCAGTTTTTGTAACATTACCGGATCCAATTATCGGAGGAGTGTTCTGCGTAATGTTTGGTAAGGCCATCCGATCTCACAAAAAAGTGATTAAGTAAATAACAATACAGAAAACACGTAATTCTTAATATATTATAGCTCTATTTTGTTGTGATCTGATACTTTTGTCGGGATAATGCAAACATATTCTCTTCTTTAGGCATGGTAACTGGCGTAGGCCTATCGAATCTTCAGTTTGCTAATATGAACTCGTCCAGAAACATCTTTATCATAGGCTTTTCATTACTGATGGGCCTAGCTCTTCCCTGGTGGTTCGGTGCCAATCCAGGGATTATCGACACAGGTAAACCAGTGCTTTTTTAGTTTTGTCCTCATTGTTTTGAGGAATGCTGAATTTTGCCCTTTTCCAACCCAACATGTCGACAATTTCATTTCTCGAATTCTCATCTATCCATAGGAAAAGTTAATTTCGAATTGACTAAAGTGGCATTCACACCTGTTCTGTTTCGCGGAACGGAAGACGGCGCAGTTAATTTCAACATGGTGCGCCCGTCTTCCGTTCCGTGAAACTGAACAGGTCTGAATGCCCCTTTATTTAATACCTTTATCATTTATCGCTTCTTATCTTTATTATGAACATAATTATCGACGATCAATGTACTTTTTATGGTAACTTAGGGGGTTCTTTTAAATATTGATAGGAGTCGAAGAAATTGACCAGATCATAACCGTATTGCTGAGTACCAGTATGTTTGTCGGAGGGTTAATTGGATTCGTATTAGACAACACTATTCCAGGTAAGCTTTTTTTAAAGAGTCGCATAAAGAATTACCGAACAGTAACGGCAGTTGCATAGAAATTTGTCTAAAAATTTTTTTTACAAATTTGCCGGTCTAATATAGGCCTAGACTAATGGAGAAAGAGGTGCCCCAGCTCGAACGGCGCTAGTATCGGACTTGCGGTTTAGGAGGAGATAGAGGAACACATTTTGGCTTAGTGCTATTATAATATAGATATAGAAAGAAGTGATTATCTTTGATGATATATGTACAAGAGAGTAATATATATATCGTTTATGAGGATAGAAATAGCTATTCAGTACCTGATGATCCATTTTTAAAGTAAAGTACATTTTTACATTCGCATTTTCAAAGATTTGAAAGATAGATATTAATTACTATTTCTTTATTCTTGTCACTTTGCACTTGTACAGGAACCGACGAGGAACGTGGTATATTAACATGGAGGCGTCTTCTGTCAACCGCAGACGAATCCGAAATGGAAGACCCAGCAAAAACGTACGACATTCCGTTTGGTATGAAGTACATCCGGAGTAAGGAGTTCTTTTCTTACTTGCCGTTCTGTCCTACTTTCCCAGCACCTGGATGTAAGTCGTCAACAGATGAAGAAGGTAAGTACACAGAGCGAATCTATCATTTTAAATACGTGTCTACACTATCAAACTTTGTGACAAAATGATGTGCCCATATATGGACATGACCATATTATTTGACCATATCACTACCTTATTTGGACACATCACACATTTTTTGGTCAAACTAATTTGATAGTGTAAACGAAGCTTTATAAGAATATATTGACATGGGCTAAAGATCATGAAGAAAGTGATAATAAACATTCTTCGTATTTTATTTTAGTGTATGGTGAGGACAATCCTGGCCTGGATACCCAGATGTAGTCATTGTTTCATCTTTTTACCAACTGCCTTGCAAGATTTTGTCAGATTTTGTTTGATTCGGGCACACTAGTACCGTACGGTAACTTAGTTATGTCGGTATCAAATCAAAGGAATTGTGTCAGAGAAACATAATAAAATGGGATAAGTTATTTCTTATACCTTGCACATCTTTAAAATCCGAAGAGACTGATCATACTTTACGTCCTGTAAGCCTGGACTAATTTGTTCATTCAGATAACTGCTCTCGCCGCGTAAAAAACTAGTACGCGCATGTCTGCACTGTGTACAATGAGTACGAGAGTTAATAAGAATTATGAATGTGACGTATAAAGTGTGCGTCTACTATGCACTACAGAAGAATGTATTATACAAATAGGATAATAGGAGCTGACTTGCCTTTATTTAGCAGCTGACTAGATATGTAAATTATGTAATGGGAAATCTTATGGGGTTATTAACATAAATGCTATATATACTTTTTAAATATTAATAATTACTACTGTACATTGAATTGATAAATTTATTTTAGTAATAATGTTGTAGGATTCGTAGAAACAGACGATTTTGCAAATTATTTGTAATTATTATGTGCCTAGCATATTGTCAGACTGTAGTATTATCTACATGATTGACTAGTATTAATAGGCCTATTGTTTCATATAATGCTTGGTTCCCACTAGCGACGCAAAGCAAGTACGTATAGGGAAACGCAAGTACGTAAGTGATTTGACCAATCACAAGCAATGGGTTATTCGAGTTCTCGCTTGTCATTGGTCAACTCGCTTGCGTTGAGTCTCTAGCGGGAACCAAGTCTATCATTCCTTACGCGTAAAATAAAGATTTCAATCTAAACTGAATTAATAGTTTATTAATAGATATATTAATTGTATAGGCCTATATGTTTTAATAAAAAAAAATTAAATTGTTATAAAAAATAGTTTGATAATGTGATAAATTAATGTGTATAATACTTACATAACAATTAAATGAAATATGTATATATTCGTACATTTTTTGTTTATATCGAATAAAATATATTTCTGTACAATTTTGAACATATTAATTGGTTGTATTGTATTAGTAACTGTGTCGGACAATCAAACAGCGCCTCCACACAAAATCCGTCTTACTAATTATTATACCGTGTCGGTTTCTTTAATACTGTCCATTCATTATTAAGTCACTTTACGAATAGACCACGCCAAGCAAACACAATGATCACTGACGGAGCCTCCGAAGCGTTGAACACCACTGAAAAGCACAATGCTGCCGTGGTAGATGTAGAGGTGAGTAAACAATATAGGCCTAACAAACATTCATAGAATTTATTCTCGTATTGTTTTAAGATAATGATATTGCCATCACCTTCCAAAAATATATAGTATACATGTAATAATTTATAATACTTATATCAAAGTATAAGTGTATGTATATACCACCAACATAGTTCTGTTATTGATGTAACAAAAAGTACCAAATACGGCTGCTTGCGGCGTTCCGCACAAATATGTCAACAGGCGTGTTACGTGTATACCAACAATACATTGCGTTACAAATGGGTTTGTTTTGAGAAGTAGGTATACCTAGGCGCGCCTATGGATGACAAATGTATTTCGCAGTTTTGGGAATAAATGTATCTGTGTTCAATTCAAACAACATGGCAATTCGAAGTAATTAGTTTTTAAGCCATGCTTATAGACACTTGAATCAACAAAACTCAACACAACCTACACCTCAATGGTACTCTTGACCATGGGAAGCGTCATTGACGAATTCTAAGAAATTACGTCCGGCTTATTATTAAGCCACTGCAATTCTTAATTTGTATTTTTCCACCAAAATTCAAAACCACGTGGTGTCCCGTTTCTCTGTTCCTGCGAGCTCTCCATGGGAGCTTCAAAGTGCTGGAGAACGGAGCCGTGTAAATGGTTCATTTTCTTCATTTTTAGTCGCGACTCTACAGCTCACTATGTCGGTCGGTTGGTCGGTCGGTCGGTTGGTCGGTCGGTCGGTAAACACTAACTTGAGCACGCGACTGCAGCCGTGTATATGGCCTTGTTAGGATATTTTGTAGATCATTTTTGTGTGTAAAACGCTTAGAAACATTGTATATTAGGCGCTATAGACTTATTGCCATTATTAATATTATTTATATAGTTGGATGATGATGATGATGAAGTTTGTATATTTTACTGTTGGCCTAATGGTTGGGTTTCAATTGCTAAAATCAGGCCTAAACATTAACAATAACAACCCATCACAATAAAAATAATATAGTATACAAAAAACAATAAGGATAACTTTGATTTACAAATTAACAAGTAGGCCTAATGTCTTGTTTCCTAGACAAACATTTTAAATACTCAAACATTAAATCGTAAATCAAATTAATTTTGGATACTGTACAAACAACAGGAAATTAAATATTATTTGTTTTGATATGAAATATGAATTAAATACTATTATAACACCTTGGACTAATTCCATACTTGAAGGCCGTTGCCCAATTAGTGAGAAATGTTCACCGTAACTAATCCAAGTAGCTTAACAACAGTTTTGCCATTTGGAATACAACCATATTGTCATTACTAAAAATAAATAGAGTAGGCATAGTATTACAATATTTCTATATTGTGTCGACATATTAAACTAAAGCGTGGTTCCCACTCGTGACGCAACGCAGCGACGGCGCGAACACAATTATTGGAAGGGCATTTGCTTATGTTGCGTCGCTAGTGGGAACCAAACTTTACGTGCTGTATTGCGTGCTGTATTGCGTACTGTAATCAAAAGTGGGAACAGACGACGCAACAGTGCAAACATCGCGGATTTTATTTCACGCAGGCGGGGAAAACACAATTATTGGAAGGGCATTTTCTTGTGCTGTGTAGGTTGCGTTACGTTGTGTCGCTAGTGGGAACCAAGCGTAAGAAGCTGAAATGAAATGCTGAACTTAAACATTTGAATGTTATGTTCTTTATTTTGCAATGTACTTTTCGAAACGGATGGTATTACGAACGAAACAAGCTGTGGCCATGATGATTAGTTTTTAAAATCATATTTTCCAAACAAAGTATCTGTGTTCAATTTAAACAAATGGCAATTCCATTTGTTTTATTAAGCCATGCTTATAGTACAGTATTATCACCCCTTTGTTCCGTGACCCATATACCTTATTCACAATGACGTCATCTTGGCAATCAACACAAATTACGTCATATAACCGAGTGCCCCAGGTGTATAAAAGTTAACACCGCGCCGATGCGTGTCTTCCCGCAACCTCGAAACGTGACTGTCTTGCTTACAATCGTATCGCTTTGATACGCCTTAATAATTGAAAATAATATAATCAATATAAAATATTACTGTGTAACAATTAACACAAAATTAAACAACCCACACATCCGCCAACGACTAATTGAAGTTATAGTCACTGTCACCAGGGAAGAGTAAAATCACTCTTTCCGGCCTAATCGTAAATTGTAAGGCCGGGTGCTACCGGATGCTCATCCCAAACCGCTCAGTTCAAGTTCAATTTGCTCCGGAAGTAAATCAAGCGCGTGTCGTTAATTAGACATGTGCGATATTTATCGCGCCTTAATTGTTTCTTACGAACGCCTTGATAAGTTTTATCGATTTATATAAAATTATTCCAATAATATTTACGATTATTTACAATGTCCTTCTACTCTAATTATTCATTCATTCATTTTCATAATAAATAACCATTATAATATTTGTGGGTTTTTATTTTTTTTATTTATTCAACAATCAAGCGCGTGTCGTTAATTAGACATGTGCGATATTTATCGCGCCTTAATTGTTTCTTAGAACGCCTTGATAAGTTTTATCGATTTATATAAAATTATTCCAATAATATTTACGATTATTTACAATGTCCTTGTACTCTAATTATTCATTCATTCATTTTCATAATAAATAACCATTATAATATTTGTGGGTTTTTTTTTTTTTTTTTATTCAACATAAGTGGGTTTTATTACGACCATTGTGTTCAGTCTTTAGTTACAGTGATTTACTTTTATGTTTACCCATCGGAAATTGGTCAAACTTCTCACGTTCTCTCAAAACCTGAATTTTACTTTTAGATTACGTTCTTCACAATACTTTTATAGGCCAATTGGGCCTACGTCATTTTGGCGTTAGTTTTTAATGTGGTATTAAAAAACAATAAAGGAAATAAATCTGTTTTTTTTCTCTCTAGCCTTACCCAACCAAGAATGGTACCGTATTGGGCAATTCCAAATATGGAAAATCCAATGAAGACCTAATTTCTACTGATAGTGATGACATCACATATAAGATAAATGACGTTCCACCGTGGTACACCACTGTACTCTTAGGATTACAGGTTAATAATATTTTTGTATTAAGGTGAACGAACTAAGGCCTGAAAATAGTTGTATTTTTGGGTAGATTTTCGGAGAAAATAAGGATTATAATATTGTTCTTTTTTAGCATTTTATGACCATGTTTGGAGGTTGCGTATCAATTCCATTAATTTTGGCACCAGCCCTTTGCATCGGCGACGACTTGGTAGCTACAAGTGAAATCATTGGTACCATCTTTGTTGTGTCTGGTCTAGTCACGATTCTGCAAACAACATTTGGCGTCAGGTATGTAAATCTATGTCTACACTATCAACTATGGTTATGACATCATCATGTCCATAATGGGCACATCACATTTTTTCGTCACATAAAGTTTGATAGTGTAGACTTAAGAGACAAATAATACAATGTCACAAGATAAATGGTTCTCCAAAAAAGAAAGCAAGAAAGATCGTACTCTATTCTATGGTGTTAAATCTTTTAGAAGAACGGTACCATCATAGGCCTATATTTTTAAAATTTACATTGATCTATTTTTTTTTGGCAGGTTGCCAATAGTACAAGGAGGTACATTTGCATTTCTAACACCGACATTCGCCATATTAAGTCTTCAAGGGGACTGCCCTGCTCCACCACCACGTGAGTTGCAATTCAATTATTGTCCCATACCACTGTATTTGTAATAATTTCGGTATAAGCCCTTGTATTGAGATAATGTTTGGATTTTTTGTTGGACGTTATTTTCAAATAATTTATAGCCTATGATTCTGTCTCTTTATTAAAACTATCATTTTAGTTAATTAAGTTATTTTTGTAAATATTTGATTGAATTTTTTTTTTACATTTTCATTTTAAAAGCAAATGCAACCGAAGCTCAACTTGATGAGGCTACAGAAGTTTGGCAAGTACGCATGCGTGAGGTAGGTAACTGTACTTCTACAGTTAGATTGAACTGTTAGCAAATAATATATAATCTAACATTTAGTTTATTAATAATTCCCTTTTATATATGTTTGTCTTAGATACAAGGAGCTATAATCGTCGCCTCCATTTTTCAAGTGGTAATTGGATTTAGTGGAATAATGGGATTTGTGCTGAAATACATCGGACCATTGGCTATAGCACCGACGATCGGTCTCGTAGGGCTTTCTTTATACGGAGCCGCAGCTTCGCGAGCTGGCGTACACTGGGGAATGTCTGTTTTGTAAGTAGGCCTATTCCACACTTACTACATTAAGATAATTATTAATGACAATGGAAAAGAAAAAGTATAGAAAAAAATAGATAAGTGACAAATATTCGTGACATTTTGAAAGGTGACAAAGATACTATTTTGATATTAATAACTTGGCTTATTGATGGTATTGGTAGTAAGCTAATGGTGTTAGGTGAAAATGTCACAATTCTGAGTATATTGAAGAATTAACATAAATATAGAGAACTACGAGAATGAAACAATTATGATAATGTTAGCAATGACAACACACATTATAATAACAATATAATAATTATTTCTTATAGTACGATTTTTCTCGTTCTGCTGTTTTCGCAATACTTAAAGAACATTAATGTTCCCACTGTGGGCTACAATTCCTCTGATGGCTGTCACGTGACCAAGTACCCATTTTTCAAGTTATTCCCAGTAAGTAATTACTTGTGAATGAAATAGATCTAAAATTGTACAGAATTGCAAGAACCGTTTTGAAGAATTGTCATGTGATGTAATGCTTAAATTGTATTACAGAATTGCAAGAACCGTTTTGAAGAATTGTCATGTGATGTAATGCTTAAATTGTATTACAGAATTGCAAGAACCGTTTTGAAGAATTGTCATGTGATGTAATGCTTAAATTGTAGGCCTATTACAGAATTGCAAGAACCGTTTTGAAGAATTGTCATGTGATGTAATGCTTAAATTGTATTACAGAATTGCAAGAACCGTTTTGAAGAATTGTCATGTGATGTAATGCTTACAGACTATCGTTTTTATCCCTTCACAGATTATATTAGCTATTGTCATAGCATGGATTTTCTCCGCCATTTTTACTGCAACTGACGTCTTTCCTACTAACTCGACGTCTTATGGGTACGGAGCACGAACGGATGTGAACACTGAAGTTTTAAATCAGGCGCCTTGGTTTCGTTTCCCATACCCAGGTTAGTAAGACATTTCACTCTTCAATCCAAAATTTAGCATCATAAAATTACTAATAATTTGCATTTATTAGAAAACATATTTGTATCCTTTTCTGTATTCCTTTTGTCCAGTTGCTTTTGTAATTATTATAAATAGACAGATAGGTTTTAATGAATAAACAATATTAAAAAAGAGAAATTTTAACTGCTATTATTATGCATATATTGGAATTATGGGCACGGTCGCGTATCATATTGATCTCAGTGTTGTCTACTTAACCGTGACAAGTCTTAGTAGGGTTTTAGACCATTGTAATTATCTACCTTTAACTATAGTTCTGGATTTAAAGTTCAATTGTATCATACAGTGTACGTTAAATATGCCATAAGCTCATTTTTACAATACAGTAGGTAGGCTACAAAGAAAGACATTTGCTTTCTTTTATGCTCTCTCTATAATTGTGTACAATAGCCTGATATTATTCTTTTCTAGGTCAGTGGGGTGCACCCGTGGTTACGGTAGCCGGCGTCTTTGGTATGCTGTCTGGAGTTTTAGCATCCATGGTCGAGTCTGTCGGTGATTACTATGCATGCGCTCGACTTTCTGGGGCGCCCCCTCCACCAGATCATGCAATAAACCGTGGAATTGGAATTGAAGGCATCGGTTGTATACTAGCTGGTTTGTGGGGTACTGGCAACGGAACAACCTCATACAGTGAGAATATTGGCGCTATTGGAATTACTAAGGTAATACCAATTTGGTATGACGTAATTAACAATTAATCATGTAATACATATGGTAATTTAAACTGGTACTTGCTGAAACATATTTTCTGATAGTAAAATAACAAACCAAACTTATTTTGCGCAGGTTGGAAGTCGTCTGGTTGTACAAGTGGCGGGAATTATCATGATGTTACTTGGAGTATTTGGAAAGTTTGGCGCCCTTTTTGTGGCCTTGCCGGATCCAATCATCGGTGGCGTATTCTGTGTAATGTTTGGTAAGAGTTTTACAAAATACTAACAAAATAACATAATGAATACTGTGACGTCATCAATGGGTATCGTCTGCACAATATGACGTCATTTGTTTCAATTTCAGGAATGGTAACCGGCGTTGGTTTGTCGAATCTTCAGTTCGCCAACATGAACTCTTCAAGGAATATCTTCATTATTGGATTCTCTTTGTTGATGGGCCTTGCCCTTCCATGGTGGTTTGCTGATAACCCAGGAATTATTCAAACAGGTAAATTGTATACAAATGTTTGTATTCTACCATAGAGTTAGAAAGAACTCCAAATCTGGTAAGTACATATTTAAATAATAGTAAAGTGTAATCGTTTTACTGTCAAGTCACCAAAAGTAAGTTCAAAACGTTTTTAAAAAGAAGAACAGCAGAGAATTTACAACGCTCCTTTCGATCTCCAATATTTTGAAGCTCTCATATGGGATATCACAGGAGCTCGAGTGAAAAAGGCATCTGTTTATCCTGTCCTTAAAGGGCTGCCACAAAGCTACTAAGTTGTATTTGTGTTTTATCATTATTAGGTGTTGATGAATTAGACCAGATTATAACGGTGCTACTAAGTACCAGTATGTTTGTTGGCGGTTTTATCGGGTTTCTACTGGACAACACAATTCCAGGTAAACACAGCATTTTAATATCAGAAAAAATACTGTAAATAACCAAGTATAAATACATTGGTCCTCATTTTTATGCTCTATATTATTTGAAATAAACGTTTGTTAAATTTGAATTACATTAAAATGAATCAGTTTAAGTGCACAGGTTTTATCTCATTGATCCACAACATCTCCTTAATTAGGCAATCAAACTTATTGTTACATTTAGATAAGAAAGTTTTGTTTTTATTGTACGGACAGGAACTGACGAAGAGCGTGGGCTAACAAAATGGCGTCGTACTCTATCAAAAGAGATTGACTCCAGTAGTGTGGATGATGATGACGAGTCCGTGAAGACGTATGACATGCCAATTGGCATGAAATTCATCCGAAGCAAAAGCTTTTTCTCGTACCTGCCATTCTGTCCCACATTTCCTGCTCCTGCATGTAGACCCGCTACTGAAGACGATGGTAAGTAGGCCTCAATAAAATAAGCACCAACTTATTTGAAAGGTAATTTTCGGAAGATAACTATTTACACTTTGAATCCTTATGGTTTTAAAAAAATGAAACAGTCTAGTAGTGTTGCCATTGTAAAATGATGATTTTTTTTTTACTCTAGTACAAAACGAGTTTAGTGTGGATACGAGGCTGTAAAAGGTTTCCATATTGGGAATGAGATGAGAAACAACACACACACATGATTGTTACAAAAAACTACTCGTGACGAAAATTGCGCATTATAATTTAGATGGAGACCACACCCATCACAGATCTTTACCACACCTTGGTAGATGTAGACCAACACTCATGGCAGATGGAGACTACGTCGTACCTATTACGAATATAGAACAATGCTATGAACCGTGGAAATAGCTTTGAACCGTGGAAATAGCTTTGAACCGTGGAAATAGCTTTCACTCGCGATTTTAAGTACTTCATTACTATATTTATATATATTTATTTTTGAGGGTATATTTTTCTATTTATATCTGCCTGTAAAGATATTTTAAAACTTTGTAGGATAAGAAAAGCCGAGTGGCTCAAATAAAATTACCAATTACTTTAAGAATTGTTGGTGAACTGATAAATAAATAAATACGTGATCGAACGACGTGAAGAAAGAAGGTTATAAATTGAAATTTCTATACACCCACCAGGGAGGTAACCTCTCTGCACTGACTCTGTATTTAAACCTGTTTTCATATCGACGTACATCTGAGTGATATCAAGGTCTAGGACGTACGACGTGAAGAAAGAAGGTTGCAACTTGAAATTTCTACACACGTACCGACCAGGGAAGTACAATCTCTCTGCACCGACTCTATGTTTAAACCTGTAAAGTTTTCATATCGACATCTGAGTGATATCAAAGTCTAGGACCACGTTATATTAAACACTGTTCGAAATATAAGCATTCAATCGTTAGTGTTTCGTTTATTTATTTTACAAGCAAAACATCAGTACATTACAGTATATAATAATATACTTTTGACAAGAGATGGGAATGTTGAACGGGGCAGCTGAAGCAAAATATATCGATGTAACTCACAATCTCGAGGCAGCTAATTGAGAAAACAATTAATTTTTTAATTTATTTAAGATTTATACAATATTTTATTTGATTCAAAACAAAATATAATATAAATAAACACTAGTAATGATTTTATTGAAACTTGAATTTTCTAGTCTTTTCTAAAAAAAAGTTTTCTGATTGCAGAGGGCGGTATAGCGATTAGATTAAATTACCTTATGAAATAATGGAATATTCCACATTTTTACTTTTCATTTTCAGTAAATATAATTGCGCTTAAATTGATAAATTTCTATCATTTTGTGCAATTAATTTATATTTTTAAAGTTTTGTATTTTAAATAAAATTATTTTGTATGTGTCTATATATATAGATGTTGAGTTATCGATATGATTTTGTATTATTTTTTCGATATTAAACACGGCACTATTTTTATTTGCGCAAGAACAAAAGGGATGGTCCTTTGTCCTAAAAATACGGCCATCTTGGTTCAGACCTGGGAAAAGCCTGCGGTGCATATAGAAAATAACATTATTATCGATAAATTTTAATCAGTTTTTCTGATAAAATCACAAAATGGATGAAGAATATGATGTTATTGTTCTTGGTACAGGTCTCAAGGTAATTTCATAGATGATTATAATGTAATATAATAGTTATTATCGAACAAACCTGAAAAGAAAGTCAGGCCCACTTGTTCTGTGTGTGTGTGAATCCCGACGTACCAACACACCCTACGTCCACCGGCCGGCGGCGGAGTTGGCCTGTGGAGGTATGTTCTTCACACCATCCTACGCATACATACGGTTATTACCTAGGCCTATATGATCTTCTTCTTCTCATACGTTATTAAGTTTTAATGGCATCACAATGATGGAATGTTTGTGTGTGTTTTTTTGTGGTGATGATGACTCCTCTGAATCGCAGTTCAGTTGGTGGTGGTGGTAGCCCAACAACAAAGAGGCTGTAATTTTTATACTGATGGTTTCCATGCATGCTATCTACTCTAACTAGGCCTATACTAGGCCTAATAGTTTGATGATAATTAACAATCGCTGTGACTAAATAAAGATACGCCAGTACCGTATCCATACTTTTAAAAACTAAAGGTACGGTAATTATACAGGCGCTAACGTTTGCTAAAGGTACGGTAAAATTGCATTCCTAAAACTTGTTCCTAAATATTAAAACTTGTTCCTAAATATTAAAAACCTATCCCTCTAAATAATCTAATAATAAGAGAATCGAACCTGCAACCCCTTAAGCCATAGCCTCATCACAAAGCCACTAAGCTGGCTTGCTGAAAACCATTGTCATAACCTTTTTGATTAACATCTATCTTACATAGCGCCCTCTAATTACCGTACCGTTTTTAGAAGTATGGATACGGTACTGTATCTTTAGCCATAACGATTAACAATAGCATAGTCAAAACTCTATAGTTTCTGGAAGCAACTATTAAATTCCTAGACCTAGATTATAAGTTTATTTAAACATTTTGTTTCAGGAATGCATTCTTAGTGGGCTGTTGTCTGTGAAGGGCAAGAAGGTGTTGCATGTTGACAGAAATAGCTATTATGGAGGAAGTAGCGCATCCATTACACCGCTTGATCAGGTAAGCAAATAAATGATAACAACATTATTGATAGTGCACTACTTTAAAAGAAAATCATATAAATACAAACACTTATTTTTTATTTGTCCATTGAAATTAAAAACTAAATTTATCTTTATTGAATTTAGTTGTTTACACATTTTGGAAAGGAAGCGCCATCCAAGATGGAGGAATATGGCCGACCAAGAGATTGGAACGTAGATATTATTCCTAAGTTCCTAATGGCAAGTGGTAAGGAATAACAAATTAAAAATTATTTTCTATCTAGCACTGGTTGTAACCAGTTCACTATTATTGTTTTTGATGTATAAATCATTATATAAATACAATTACCTCTTTGGAACAGTTTATTTTATGCCTAGCTTACCTGGATTAACCGAAAATAGCCTGTGCTCTCTATAGGGAGAGCTTAGATATGAAAAGTAAAAGTTCCTAGAACACTCCTGGACCATAATGGACTAATCTACAACCACGCCCTCAAAAAGGAACAAATGGCAGTACATGTTTCAACACTATGGCCCCTTATTCAGTGGATAACCATATAAGGGGACACTTTGTTGTATGTTCTGTCTTGAAGCTTTAAAAAAAATCTACATGAATTGCTTATAATAAAACAATTACTTATTTCTGGTAGGTGAATTGGTGCAAATTCTGATCATGTCTGGTGTAACCAGGTATCTAGAATTCAAGTCAGTTGAAGGTAGCTATGTGTACAAAGGAGGCAAAATACACAAGGTACCAGCTGATGAAAAGGAGGCTCTGACATCAAGTAAGTCAGCTATTTGTATTCTATGTATTTAGTAATTATCCACAGAGCAGTGCCTACAAAGTTCATCATATATTGTATGTACACAGGACCAGGATTTTTAGGTCGATAGCGCCCACGATTTTCATTCTGAATATTTTGGTGTAAATAGGTATACCTACAGAACATTCCTAAATTCAAGAAAATTGGTTCATTAATAATTTCACAAATAGAAAAAAAGAAAAATCTGTATTCTTTTAACATGAACTGAGATATCAACATGCGCCCTCTGTGGTGATATTTTTCCAAGTACTTCACTCAGTTTCTGAGTGTTTTCATCATTCATTTAATTGATACTATTGTTTCACAGGTTTGATGGGTTTATTGGAGAAAAGACGATTTAAAAATTTCCTGAATTTTGCTTACAATTTTGAAGAGGGGGAGGACGCAGAAAAAAAAGCATTACCCAAGAATCTGACCAGAGCTAGTACGATGGAACAGTGTTACAGTGCATTTGGTCTTGATAAAAACACCATGGACTTCACTGGACATGCTATAGCGTTGTATCGTGACGATGAGTAAGTTGAATACTGTTATGCACACCTTATGCTAGCTGCATGTTCATTATCACTTTATTTTATAGTATTCTTTAGGTATGAATGACCATGTGTATTGATCATGCCGATAGTCAATATGTGGCGTGTTGGCTATCGGCACAGTTGACTGCATATAATTTATTGTTTATTATTGGCAAACGAAGTTACGTTTGTCTTATTGGCACACTGAACCGTGTCAATAGAAAGTTTAAAGCCCCCTTCCCTAAGTTTTTTAGATCTAATTTAAGATCACAAACTATATTTAATGTAAAAATAATACTATATGGTCCTATTGCGATAACTTTTTTCGTCTTTAAACGGTTAAAAATGTGAATAATAAGTCGATTCTAATAATTATAGCGGCCCGCTATAAATCTCAAAATGCATTGCGCGCGGATTGATATTTTTGTTTTTCACCTGTAATTCGCCCACTTTTCGATCGATCGTGAGGCCAAAACAAATGGAAGACTCCTAACTTTTCAGCGAAAATACCAGGTTTTCCCCAATTTGTATCAACGGAGTCTGGCAAAAATAGAAAGACAATTAATGCAGCAACTATACAACGTATATAGCTAGCGTACGATGTTCGTACGTTACCGATGTTTACCAGCTAGGCCTACAAAACTAAGCCTAGCTAGGCTAGGCCTAAGACCGTCCACGAGAGGTCGATTGCCGCGAGCTACTTAGGTAGTGCATTGTTTCTCACTTTTTATCATAATTTACCATAAAACGTACATTTAAGACGAGGAATGACATGGTTTAATGTTTTTAAAGTGATATATATGTATTATTTTCCAAAAAACGTCCAAAATTGCAGGGAAGGGGTCTTTAACATTAGATATGGTCAACTGTGCCAATAGATAAAAATCATTTACATGCACAGTTGACTTTAATTTCTAGCTGTCTAAAAGAGAAGTCGATATCATAAATCGATGTGCCCAAATATGGTAGTGAGTGATATACCTCAAATATGGTAGTGATATGACATCATCATGTCCATATATGGGCACATCACATTTTTTTTTCACATAAAGTTTGATAGTGTAGATAGAGCTTAAGTAATCTTAAAAATTTACTGTCATAAACGATTGCTAGCTATCTAAAAATGTATTGAACACCCATAGTTGTTTCATTACATCATTTATCATGTTTGCTACAATCACTTAATTTTTCTTTGTAGCTATCTAAGTAAGCCACTACCAGAAGCGCTAAAGAGAATCAAGCTATACAGTGAGTCACTAACCCGGTATGGCAAGTCTCCCTACCTTTATCCTCTGTATGGCCTAGGGGAGCTACCTCAAGGTTTTGCAAGGTAAGAATCAAAATCATTCATATTGTTCTGTGATAAACATTCAACAATTATTATTAGTAAATGGATAATTTTTTACGTATTTGTTTTTCAGACTTTCTGCTATTTATGGAGGAACCTATATGCTAAACAAACCAATAGAGAACATAGAATACGACCAAGATGGCACGGTCATTGGAGTGAAATCGGAGGGAGAGACGGCCAAAACAAAATGCGTTGTAGCTGACCCGTCCTACTTTACGGACAAGGTCAAAAAGGTTGGAAAGGTCGTCCGCTGCATCTGTTTGCTGAAAGACCCAATTCCAAACACCAAGGACTCCACTGCTTGCCAGCTCATCATACCACAGAACCAAGTAGGAAGAAAATCAGGTATAGCACGCTTCAATAGACTCACTACAGCCTTGCAATTTAATAAACATGCATTTCCTTAATTCGTTAAGAGCGTATGAAGGACCTTCACAATTGAGATATGGTAGATTGAAATACCATAGGAATATTGTCACTTCCAGATATCTGTAAAGTGTCATTTTAATCCCATCAAGCGGTTTCAGAGTCTTTTGTAAACATTTAAAGCTCTGTCTACACTATAAAAGTAGTTTGACACAAAAAGTGTGATGTGCCCAAATATAGCAGTGATATGACATCATCGTGTCCATATATGTGCACATCACATGTTGATTAAGGTTGATAGTGTAGACAGAGCTTTATGGTTAGGTTTGATGACATTTTACAATTTTGTTTACAGATATTTACGTGTGCTGCGTGTCAAGTGCTCATAATGTAGCGGCCAAGGGTTTCTATATCGCCATTGTATCCACAACAGTTGAGACTGAAAATCCCGAGGCAGAGATTAAGCCAGGCTTGGATCTCTTAGGAACTATACTAGAGAAGTTTTTGTCTATTGATGATCTATATGAACCAACGGATGATGGAGAAAAGTCCAAGGTGGGTTTTGTACATTTTTAAGACCATTATTTAAATTTACTGCACTCTGTGAAGAAATTAGCAAGCAATTTTGATAAAAATGTTCTTGTTATCGAATCAAGCTTGACAAACGAGTTTTGCCTGCATTTATTTGAGGAAATAATATTATGGTTGTACTTGAGAGATAATTTGTCATTGAGAACGCTCTGTGAAGACATTAGCCAGTCATTCTTCGGTCGAGCTTGAACTCACAAACTCCACTGATAAAGTTTGCTAACACTTGTTTTTCCAAAGTTAGGTTATTGATGTAACAAAAGTTTTTTAGACAGCACCTTGTAAACAAATTTGCAAGTAATTGGTAGGACTCAAACCTACAGCCTTGTGCTTGCTAGGGAGTGGAGTTGAAAGAGTTACAACCCTGGTGCTAGGTCAGGATTGAACCCTGGACCTTGGCATTGGAAGGCAAGCATGTTAACCACCAAGCTACAGCTCCATTACTACTACTTTTAAAGTGTTTGTTTTTAATTGTTGTGATATAGGTCTTCATTACTAAATCCTACGATGCTACCACTCATTTTGAGACAACATGCGAGGACATCAAGAATACCTATCGACGAATCACAGGGGAGGAACTTGATTTCTCACAAGTGCAAAAAGACATTGAAGCTGTTAATTAAAATGCAGATCATAGATATTATATTAATCGATCATCCTCCCCCTGCTTCAATTACCAGCTGTGATTGAGTGGTCAAAGTGGATGTTGAATCAAACGAGCTCACCCACATGCCATGGTTTGTAGTTAGCAAGTTATTTTGATGAAAGTAATTAAGACACCTATTAAGCCCTCTTCTATGGTAGTGTTAGTATTTCATCTTATAAGCCCAGTAGATGTTTGAGATCGGTATAATACTCGATTTAGACAATCATCGCTATGTGAACAGGAGTTTATGTAATCAGCATATGATTGTTGAGTGGTCGTGACTAAAGCTGGTTACCAATTGGTGACCGTTCACACACATTCTTATATTACAGGTACTATTGAATGTTATATTTGCTACTGATTGCATACAATGATTGTCTGAAAGGGTATTAGACAATGACCAATGACCTGCAGTCCCATTCAACAAGTCAATAAAACATTTTTTGGGGTATTTGGTTGTGGACACCGTAGAAAAAATTACTTGAAAATTTATAATTTTTTCCCACTGGGGACATTCCTATCCTATATAGCTCCATCCCATAATAATGTTGTATATCATTAATAACTAATGCTATTATAAAGTTGTTTATATATTATTTTGTTTTTTTTAAAGGGAAATTAGTTAAGAACATTTACTGAAAAGAAATATAAATTATATTAATCAAGAAGGTCATTCAATATGCGACATAATAACAAATAATATTTATTGTAATTATACACTTATTTTTAATTATTTTTTTATTACATCATAACCATATCTATGTATATGTAGACATAGTCAAACACAAAGTATAGATTCACTACAGTTCGGGGTTTCTGTAACATTTCCGTTATCATAGTGCAGCCTAGATGGTACTAAAAAATATGGGTTTTTAGAACTTGTAGAAAATTCTAATTTTTTAAAGCTTTAATATTCCGTAATTCTGCCATCATAACACTGTTTAAATTATGTTATCCTAACCATTTGACAGAACTTGTTGATGTTGATGGACCAATTCACTGTGTAAGTCTATGGTCTATTCGATTTTTAATATATACAGTAATCACACAGTAAGTGGTAGACATCTCTAATCTTAATTTTTACTTGAATTTTTTGTTATTATCAAAGTTGGGAGATAGGGCTTTCATCTACTTTTATATTCTATGCATTCTTTTTACTTGATTTTTTTTCTTCTTTTATTTACATTTAAAATGCCAGTGAATACCAAAATGTTTTTGGCGTAAAGTTGTACTTAGTAAAATAATATGGACATTTATATAGATGTTTTTAATTCTGTCAACATTACCAGACATACATTGCTAAATACTATAAAAGACCAAGTACTGTGGTTGGAGATAGAAGAAAGAATCATATATTGTAATTAATATTGTGGCGGGAGGCAACTGTTTTATTTTTACTACTTACTGTTATATATATATAAAATGTGCATGTTAAGTAGTGATAAATGTCATATAATGTGTTCATGTAGGCAGCAACTCATTTGTGTTAATAAGGATAATGATGTGAAAAATTGAAACAAAACACTAGATGATTTCTAAAACAATGTACTTGCTTTTAAAAGAAAAAAAACTGATTATAAATACGTGGAATTTGAGTAATGTAATTGCCAGCTCGTTTTTATGTCGAAACAAGTGTTATTTAATATTTAACTGTGGTAGAAATAGTAAAAACTTGTATCATTTTCATGCCACGTGTATATATATTTTGCACAATATTCATTCCAATTGCTGAAATAAAAGAAATGTAGTCTATCGCCCTCTATCATGGAAGATAAACTTGACTGGAGTAAATAATTTGTTTTTCAGTTTCATAGGCCTACTGTAAACTTTTGAGTAGTAATAAAACTAAGTTAATAGTAGTCAGGAATCGTTAAAAAAAATTAGTGAAAATGTTAATGTTTGAATGTATATCAGAATCATTGAATCAAAGCTGTCATGAATTATTGAAAATAATAAATCTAATTTAAAAAAACAATTTTGAGTCTTGTACGAAATGAGTTGTTTTTGTGCGTTTGAGTCTCGTATGAGTTCGAAAATAGTTTACATTCGTCGCACCCCGCTTTGTACGTTCGTAGATTTACCTGGTTTTGTTGTACTTACTTATTCGTCGCGTCATAAATTTAAGTTTGGTTTAATGTTTGACGCTTTCGATCGTGTTATACCGTCAGAAGCAGGAACCGCGGTTTTTAAACGAAAACGTCACAAAAATGTGTTCAAAATGTTGGTGTTTTTTAATTGATATATATAGTACAATCTTCTTTATTTCATGGATGAATCTCAATTTTCACAACTTTAAGTTCAAAATGATACAAGAAAGTTATTCCTATTGTAAGTAATTTGTACGTTTTTTTATCTAAAAATGTCCAGGCCTAGGCCCTCTAGAGCTTAGGTATAATTGCAGGACGTACTGTACGTGATTATTATGTCGTCACCGGCGGGCAGAGAACGGTATTCCGGTAACGTAACGATAGTGAGGCCTAGCAAAATGTCAGTACTATTGCTGACTCCTGTACAAAGTGGGTGATATTTTAATCGTTATGTTATTATATTACGTATTTAAAATATTTAATGATGTCTTGTCATAGTTTTTGTGCGTTTTAGTATTTTGGTTGGTCATACCAAACGCGCCCGGTGCGTTTATGAAATCAATATAAGTGCATGCTTAGCTAACACCATGTTTTGTGTCTTTTTGGATATTCGTTATATGCAATAGTTGGATTATATTATAATAATTAATAAATGACGCCGTTTTTGTATGCGTTATGGGAAAAAATTCTAACAATACTATATTATACTTTCAATCTCACAATTTGTTTCTGTGTAGCAAACAAAATGTAGATTAAATTTAAAACCAGAGCATGTTAAAATTGTATATCATAAAAGTACTGGTTTACCGGGTTTAGAGTAATAGTATGACCACTGGTAAATTGTATTTAAAATATTTTTTTCCTTTTCGTAGGCTTATATTATTGTGAGAACTTAACGTGCTATATTCAAAACTGTCGCTATCGCGAAAATTGTACAACTACAAATGAAACACTTTACGTCAAAAGTCAAGATATCAAAGGACTTTATATATTAAGGATTTATACCAAAGTAAAGGTCAGGTAAGTCTATTTTCCATTATGTACTCCATACATTAAATGTCGTATCGTCGGTGCTAAGTCATTCGGTCATACGTCATAGTTTCTATAAAGGTGATATTCTTTTCTACGTAGCGCATTATAAACACAAACAAATAAACTCAGAAATAAGAAAATGAAATCATCAATTATAATTCTATATCAGCATATTTATTGAAATAATCACATTTCTCTAGAAAAAAGAAAAACTTTATTTAACGGAACGCTGAGCTTGATCGTTTTTATCTTTTTATTAAAATGTCACTCATCTGATGGTAGCGCCCCCTATAGTCATAGATCTAATAAACTTTTATTTGAACGGTGACAAGGCGTTGTCCTATACAAACAAATACATTCTAAAAGCACGTTTTCATATAACTAATAGCTTCTACAGAATTTGTTAAAGCCCTATTTTCATATTAGCAAACTTTCGATTTGAAGACAGCAGTTTAATTCGGCGGTAACTTGAAAAACAATCTGCGCATGCGTATATGCTATCTTCGTGTAAATCGAAAGCTTCTTATACGATAGAGGGCGGAGCAGGGAGATAATCTGTGCTTTGATAATAATGATGATACTCAAGCTTAATCAGGAAAACATATACACAAAATTCAAGACCTTTTCGGCACGTTTAGTAAATCAATATATCGAATTCATCTCAATGACTTAACATTACAGTATTTCTTTACATCTTACAAAACCGTATAGCTTACGGCATTAGAAACCATTAGGTCTAATATTTATGAATTAACGCAACATTTGTAATCATATCAGTTATTCAATCCCGTTTCAAATTACCCACAATCCCAAGTTTATGTAACAGCACACATTTGACCTTTTGATTTCAATTTAAAAATAACCCAAACTAATTCTCTCTTTAAAATTAACGTTTTTAATTTATGTTTACATGCATTTACTGGTAATTTTAAACACCACCGTTAATCATGTTTCGTTTGCCGTTCATCATTGGTCTTTTATATTGGTAATATTCTTGTTCGTAGGGTGTTTCGTCCTCAAAATTCCGCCTCTGTTCTGATAACCACTCTTGGAAGGCTCGTTTTACGTCCAAATTCTCTCTGTAGCCGCCCATGCGTATTGGCTCGCGTTTGATAAAGTAACCGGTTGAGTCCCTTTTTCGGCCGCCTATCCATGGTCGTTTGTTTCTCAGAGCACTGTTTGAGAGCCGCCACGCGGCATTTTCTTGTTCTGTATCTTGCTCTGAAATTAAAACATATTTCCGTTAGTAATTTTTGCAATTAATATATTTTGTAGTATACGTATCTCATATGGTGTTTTGTGTCCAAGATTTTATCATAGGAGGGTCAGTTCCAACGTTTATGTTCTAATGATTGATTCGGACGCAACGCTAGGGCGTTAGCACGCCGCAAGTAATTTGACCAATCACGTACGACGCAATGGATCAGCCAAACTGTCGCTTGTGATTACGTGCGTGCCTTCGTCATTGTGTTGCGTCCTCAAAGTGGGACACTTAACAAGCTTAAATGCTGTATCTCGGCTGGTTTTTCATGCATAAGATTTACACGTCGTCGTCGCCCGTTTTTTTCACTGAAAAATACTCTGCGCCTCCTAAAGATGACCTAGCAATTGCATAACAACTATACGGCGATTTTTTCCAAGCCTTACGTCGGTCACTCCCACGGGAACTAACTAATATTATCGGATGAGGTTGACCGGATCTTATAGCACGATTGCTAACAGATTTTTTTTTACCTGATGCCATTAAGCAGTCAGTTGTTACAGTGTTTTGAATATTTTGATAATTTGCACACGCCTAATTTACTGAAATGGGTGGCAATAAGCGTGTAAGTATCAATTTCAACCAATTAAAAGATTCCGTGTTATCTTTGATTAATGCGAAGCCACTACAGAATTACGTACGTACGAACGACACCACGGCTGTCCGAATCATGTACAAACTACTCCTAAATACGGCCTTATTATTATTCCTATAATCCCGTTGACATATCGATTCTTCATACTGTAAACTATTCGGTAATAAAATACATTAGTATGTGTTAAGAAAAATAACTTGGCGTAACCACTTACCGTTGTGGTTCGCATTTATAAAGTTATTTGTTTTTATTGTATTACGCATGCGTAATAAATCGCATACGAATTCTGTATATTCGACAAAATGGTATCGTCAATTCCATATTCCATTAGCGTAAAAATGATGGTATTTTGTACGCGCGCGTATATTTCACAATTTGTATTGGATTACACATGCGTAATCGCAGACGACTGCTCTATATTCGACAAAATGGTATCATCAATTGCGTATTCCAGGAGCGTAAAAATGTTACGGTATTTTGTACGCGCGCGTATATTTCACAATGGTTCAAATATTATGTATATTTTATATTTCATAAAGCCTGAAACTAACTTAAAATAAGTTTTTTTTTTAAATTCTGAAATTATTCTAATATGATTTTATTCATAAATATATCATAATTGTGCGTAATTAATTCTGATTTTGCGGAAGACGTGTGATACTTTCATTCATTGTTTCACAATAATACCTCTCAAAATCAATCTAAAAACGTCAGATATTGTTAAATAACAATCAAAAAAATAATTACACTTGCACGCTTTACGCGTAAGCTCATCGTTTATTTATAGTTTTACATATTGATATAATTATTTTAAAAAAACCATTCAGCTATCAAATATAGTAATTATTAATTGCGCGAATAGACTTGTTTAACTGTAATGTCGAAGTCATATAGTTGACATAATTCATTTTCAAGATTTTTGTTTCGTTTTTTAGAATTATCTATATAGGCCTAACTTATGTATATTATCTATTACGTCATTTGTCCGTACGTTTTATATAAAGCAGTTTTACCAAAGACTTTCAAATTTTTCAAGTTATGATCATTTTATAGCTGTATGTTCAGGTTTTATTTAGTCTAAAGCTCTGTCTACACTATCAAGCTAGTTTGACAAAAAAAGTGTGATGTACCCAAATATGGTAATGATGGTTAAATATTGTAGTGATATGACATCATCATGTCCTATATGAGCACATCACATGTTTTTGTCACATAAAATGTGATAGCGTAGACAGAGCTTAACAGAAATGAGTAGTTTTAGAACACCAAAATAGTTGAGTATTTTGATACTTCTATTTTATCCCATGTGTAAATTGTTCGGTTCTGCTGAGACACGCTTTGCAATCATAGCGGTCGGAATCGATATAAATATTAATGATTATACATAATTTCAAATGAGTAATATGACCTTCTTTCTAATTGTCGCCAAAATATCTCTGGTTGTGTAATGTTATTTTATAAATAAGATATTTCTACTAAGTATGTTGACTGCGACGAACCGGCGCGGTGTGAATTCCGGGAAAAATCGCGGCCCGGAGTGATTTCGCACACAGAGGCCTACACTGTGGAATCCCTTATTTGAGATGCCCTTATTCAGGGGACATCCCTTTAAGGGTACACTTGAAAACGAACTAGAAGAAATAGAAGTTTACTTATACCATGCCTACCTCTATTCAGGGGACTGCCCTATTAAAGTGAGAATTTGCTAGGTATCGAGATAATAAGTATTAGGTATTAGTCTTCACATATGAAGTTTGCTCCAAATACGAAGAAGAAGAAGAAGAAGAGGTACTCATAAAAATGTGAGATTCGTACTCTGAAGAAATTGAGGGACAATATGTTTAATACTACGGCCAATCCCTATTCATGAGACACCCCTTAAGGGGACACTTTGTTGGGTGGTGTCCCCTCAATAGGAGTCTACTGTAATTAGCATAGAGTGTGTTAGGACTCACCAAATGTGTTTGTATCTGGATTATCGTATTCTGAAGAAACTGTTAAAAAGCACTGTTGTAGGCACATACATAGAAATAGCGCAGCCCCTATGTTTAACATTGACATTGGTGAAACCATTTTCTGCAAATATAAAAAAAGATAAAACTATTAAATATGCAAAATTACACTGAAATGTTTGATAAAAATAAAAACCAGGAAAAGAGATGAACATGCGCGTGCAAAAGTCGTTATCATTATTTTAACGCGCCAAATGGCTTCATCAGAGTCTGACGAATTCGAATTATCCAACATTATTACAATGTAATCCGATATATTCATAGAAAATATAATATTTAATATTATATATTAACCACGGTGATTAACTGCAAATAACTGTATTATAAAAATTGAGATGATGTGTTAATTGTGCTATAATGTGGATATACATTACAAAGTAGGTTACATCCTTGCTATTAGCCATTCTAATATTATGGGTGGCTGGGTAGCATCCACGGGGAAACGGGTATAGGTGTTATAATGTAAAAAATATGTGATTTCTACAACTACAAAATATCAGAATACCGTGTAGGCCTAAGCATTATAGTTGATCTTATAACATACACTGTTGAGCCAGGTATGATACAGCTCACATCTGTATCATAGGATCAATGTCTCTGATTTAAACTACGCCCTTAAAATGATTCCATGTGGGCGAACGAGAAGCGTTCAGACTAACCTTTCAACAATTTAAAAGCTAAAGACGTAGAGGTTAAGACGGTTTATGTTCCAATTATATATATAGGATTATTTCGAATCTATTTAATACAAGGGGAAAAACCGCGAAGAAAACGATTCTTCATAACAACAATATTTTTCTATCCTGCAAAATATCGTTTTGACGAACCCAAAACAGGGTTAAGAAATCTCGCGTGGGCGGATCGATATGACGTTTCACAGTACGTCTTAAAGAACTTTCTTCTCTGCAAGTTGTTTCCCTCAATCTTAATAGCACATTCTTAACTAAAATACCTTTCATGTATTGTGTGACAAAATAACTCAAGATAATCGACGAAAAGCATTCGATATAATCCAATAATTGGGAGCTATAAATTATTTCTTGTTCCATTTGGTCATAGATGTAGTAGGCGGCTTGAGAATTTGCTAAGCCTTCCCATGAGTCCCGAGGATCATTAATCTTTACCGTCAACAAACAGTTTCTTTACATACATTTGTCTATAAAAATCAACATTAAATTTTAGAAGTTAATTTTCGGGACAGATTTTACTACCGCGCACTAGTTATTTTACAAAAATTTGCGACACTACGTTTCCTCTCGTGTGTTCCAATGTTTTTAAGGTCGGCTTTTATGTGCGCGGTCAAATGTTGATAATAATATGGCTTGTATACACGCACGTTCAAATGTTGATAAAGGTACGGCTTTTGTACGCGTGCGTCCAAATGTAGATAATGGTACAGTTATTGTACGCGTGTTCAGATGTTGATAATGGTACGGCTTTTGTACGCGTGTGTTCAGATGTTGATAGGCCTAATGGTACGGCTTTTATACGCGCGAATTCAGATGTTGATAATGGTACGGCTTTTGTACGCGCTTGTTCAGATGTTGACAAAGGTACGGCTTTTGTACGCGCGCGTTCAAATGCAGATGATGGTACAGTTATTATACGCGTGTTCAGTTGTTGATAATGGTACGGCTTTTGTACGCGCGTGTTCAGATGTTGATAATGCCACGGACTTTGTACGCGCGTATTCAATTGTTGAGGATGATGGTCAATAGAGGTTATTCTGTAGTCTTTTTGGGATGAGAAATTTTAATGATTATAAATTTATTTATTTAGTATTAAGTACTAAAGAATTAATAAATTACGAAAACAGACCCAGAGTATTGCCTAAAAGCAAACTTAATAATGTATACTTCATTTTTTGAATTTTAATAATTAATTATAAGTACGGCTTTTGTACGGCGAGTGTGTTCACAATTGACCGATATGTTGTTGTTATCTTTGTGGCGTTACCATACATTTTTAAAATGAGAAAAATATTTATATAATATTCGGACAGAGATGCGTCACTTAAAAGCAAAATTAATATTATATTATATCAATAATTAGAAAAAAATTACAGTCGGATGATAACGATGGACGTTAATTCAATAAACAAAACTACAGAAAACAAAATAAATTAGAAAAGGTGTCATCATACGATAATATTCGATGAAAATAATATTTTCAAAAGTTCAAACAAATAACGTCATAATGATTAACAATAGTAACATTTACACGATTTCTTGTTTTTCTCTGGGAAATGTAGGCCTAGTCTATCTAATCGCTAATATACAAACGAACCTTTATAGCTAGATGATGAAATTGTTGGCACGATGTTAGGCTTACTTTTAATCTGTTTTTAATAATATGCAAACATTATGTGTATTGCCCATTGCCCATTGTATTTGCCCAACATTTTCAAGTTGCAAACAGTAAGAATATATTGTTAAAGAAACAGATAAGGTAAACAAGTAATATTCTTCTTTTGTGACGGGCGTGCATCCGTAAATTTATTCGGAAAAACTAAATCGCTATTTGCATTAATATAATTGACCTTTGTGGTTTGACGTGAATGCTTAGATCAAATTAAAAGTTAGTGCAATTAATTAAAATCACATCTGTTGGCCATTGATGAAGATGACATCAATTATTACGTCACCTTATTATACTTTCTTACTGTTTAATATTACATAGAGGAGGTTGGATATCAAAGTCGTGAATAAAAATTATTTATATATATATATCGTTTTGTATGAACCGGAAATTTAGATGCACGTGCGCGTACTAAAGGCGCACACCTCTATCACAAATAAAGATTGGGTTTTAAAAAAATTGATAATTATGATATTGATTGCGTATGCACGTCGTTCAAGTTCGCTGGTGGTTCTAAAATTATTTGATTGAAATTTATCAACATGTGTTAATAATGACATCAATTTTGGCGTGAAGTTGACGATAAGAAGTAAACCAAGGCTCGAATGTATCCGAGATTCATCTCCGGGTAAGCGTATCCCCCCGGGGGCGTTTGGACTTCTCAAAACCTGGTTCCTAATTTAGCAGCTAATAGACAATTTCTAAATCTAATATTCAGTCACTCTCAAGGGATTCTATTAATTAGAAATGTTTCGTTGCTTCATTGCAAATAAATGATTACGGAATGAAAATTCAGCCAAAAAAAAGCAATGCGTTAAAGATTATCCCAAAAATATCTTTGTAATTAAACAGCTCATTTTGTAAAACTACAACCGCTGCAAGTGATAACCTGAATATAAAGGTTTTATCGTTGAATTCTCAAGTTAAAACATCTTAAAACATTTCGGCCTAAAGGCTGTAATTGTTTGTCTTTTTAATTAGAAGTTGATAACGTTTCCCCTTGATAAATAGGGATTTGCCCCAAAATATCCTATGTTATAAATAGCACATTTCTTCCGCCTTCTGAGAACGAAATAAGTTTGTTTTCATTAAACTTACAAATCATGCAAAGGGCTGGGGGAAATAAATTCTATTTAGTGTAGTGTAGGAAATTGTCTCATGAAAATCGAAGAGGCTTCGATAGAAATAGCAGACAGTCAAAATTAGCCAATAGAGCCAATTAAGAAAAGATCTTTCATGAATTGATCTTTGCACTTTGACCCCACCCACGAAATTCTGTCGATACCAACGGTATCATCTTTGATACAGATGCCCGAGGAACATAAGCTATGCTTCCGAGATTCCCTCTTTCCATTCTTTTTTAAAATCTTTATAGTATTATTTATGTATGATTATGTATGTTTATGATGAATGGAAATAAAGAAAGAAAGGAAGAAGAATTAGGTTATTTCAAAGGGTGTACTGTAAGTCACATTAGTGGGTAACTGGGTCATGACATGTCATATAGGATGTCTTCCAATCCGTGTAAATATTTTGATTGATTATTGATTTTAATCAGATTAAATCAAATCAACTACTTACTGTAACCTATTCAAATATATTCCGCGCAAAATGGTTCAAAGATTACCGAAAGTTATATCAAATGAATTTGTGAATTCTTTGTAACGGCTTCATCCAATATACATTCATTCGTCAATTAATGCACTAATTACAATGCAATCCCCAGGCCAGATTACTTCCCATCAGAAGGCTACTCCTCTTGATCAATTACAACAAACTATTTATATGTAGAAGTATAGTGCAGATGGTAGTTATAGGTGAAACAATGTTAAATAGACGAGCGGGTAACGGTAAACGGAAAACAAAAATATAGAATCTATGTTATTTCTTCTGACCATTTACACGAAATGCGGAACGAACGCGCCGGATGGCTGAGCGAAAACCCGCTCATCAGGAAAATAACTCAAGTCCCCGAAAGTTCGTTTTTTGTCCTACTGCCAATTCGAGTTTTTCCTTTGTCAGCTTTCCTATTTTTATTGTCACGATGTATAAACTTATTCTTAATTTGTTAGGTAGGTTTTTGTATCGTATTCCATTTTCTCAATTTTCTTTTTATTTTATTTTATGTTGTTCGATTTTGGAATAAACCTGTCATTGAAAGACTAAAAAAAGACTAATAAATTATTTGATTTTTTTCTATAACTTGTGATACATTATTTATTTGTCTTTTCTAATATTTTATTAACTCTGATAAACCAAAATAAAATCGCAATTGGCTGTCTCAATCGTTTATAACTTTCATAATGTTTGATTTCATTATATCGAAATGTATTTCAAATTATTTTTTAAACAAACTTTCTCACCTCAAATGTGTTAATCTACTTTAAAAAAATAATTTCAGTTCATAAACAACCTGTGAGAATGTGACCAAAATGATCGCGGTATCTTAAAAGACGATGTTGTATTTACCGAGCAAATGCGGATTAATATTATTTTTGGGTCTTGGTGTAATTAAAAATGAATTACGCACACGTTCGATAGTTACGATCTTGTCACGTGATGATATTAAAAGCAGACGATTAGTTGATGCTTTCGATTACAAACAACGCCGTATCTGTGACTAATTAACACTCATCTAGACATTATTCGATACATGTAATGGGTAATATTAAACAAAATCTAGTCTTTCATCTGCATTCTATGAACCCTTTTATTAACCAATTAAGAGATCGTCGTGGCAATAAATAGATTGGCGGGTAATAGCTGGTTTACAAGTCTTCGCTCCGAGGCGCAATCAATCCACAGCGGCGTATTAATACGTTGCATTATCGCTGAGCCCTTCAGTGCTGTGTTATTGATTTTTGCAACACATAGTGAGATTTATGATTGTAGGCAAACAAATTATATTTTATAAATCATATTAAGATGGACTCGGATTATTGTTGAAATGCACTATTTGCGCAGTATGACCAAATAGTGTGTTTAGGCCCGTTCGGGCTCAGCGATTTACCCGTGTAAGTTGGTTCAGTCCCGAGTTAGTATTGCAAATAGTTCTGATCAATTTTTCATGTTAAGTTAAAGGTGTAGGAGAAGAGTTTGATATCCATTAAAATGGTGCACATTTAACATTATCATTTTACATTAGTCCTTTCTGTCCTTACGCCACATGCTCTTTTACAAGAGGCGTATGTTGCGCTAGCGTATCTCTGCATGTCTGAACACACGATTTTTCCGAGTATGACCTAACCGCTTGGTCGTTCAACTTCCGAAGTTCAAAGGACAATAATAATAATACTGGTAAATTGTAATACTTAATTTGCATATATTATATTTCATTAACAATTGTTTAAATAATAATTAATGTTGTTTGTCTGTCTCTGTTTCATGAAATAATTTCCAATTTTTATTTCATGTCACAGGAAATGTACGTTCTGTGATTTAAGATGTAGCATTCGTTTCGACTGAAATTTTCTAGCCAATAAACAACCATTCCTTAACGGCTGTCCAAACTTTAAACGAGAACTATTAAATGCAAGTAATCCGTACCAAAGCGCATTGATGCGTGCTGAGCGTTTGACGTTACAATAAAATAGCATACTTTTATTTATAAAATACAAACAAATGAGTTTTATTACTATTACTGTTGAGAATTACGAACATCAAACGGCAAGAACGCGGTCGTATATAACCTGAAATACGTACCAGTCTTTAAACACAAGAAACTTGTTTTATCGAACAAGCAGGTCAAATGTCAGATCATCAATTACGACGCGTTTGTGAGCGCACATTATCAAATAGAATATAACGTTGTCCAGAATGATCAGTTTGTGTTTACTACAAAATTAATTTACTTAACACGTATATGCCTTGTCTGCAATACGTACGCGTACATATGTCGTTATCAAACGATGAGTGAGTACGCGCCCACTGTATGTTGGATGTCTGAAACGGAAGTTTAAGTTGGGTTTGAAACGGAAGTGCGTGTGCGTGCAGGTTAAGATTGGTCCGAAACGGAAGTGCGTGTGCGTGCACTTTAAGTTGGGTATTAAACGGAAGTGCGTATGCGTGCAATTTAAGTTGGGTCTGAAACGGAAGTGCGTACGCGTGTAATTTATGTTGGGTATGAAACCTGCATAATTTCTCAACCTGCATAATCTTTAATTTTTCTAAAACTTATTTAATATTTTAATTTTTTTGGTCAATAAAAATATTGTTCGTAATAATGTAATTTTTAACACTTGAATACTTCCCAATGATGGATGTTATAGTGACTGTTGATGGATGATTCAACGGTATTCTTTTTATTAATGTTTATCTTATTATATTATTTTACATTTTTTAATAATAGTATCCAAAACAAATCACAAAATAACAACCTCATTAGCCACATGTCAAAAAGAAATGATGGAGTGATGTTACGATCTTGTTACGTTTAAAATCTTTGAATACAAGATTCAATAGTCTTTAACTACCTCTAGTCGTTCGTCTATTGTCATTAAAAGTAGCATTAATAAAGGATTTTGTAAATGAGTACATGATAAAGTTGGCCTGAGGATGTGTAATCTGCTTTACTCGAGGGCCGGTTCAACAACACTCATCAATACCGCTTCCTATTATATTTCAATAGATATATTTAATATCTTTCTTTCAGTAATTACGTTTAAAAGATTAGTTGATTACGTAGAAGATATAATCTGTCGTTATAATGATAAAACTATCATACGAATGAATCTAATATAATTTTGGTTTTTATAAAATGTTATGTTGTAATGATTACGTCATCCAAATACAAGTTTTATGCTTAATCAATAACAACTGTTTGTTTTTTGTTTAAGTAGTGAAATACTATACTGTATTATAAATTATTAATTAATTATAACAATTATGATTAATTATATATTATTAATTCCTTGAAATTGTAGCTTATTTATTTCAATGGCACAACTGTCATTTTATTCATCCCAACGTTCTTTTCTTTGTCTTTTTTGTTTAATTTTCAAGTTAATTTATTAATGAAAACAATCGACTATTAATCCTTTTTCAACAACAAAACATGTTACGTAATAGAGATGAAAATGTTTAATTTATTGCTTTATAGCTCGTCAACACTAAGTAACCATAACAATGACGAGCGTGGACAAAAGTTGATAATTAAAATATACATTATTGTACGTGGACGCGCGCGTACAGGCTTTGATAAGAAAAAAAATAACACATATTTGTGTACGCGCGCGTAACTATCGCGTCATGACGGCACATGTCATGAGGTGCCGACACTTTAATAACATAAATATTCAAATTATTATTTTTGCCCAAAGGTCCACTTAATATTTCCGAGTAAAAAAAGTGTAATGTACGTTTTAATTTAAAAAGAACTACGCTCTTCCGTCGGTGATTATTTTGAGCACTTTTATGTCATGGTCAGGTACACTATACATCAATATTGATAATTATATCTGATGATAATCAAATTTAGAAAGTATAAAAATATTAAGTCATTTAATGATACAGTATTAAATTGAAATATCGCTTATGACTTGTCTCTTTTGGTGATATCATGTCACACATTAAACTCTATACGTGTTTGATTCAACTATAAACCGATTCAATATTAATATGATTTATCCTGTGTATCACATTAAGCTCTGTCTACACTATCAAACTAGTTTGACAAAAAAAGTGTGATGTGCCCAAATATGTTAGTGATATGACCAAATATGGTAGTGATATGACATCATCATGTCCATATATGGGCACACCACATTTTGTCACATAAGGTTTGATAGTGTAGACAAGACTTTAGAAAACTGAACAAGTAGGCCTAACAAATTGTATTTTACAGTGAAAATAAAGTTAGAGTTGTCGAAACAATTGTATAGTATTTTAGGATAAGATCTTTTATGTCGTGACAGAAGAGGTAAAAGAACCCCTATTAAAGGACACCTTCAGGACATAACAAAGTGTCCTCCTATAAATATGGGGGTGTCTCCTGAATATTGGGGTATCCTCAAAATAATATGGTGTCGTCTGAATAATAGGGCTGTCTCAAATGAATGGTGGTATACACATCACTGACCATTACAATATTGACAATCTTTATTTTATTGAAACATAGTACGATATATTCCCTTTCAACACGAGTGTTTGGCGGACTAATTACGGACATGATTGGTTTTTTATTGAATCGCTGCGCTATGGTATTTGTTACAAGTGGTAGCAATTAGCAGAGACCAGTATTGATATTCATTATGAGGCTGTTTGGGTCGATATTCTATGTGTAAATTGCAAAATTATTCAATCTCGAGCCTTCGTCGTCAAACATCAAACATGTTGATAGAGATGAGATTTAATACGATGATTTAATTCGTAACTTCTGAGTGTGTTTCTTTTTTAGGCTATTTTTCGTTAAGTTTTTTATTGAATCGCTGCGCTGTTCCATTGATAAGGAATGAGGAATTTTAGTAATTGTACGTTGAGTTTAGGTACAATATTGTTTTCTGTTAATTTTGAATTAAGAAATAAATCGTCACGTAATAGATTAAATTCATTTATTTAAATGAAACTGTTAATATTGTCCTTGTTTCATTAAACAAAAAGCTTAAATTAAACAGTTAGTATATTTCAGGTCTTGGAGAGCCAAGCCGTTAAGGAATGTATTGTTTAGGACTATCTATTGAATTTTGAATTAAGAAATAAATAGATATCACTTAATAGATAAAATTCATCTATTTAAATGAAACTGTTAAATTGTCCTTGTTTCATTAAACAAAAAGCTTAAATTAAACAGTTAGTATATTTCAGGTCTTGGAGGGCCAAACCGTTAAGAAATGTATAATTTTGTAGGTACAATAGTTCTCTATTGATATTTAAAGTAAGAAACAAAACATCATCACGTAATAGACTAAATTCATCTATTTAAATTAAACTGTTAAATTGTCCTTGTTTCATTAAACACAAAGCTTAAATTAAACAGTTAGTGTATTTCAGGTCTTGGAGAGCCAAGCCGTTAAGGAATGTATAGTTTAGGACTATTGAGTTTTAAGTACAATAGTTCTCTATTGAATTTTGAATTAAGGAACAAAAAATCATCACGTAATAGACTAAATTCATCTATTTAAATGAGACCTTGTCCTTGTTCCATTAAACACAAATCTTAAATTAAACAGTTAGTGTATTTCGGTGCTTTAAACAAGAATAACGGTAACAGGTCTAGGAGAGTCAAACATGCGTTATTTCAGAATCTGTTAATTATAATATCTGTTTCAACTGTAACGTTTGAATATGTCATATCTAACTATGTAGGATATTAATTTCGAGATAACATCCATTAAAAGGTGTTACATACCGATACGTAGTTTCTCGCTAAATAATCTAAATATTTTAGCGCATTTGGCTTCAGATTTCATTCTTAATTGATTTGAAACGAAGAATATATAACCATGGAGTAAAGAATGACATAACCGATTCCATTATCAACTATATGCAGAGATATGACATAATCTGTATGTTTACAATATTGTCATTATCAATCGATCAATCAATCTAGTATTCGCAACATTTGTTTATTTTCCTCTGTACTCTCATTTATTTTAATAGCCCGATAATTATTGAATGTGTCAAATTTATCATGAAAAAAATTATCTTAATTTAACGTTGATAATATATTAAATTATCATCCTCTTGCTCGAATACAACCTTAGCAATCAGCGTAAGCTCAGTGGTATAGAGGTATGTATGTCAGACTAGTGATCTGGAAGTTGTGGGTTCGAGTCCCACCTGATTCTCAAATCACTTGGTACACAATAATACTTAAAATATTTGACCGATTATCTTAACTTTTGGTAATCAATGATTTCAAAATAACTTAGCAAATATTGATTTCTTAGATTTAAACAAATTCCGTTCCTTAAGATAAAATGAATTGGTTTTATATTTACATTTAAAGTTAAACACTTAACTTGAAAACAAAAATAATGATAAATGTTACATAGAGAAGATAGATAGAAAATAAAAGAAAGTGAATTAGAGGACAAGAGTTGCCATTTCAGTATCTTAAAACAACCATCTTGGTAGAAAGGTCGTATTTAGAAAAATTAAACAACTATTGCAAACAAATGTTTTGATGAAAATCTATTGAAAGTTTCTGTACATATTCATTTTCCTTTTTGTGCTTTTAAATTTGTATACTTCAATATGAAGCCTAGTTTTTACTTCGTAGTATTTCTTTTGTATTTAAGAGTTTTACTGCGTGTTTGATGTTTTTGTCAATCCTATTCATACTCGGTCTTTTCAACATGAATATTTATGTTTTTAGACTTGTGTACGTTGCTGAAATACTAACCACAACCCAAAGTTGACAATACCTTATGGAGTATACATTAAACCTTATTGAAAGTATAAATGAATATATAGCAAACTACCTAAGTTGCTGAAAAATATACAAACTGTTTAAAATATGCCAATATTAAAAATCTTTTGCAAATGATAAAAGCTTTCCATTAGATCGTACTATGATTGTTACTTCAAAACACTAAATCATTATTTTCTGTTGAAGAAATAATTCTGAATTTGTTTGTATTTGTAAGGTAAAAAAGTATTAGTAAATTTCTGAAATAATTATAGAAATAATTAGAAAAGATAAAATTACTTACATTTGACTTTCTATTTCTTAGATAGGTAGGCCTATTCACAATCTGCGGACAAAATAATCAGACGATGCGCTTCTTTCTCTGTATTACCTGAATTCTTGCGCGCCTCATTTTAAACAGTGATGAACATGAATTATTCATGTTTCTTAAACCACGCCCATTTCTTCACTACGCGTTTCAAGACAGCGAATAGAAAACTATCTTCTCATACGTCTCAATTTTGGAGTTCTTTCGGAAACGTCATACTCTGGTGGCGTATCTGCACTGGGGCGTAAACATCGGAGTATAATAAGTGTGTAATTGTTTTGCAAATAAGTCTTGGTGAAATCTTGATTTTTCCCAGCATAACTCCAGGGGGAAAGCAGACTTAATAACTACGTTTGTATGACATCATTTTGGCGGCCTTGATGTCCACAACACAACACTGCGAGTGATCTGTTATTGTTCATTTTGAACAAACAACAGTTAGACGTAGCATAGCTGCAAACTATGTGTTAACATTATTAAATTGATGTTTTTTTGTTGATCTTGGCTCAATTTGGCAAGTTTGTTATTGAATCTAATTTAATTTGCAAGATTACAAACGAGATTTTTGTTTGTTCGTAATAAACAATTGTATACTCTCTCCCACTAAATGTAAACACGTAAAGTAGGGTGTAGAACATGATGTTGCTCAACTTTGCGATTCGCTGAATTTCTTTTTTTTTAAAGAAAAAATATTTGATAAAGGAGGAACTCTTATCCACTTGAAAAATTGTTGTTCATATCAGACCTACATAACAACAAAGAAGAAATAAAAATTATAATTATTAATATGTCCACCACATAATAATTGTGGTTCTCTGGAGATAGAAATATTTCTCTATTTCCAAATTAAAGAACCTCAGATTTCTTACATTTGTTCAGACTAACATTTCTTTTTTTCAGTTATTATTTTGTTTTATTGGAAGAAAATAAATACTGATTTGATTTGATTTGATTTGAGTCAGATTTGAAAGATGGCAAATCATCCTATTGAAAATTAATGTTATTAAAATACATATTAGAACTAGAAAATGTGTTCACAAATTTAGAGAACTCAAAAAAAAATGATACAATGGTCAGAGACAGATTACGAGTAGAAAAAGAACGTTATTATGCAAATGTAATCTACTGCGACGATCGTCAATTTGACCTCGAGGTCAATTTTTAAGATAGATGAACATGAACTAATTTTCTTTCCTATTCCCTGAAATGACGTCGTATAAATGAACAGAAAAACAACGTATGTATATTTTCTCACAGAATGAAAATAGTTTTAGAATCCTCGTCAAATGTAATAATAATACAAAGATTAATTTGTTTGTATACTTAAAACAGTTATTGGTAATGACTGTGAAATTTTGATTAACTGGTTTGATTAGCAGTGGCCCTCGGGAAATTCTCACAATGGATCGTGTCGGACCGCAACGAAGGTTAAGTAAAGTGCATGTTTAATTATTGTATACCTAAAACTGTTTGTGTTCACACCTACGTGAAGTCAGTGCACACACCCCGCCACCACCCCACGCAAACGGTCGCGTATCCAATTTGAAAACGTGGGCGCTGCCGAATTTCTATAGAAAGACCTTCATTTTTTGTTTACAATCTTGCAGTCAAGCTAAATTTTGTCATTTAAATCTCTGTCTACACTATACACTAACTTTATGTGACAAAAAAGTGTGATGTGCCCAAATATGGTAGTGATATGACGTCATCGTGTCCATGTCACACATCACATTTTTTTGTCACATAAAGTTGGATAGTGTAGACACAGCTTTACAACACATTGATTTGCACCACTATCTAGCAAGACGCTAACCTCCTTTGTACGCCGCGTTAACTTAGAAGTCTTTATGATGTCATTGACAACATGTGACGTCATTAGTATCGGCTTTTCATTTGATTTTTTAACAGAATTTTTTAATTTACTTTTATAAAGTTATTTTTCATTGCGATATGTTTAATATTTATCCCGGATGTGCAACAACCTTAATATGTTTAAAATTCATAGGGTGGGTGTTTCACGGGAAGTCTACAATTATTTATTGATTTATAAGGGTGCCGAATAATTGTTTCAAGCAGTCTATAATTTGTGTTAGTGACTGTTACGTCATCAACACTTGCAAATTAGAAAAATTACTGTGATGAATATGAGCCCACTCACTATAGCTTAAGATAATAAAATCGAAAAATTAATCCTAAGTTTTAACTGCACCACCTTACTCTTTAAACTCTGTATTGTTACGTAAATGTGTTAAACTATTACTATATGTAATAATTGTTCAAAACAATGTTAGCCGATACAAATTTAAAACATGTTAAATGACGTACACTAAGCGTACACAAACCATCAAGGATGCGTAAAGGTCAATTTACACAGACGAGCGGTATCGGTAATAAAAATATAGAATCTATGCTATTCCTTATGAACCTTTAAAACACTCATGATAGATACAGATTCTACGTGGGACAAGCTACGCAGTTTTCCGCTTACCTTACCGCTCGTCTGTGTAAATTATTAACGCAGGACGTAAACGCAAGCTGTTGAACACGCGCGTACAAATGTCGTATCAGAATTTGAACGCGCGCGTAAAAATATTGTATAAGAATTTGAACGCGCGCGTAAACTGTGGTTTGTTTTTTATGACAAATATGAGTTTATTGGAGATTGTAATGTTACTATATTCATCTCTTAATTTCGTCATCACATCATTAATTAAAGATGAACTATGTAACAAGATGCGAGATATATACATTAATGATGTTCTTATCTTTCTTTCTAGTAATCTTGTTAGAAGTTATTCAGTTATTCGTAGTGCTATATCAGTATGTAACATTTAAATTTTACATAGTTATGATGAATATGGTGACAAAGAAAGTAATTGTGATTTCTATATTTCGATCATTGAAATTATGATTGAATACACTGAATTAATGTGATTTTTTTTGTAAAGTATGTTAATAAATTGAAATAATTCCCCAGTGTTTTCCCAGACTCGAGCACCCTTCTATTTTGTATATAAATTATAATTAACAACAAAGAGAGATCATAGAAAACTGTAATTATAATTAAAATATACATTTAATACATTTATACACAGGCATAATTATAATAACATCAATTAAATAAATCTTATAAACAAATACAATGCTTATACTTAAGTAAAATAATAATTAAACTTACGATTTATTAGAAAAACATTATTTTGCAAAGTCTTTATTCAAACATACATACATATTGTTTTTGTAATTAGACTTTTTGAGATACTGTATGTTGTGATGATCCTAAAGTTCACGGTTATACCTATGATTTTCCCTATCTTCTTTTTATCAATTAACTTTGTATTTTTACATTGGGAAATTGATGAGATTTGCAACAGAATGTTGTTGGTTATCGGTTTAAAAAGTTTCTTGATCTTAGAAATCTAGTAGAAATAAAGGATATGCGTGTTGTTGTTGATACAATGTGCATGTTGTTTATGTTATAACCTCTGAGTTAATAACATATAATAAATAAGACTGCAAGATGTTACGAAATTCTGTTTTTTTGTTACTTTCAAGTTTATATTTAGCAAACTTCATTGTTATTAGTCTCTGATTTACCATAAAATACTATTTGCTATGATGCGGTATTTTTGGATTGAGTATTCTTCGTTGCCACCATAAAAACACATTTCGTCGGGCGCGTTCAAATGTTGATAATAATGAAACGGCTTGTGTACGCGCGCGTTCAAGTATGTAAATAAGTGACTTTTGACGCGCGCGTTCAAATGCTGAAACAATGAACGGCTTATATGCGCGCGAGTTTAAATGATAATTTAGTAAAACGATATGGCTTTTGTACGCGCGCGTACCATCTATGATAATACGGAGTACGTCGGTACGTTCTAGCTAGTCAGAATTACTTAAATAAACAAAAAATATTCTGTGGAACAATCATAAATTCTTATGCTTTTGTAGGAGAAACCCCTGGAGATGCTTTTGCCAAGGTTGTTATGAAAAGTTGCGTACAACTTGTTAGCAGTAAAATTTTTAGTACATGTATCGTATTACTTGAGAGAAGAAATTATATTTAGAACGTAAAAATCACTGAAGCTTAGAAATTTACACATTGTTTCAAGCATTATTATATTATTGAGGCTGGTGAATTGAGTGCTTTTAACTTGCTGAGGTTAAACAATTAAGAATCAGATAAAATAGCGAGTCTGCTGATTTTGTTTTAGAAGCTTGGTAAATCACGTAGAAAGATGTTGTCGTGATTTAAAGATTGTGGAAAGGGTCATTGAAATAGAAGTATTGAAAAAGAAACGATGGCGCCTAAAATGTGACCTTTTTAAAGTGCTTTGCATTTTTTACATTACCGGACGACTTGTTCTACATAGATAGGAGGAAAACAAATCTACCGAGATGTTTTTCAATAGATTGAATCCAGCATTTAGAGAAAAAAAACCTCTTGATTCCTCGGTTCTACTACTAGTACAGGACGCAACTACACAAGTACTTTGTGTAAACTGGAAACCGAGCTTTAGGCCAACAACAAGAAATGCATAAATCGGCATGCACTTCCCGCCAAAAAACAAAGAGTCATAAAAGTTAAGTATAGGCCTACATCCACCGGTGCTACATCTCGGCATTCATGAAATGTTTGAAGTATTGCGTGCGGTGTGGCATTCAATAAAATGGGGCGTATAACTGATTTCCAAAGATATACCGATATGTTTGTGGAGATGAAACCTTTAAATGATGTTGGTATAAACACAATTTATCATACATAATGGGGGGGATGTATGTGTATAAAGAATATTACTGCTCAGCGTTAAAACGAATCAATGTATAACACCACACCCTAATTGTAAACGAGGATAAGACGTATAAAACGTGAGCCCTGCTTACGTCATGAGAAATCTAATTATACATACTAAAAAACATATTAGAGTGATATAATGTCCACACCATAAATACTTGTGAACTCGCATCTGTTACCACTTGTTGTTAATTGCATTCGAGATCTTATACAACAAGGTATGTTAAAGTAACACTGCCTTTTCATGTGACGTAATTGTTTTTCCTTAATAATCTAAACCAGAGATACTAAATATCCATAAGTAACTTTTATAACATATTTAACGTTTTCAGGCGTGTGTACTAAAGTAAATTAAGGGCATGTGCTCCCTACTATAGGTATTTCCATACAGAATTTCTTTAAACGAGATTATTCCATTTTTAAATAATCTCAAGTATTGAGATTGGTACTTAATAGTTCTTAAGTGTAAATAATTTGGTTCATTACTCTCCCTATGAAACGCCACTAGTGTCATTATCTGCAAAATCATGTTAATTAAAACAATATTTAATTTAATTGTAATTTTGGAATGTGTGTTTCCATCCAATCAAGGCCCATACTTTTCTGAATGACTAAGGTACCGAACCGATTACCCCTGGATTTACTTGCTGTACCGTTTGTACACCGGTAAATTAAGACCCTTAACGCGTTTCATACGTTGTTGAGTGGCGGACGCTTCTTTTTTCACTACTTGGATGTATCATCAGCAATATAAACTCATTAGCTGATGCATCGAGATTACACTTAATAATTGTTATTAGATTAATAGAGAGAGCGAACCATCCACATGTCAATATTTGTATTTAATCAGTGGATGCTTTGGTATTATGGTTGTAGTTCGTTGAGAGGAAGATCAATAAAATATAAATTATGAAATGACAACTATAGTCCTATAATTAGCAATATCCTACTGAATCTCTACACATAGCCTACCCATAATTCATCGTCCCAACAACATTTTGTCAGGCGGTATTTCTTTGGTATCCGTTCGTCGACAGAGTATAAAGCTTGGTTGCCACTAGCGACGCGACGCAACGCAAGGACATACGCAAGCGAGTTGACCAATGACAAGCCACTGTTCGAATAATCCATCGCTTGTGATTGGTCAAATCACTTACATTGCGATACGTCCTTGCGTTGCGTCGCTATTGGGAAACAAGCTTAAAGAAATAAAAACATATATAATACAATGTATAGGCTTACTGTAGCTTTACTTTCTTCCTCCTTTCCCTTGTCTCAGGGGCAAGACATTTATTTCCAAATGACCAACGACTTAAGGTATATATAAACACATTTGATTATTTCCAAATAAATAACCAACGACCCAAGGTATAAACACATTTTGATATACAAAGCTAATGAATTTATAAATCTGTTTTCTATAAAGTAATATTTCAGTAATTGATTCCAGCATAACATAAAATCATCAGCAAGACATCATTTGGCAAATACATTCATCACACTCTAAAAGAGTCAGAAGAAGTCTTTCCAAATCTTGTTGTTTCGGGCAAAATTTTTCCCATATTGAAAGATAATGCGTTCATGTTTCATTTGTCCTACCTATTGTAAAGTTCACTGTTAACATTAGTATTATCTTCAATGGGTTCATCTTGAGAAGATTTGAATGAATAGGATTTTTAGTGAAATGTTAGATTATCATGAACCATTTTGGAATAAGCGGTCTGTGTACTTCCGAGTGGATTACAGTAGATTCGCTGGAAATGCTAGAAAACTTAATCTTGACATATTATCATACTTAACACTTTTATGATTTATATGATAATTGACGAGGCAAGCGGTTTATGCGTATTGTTTTCAAACTGTCAGTATGAATATGATTGACTCAACGAATCTTAGAGAATACATCAATAATATACACTTATAGGAAGAAACACCAATGTCTCCAATACAGCTTTTAAAAAACGTAACTAAGTTTTCTTTAACTTTCGAAGTAAACATTAATTTGGTAATTACTGGAACTAAAGTCAATAATAACTGAAACAAAAGGACGTATTGTAAGTTCTTGAAAGATGAATTCGATTTTAATTTTCTCCATAATAAGTATTATTAATGCATTGATAGATTTTCTTTATTTCTAAACCCTTCTTCTTTAGATTCTTTCCATTTTTATAGGAGCATTAACAGTAGCGAATTATTCTCTGTCCATCTCTCTTGTTTCTCTGCAACATTGTCTGGGGTCAGATTTATCAAACGTACCTTAGTATAACATTCATTAACTTCTAAATCAATCATGTTGCTTAAGACAGTTTTCAAAATAACTGAAGTAAATGTTTCTAAATCTTGGACGACGAAGTTCATTTTTTAAGATAAAAAGAACTTCAGTTTTTAAGATAAAAAGAACTTTCACTTCTTATGCACTTCTTGACTAAATAGAAATATTGATAAATTCCCGCCCTTTTCTTTCTCTCCATATTCCAGCTTCTCTTATCTTGTCTGCTCTAACTCAACTCCACCTTTCCCATCCTTCTTTCAAAACGACAGACCACAATAAAATGAGTTGCTTTTGTATTATCTGTGTTTTTATCTTTCTATGTTTTACCTTTGTTAACTTCAGAATAGGTTATACATATAGCATTTTCGTAATTACCTATATAATAGTATATCATGGATTTATAAAGCAGTTAGTGTTATGAAACGTCTATATGCCCTTCTTTCCTACAAATTATATTCAAATGAAATGTTTTTATCTCAAGATGTTTAGTTATCAAATTGTTTGATCTCATTTGACCGCTAATGTTAAATTGCTGATGACACATGACAAGGTAATTATATAGCCATGATTCAATACAACATATTTGATCTTATTTAACCTAAAACATCGAATTTCTTCAATGCGAAACGAACGCAATTTGACAGATGTAACAAAGTATATCATGCTGATGCAACATCGACAAATGTGATCTAAAGTTGACTCAAGAATTGAATGTATAAGTAAAAAGTTGATACAAGCGTTGGAGATATAAAATATTAGAATAGCGATGTACTGTAATTACACGATGGTATTGTTTTGCATTTTGTGAACATGCGATGATCCAAGATAGATAAAACATGAGCTTTCACAGCCTATAGTTTTATCATTGTATGCCATCTAAAATATCATCAGTGTAATTATTGTATTTCGTTAAAATCTGATTTGAATTGATGTTGTAACTTTATACGCGCTGATCCCTCTGACAGACGCTAGATTGTATCCTTTGATAGTTATCTTGGGAAATCTTGCTCGCTATATTTGCGCGCGAATCTTCAAGCAGACGATATGATTTATTCCATGTGTCACGGCACTATCTGTTGGTACAATCCTAATTTACATTTCTTTAATTCGTAATTCTGTCATTAGCAGTGATTCCGAAGATCAGGTTACTCAAATATTGTGTGAGTTACTAAATAAATTAAATCAGGATCCGTTGGGGTTATTCGAGGAGTAGCGATGACTGCGCGTGACGCGGTCAGACGATACGCAGTGAGCTCGGGCTCAAGAGGTTACCTTCGAAGTGCGACATTTTCACAATCAAATATTTCTACTACTATTACCTCTAAAAAATAAACTTTTTACAAGAATATTCTCCAAATGAACCGGTCGCAAAGAGTAAATGTTTTTTTTTTTGGTTTTTTGTCCTCTGATGATTGAAAACATTTTTTTTTTTCAATGAGTCTTAAGAAAATTGTTCTCTGTAAGATCCCTGCAATATTGTATGTAACAATGTAACTGTATTTTGCTCAATAAATGTGTATTTGAATTGAATTGAAAATACAAAAATCGTAGTATATTTTTCGCTGAGTCTGACGTAATACAGGCCTATTTCTTTAACAAAGATTAATTATAGGCCTATACATTCTTTTTAAAAGACCTACTTTTATGATATAAAAGTCAATTACGTAAACATCTGACGTAATCATGTAGTTATGTACTTCATATAATTTAAAAATACAAATTCATTAATTTCTAAAAATAATAATGAATATTTAAAAAATTATTCATAATAATCTAAAAACACTAATTTTAAAGAGACATTAAAAACAAAAACGTTAAAAGAACAAAATATAAAAACGTCAGAGCTAAATTTAATTTTATAGATGTGTGTCACTTTTTGAAGACAAGCAATTATTATTTCATATAATCATTTTTTTTTATATAAAACAAAAATACTTTTATTGTAGAATTGTTGAAAACCTATTACAGTACGTCATTCAGATTTCGTTCTTACTGAATACAACAAATAGGCATATCGCCTTACATTCTCGTGCGCGAAAAATATTACCAAATATGGCAATGAAAAGTTTACATAAAATTCTCGTTTCAAATATTATTTACTATATTTGTTTGTTTGTAACTGCTCAACGTTTTACGATTGATAATAAAACAATTTAAGTAGGCATACACGGACATCGTCACGAACTTATTTTGTTCCAGGATTAGGTTTTTATTAAGGGTTGTTGAACAATCATATTAAAGGCAGAGTTTTCAAAAAAACACAATTGATAAATGTGATTCTACTTAGATTTTATCCAGATTCTTATCTGTATGTTCTTGTGGTTTTACTTACTAATTTTACCAATTCTACAAAGTTCTTAATCTAAATTTATTATTTGAAACAATTCTAACAATTTCGGATTTAAGTGTTGGCTTTAACTATGTAATGTTCTCATTACCGGCTTAAGTTAAGAAGATTTCAGCCGTGTGGAGAAATCCTCGCATCACCTTTGAAAGGATGGATGGGATTTTAATAATCATTATCATTCCTCTATCGAATTTAGCTAGAAAATGTCCTTTTAACTTAGCAATGCTTTCTAACGAGACTCTTTAAAGGCGCACTTTACGCAACATCCACTTTTAAAATAACAGACACTTTCAAACTGTGACGTCATCACCCTAAGTTCGACGCGCGCGTAATAAAGGTTTTATAACAAATCCCTTGAACGCCGCGCAATCAAAGTTTCTTCATTGTGTTGCTGACGACTTATTCTGTTGATGACGTCAGTACAGGACGATTTCAAACCACGGTCAGCGATTACTCTATTTAAGACGCTTTACCATCTAAACATAAATCTTATCATATCCCAGAGCTTGCGAATTGAAAGTAAATAATGTACGTCAACTTTTCCCCCAAATTACCGTACGATTGTTGAAAATTGTTAATAGGCTGCTTTGACTTTTTATTATTTCTACTTTTCTACGCGACAGCAGCCACCTACTTTAATTTAGGATAAGGAACTACTTTTCTTATGACGTCAGAACCATCTCTGGTGGTGATAATTCAACATAAAATGTACGCACATGATTTCTGTTAAAGTTCAGGTTCAATATAGTACACCGCCTCTCTCTTTTAGTCGCGTGCAACGCGATTCTACAGCTCACTGTGTCGGTCGGTTGGTCGGTAAACACTAACTTGAGCACGCGACTGCAGCCATGTGTATGACCTTGTTTTTTCAGAAGAAGAAATATTTGGTACGTTATGTTAAATACATGTACGGCTTTACAAGAAATTATGACTCGTTAAAAGGGGAAAGTCTGTATATATGCATGTAGTTCCTTTATAAATTGTATTAATCCCGGACCACGACATCATACTTAGTTCTATCGGGAGACATTAATGATCGAATTTGGAAAAATAGAAAAATATAATACAGTAATATATTTTTCTTTTATTTAGTTTTTAATCTAAACATTATAATAGTTTAAACGAAATTTCATTAAAAAACGGAAATTGGAATGCAATTTACATAGATAATGATAGTTGGTTATCGTGTGTCGTGTTTTTATATCAATTGCAATATCATATTTTCGCTTTTTCATTAATTTATTTTCGTTTTAATAACAGTGTTGTAATTTTTTCCTGAAGTCGGATTTGATTTCTGTAAAAGTCAATTTAGAAAACTATTAATTTCACTGTTTTATATGTTATTAATTAAGCAATTAATTAATATTAATTGTTATTTTAATATGTGTTTCTACTATTACACGCTTGTAGAGGAATACACCCGATAAGTTATTAATTCGAGGGAAAAAATGATGGGCTCTTTTTTCAAAATTTTTGTTAAGGCGGTTTTAAACCACGCTGATGACTTATTATTACCTCCATGTTTAACCAGGGAGGTATAAAAATAATTTTATAATTTGTATACCTCCCTGGTTTAACTACGTTTATGTTCCTGTTATTCGTTGAAAGACAATCCCTACTAAATCATTAAACATGATATTTATTTGTTGATATAAAACAATTGTTATTATTATCGTCTATAATTATTATTGTTGTTTGACTTCATACTATAGTTATTACTTAATTACGTAATTGAAGGAGGATGACTGTTTCGTTACGGTAACACAAATTCAATGGTATGCGCGTACGTCTCAAAATAAACGGGACCAAGCGTAAAGCTCTGTCTACACTATCAAAATGTATATGACAACAAATTATGATGTGCCCATATATGGACATGATGATGTCATATCACTACCATATTTGAGCGTGTCACTACCATATTTGGGCACATCACAACTAGTTTGATAGTGTAGACAGAGCGTAAGACAATAAAGATGATGCCATGACGTTATTGGTCGAATATCAATATTTAAAGCGATGCTTATTGGGAATTGATTGCGGCCAAATTCGATTGGATTGTTGACGGTCTTAAGCCTCTTAATCTGAACGGGTATCTGAAGCAATTAATTGTGTCTTAGCGTTGGTTAGCGCATGATTACAGTGTTCGAAAACTTAATCCTACTGCGGTTAGTACTTAATTACCCACGAATAAATAAAATTGCTCGGTTTTATCTAGTTTACGATATAGCGCTGGCCGTTATGAATAATAACGGTGCTAACATATTTAAAATGAGACCGTATAATGTAATATCTGAACGGCTTCCGGATCATTGTCGAAATTATTCTAGTGCAGTTACTGCGGTACGTACCCTCACTGTAATAACGTATAATGGGCCTTAATGTTAGTTGAAGCCGGTTACTGCAGTAACCGTGTTTATGATTAACCGCAAAATACTTGCTAAATAATTGCATAAAACGGTTTAAAAGCAATTATGATTTTCTCCATGCTGCAGTAACCGCAGTAAAATCATTTTCCCTAACTAGGCCTACTACTGAACCATGCCATCTTGAATACCATAATACACTTTGTAAATTTGTTTGACAGTTGCTAAATAAAGAAGAAGGCAATAAAATGGTGGAAAAGATTTATTAAGAAACAATTACGGAACTTCCTGGAATGTGACATTCACGGCGAATGCATTGTTCCAATTGTTCAAAAAACGAGGCCGCCGAACAATTGACAACGACTTAAGATCTGGCTACAGTATCAAACTAGTTTGACAAAAACGAAGTGTGATGTGCCCACATATGGTAGTGATATGACATCATCATGTACACATGGGCACATCACATTTTTTTGTCGTGTGTGTTTATTCACTAAAAGCATTATGATGGAAACAACTTCCTGAGGTTTTTTCCGTTTTTTAGTGATTTATAAATGTTGATTTAAATTGAGTACAGGATAGCAAAGCAATGGATCGCATTCAATCATCTTACGTGGGCAATTGAGTACAGGATAGCAAAGCAATGGATCGCATTCAATCATCTTACGTGAGCAATTATTGAAATTCTTAGGCCTACGCTTTGTCTCAAGTATACTACTAAAGTAAAATCGTCACAATTAATGTTTTAACACTTCTACTCCCTTCAAACCTGAGTGTCTATCTTTAATATGTCAGACCGTCATATCATCATCAAATCCTAGCATTTGTTCTAAAAATCAGCTTTTTATTGCATAGAATCCTATCTTACCTCCCGAACAATGAATTAAGAGTACTAAGGTACGCGAGTGTTACCGCGTATGGTTGAAAATCTACCGATGAAATCATAAATTTTGTTTTAAAACCCTTTATAATATCTTCCTAAGATAGAAACAATATCGTAATAATGAGAACTAATGTTATCAAATCTACGTTTCGCGGTACATCTGAGATAGATGAGGTAGGTATTCAAGGCGGAGAGTTTTTCCATTGTGCTTGCCTATGTCAGAATTAAGCATAATTTATGTATAGATTATTCTCTTAAAAATATTCCTTCCATGTAAAAAGTGACGAATTTGTACGAATGACTTTAGATTTAGATTTAGATTTTAGCAAGTCGACTTAAAGGATAATACGATTCTATTTAACTCGCCCTGTTTCAACGTACACGTCACGTGACCGTAATGTGATTTACGATATTTATTTGCTTGGTAAAGATTTCAAGATTTGTTCGGGATTACTCGGGCTTTCGTTGATTTACAACTTCGGGATAATACTCTGAATTCTGCTTTTAATAACCGCATAAACTTCTTTGGTTAAGCATCAACTGTTCAGCTATTTTATGTCAGAGAGAATAATCCGCTGATACGAATTTCTCTGTATTTAAAGTGGCCCTATAAAATGCAGGAATAGTATTTCTTATAGTTTAGTTTAGTACACAGAAAGCCATATGCAGTGAACCCCACCTTTCGTACACTCCTATTAAGGGGACACTCCTATTGAGGGGACAACCCAATTCAAAAAATACTCCTTTTAAGGGGACACTCTTATTCATGAGACACTCTTATTCAGAGGACACTCCTATTAAGGGGGCACTCCTATTCAGGAGACTCCCAATTCATGGGACACTCCTATTCAGGGGACACTACTCCTATTAAGGAAATATTTTCCTTTACACGAATCCTTTTAACACTGGCCACCCTATCAAGGAAGCACTTTCTTTCCAAACTTATCATCAAAAGGGTTCTTTTAAAAAAAAAAATTTGCCGAATGATAGTCTTATATTGTTTGATTTTGTTAAATATTGTAGGCCTAGTTTTATATGAAACTTCGGGCAAGATTATAAACCCATAGAATTCACTCGAGGAGTCACGTGAGAATCTCTTATTTCTAACAGTACCGTTTATACTGTATATGAATAAGAAAAAAGCAACGATAATACACAACTCATAATAATTATATCATCATAAAGGCCAATTTATTTACCGCTCGTCTGTGTAAATTGGTCTTAAAAATGGAGGTTATTTTGCTAAAGAATAGCCTTGGTCACATGTGTTGCGGCATTTGATTTTAAATATAGCTTTGATATTGCTTATACCATGGAGGATTATTCTTTCATGGTTATATCATAAAGTTAGAAATAATTTTCATGTAGTAGTATTTCCCAACAACAAAGGAGCATTGAGTTTATTGCGCCCCAGTTCTAAAAGGAGACCCGCTGTGTAACGATTGATAATATTATATTTCATATTTTATATGTTTAGTGTGATGTTATGAACTAAAAATATTACAAAGATATGACATAGATATTTTATGTGGTCTGATTATCTAGTTTCAGTTTTTATGGGATATTTGTCTATCAATCTGTAGCTACATTGATTTACACTAATAATGTGTAGTTTTGATATTGTTACTTTACGAGACGTCATAAGTCCGTAATAATACGGTAGTGATTGATATTATGACTATAGAGGGCGATGTTTATTATCGCAATAAACCCGTAAAATGTTGAATTCGAGTCTTGGCAATTTGGGAGACCTTATCACAGATTTTCTAAACTTTACCAAATGTAGAAGTTAATAAAATAGTTATAATCACCCGGTAAAATTGTTTTAATTTATAAACAGAGAAGCAGATGAAAGTATTTTTTCTACATGTGTCAAAATAGTACAGCAGTTGGATGCATAGCCATTAAACTGTTGCCGTCTTGGGTTCTCCTCCTTAATTGTGGTATCATATTGATTGAGAATCTTGACATTAAACGTGATCAACGTGCAGGAATTTCATCAATGCCTACTGCAGAATTTAGCCCCAGAACCACTCTCCAAAAAGACAAATGGTCTGGGCCTAGGCCACCAGTTATATGTCCCCCAAATTTGTTTACGGGTCTTTTCCTTGAATTGCCAAGAAGTAATTGGATGTGAGCTGAGAGAACATAACAATTATAATTAATTTCTGAAGTTCCAAGAAGATATAAAATACACGAAGCTAGCTATAATCGAATTAGGACGGAATGATGATGATAGAACGGCCTACTTTATCTCATATGCGTCATGGCTTCTGTTTTAAATTACATAAACTCTAGGGATTGCATCTTACGCCGCCTAGTTCAATTTCAAGCTAATTTCCATTATATTAAACATTATTTAACTTTAAAGCGTGAACTGATAATAATTATTAGTATTATTATAACCCTAGTAACAATTGGTTTGATTGTCAGTGTTATTTATGATGTTTGAATGTTTATACCTCTGATTTGATCATGATTTGTGAGAGACATGTTCATAATTATATCTACATTTTTTTTTACTTCGATGGTGCTTAGTCGACTCCGTACTTATTTAATTGCGATGCTTATTTGACTGATATGTTCAAATTCGATTTCGATGGCGATTAGTCGACTCCGTATTTAGTTAACTGTGATGCTTATTCGACTGATGTGTTTATTCGACTTCACCTGGTGCTTATTCAACTCCGTATTTATTTAACTCTAATGCTTATTCGACTGATGTGTTTATTCGGCTTCACCTGGTGCTTATATAACTCCGTACTTATTTAACTCTGATGCTTATTCGACTGATGTGTTTATTCGACTTCACCTGGTGCTTATTCAACTCCGTACTTATTTAACTCTAATGCTTATTCGACTGATGTGTTTATTCGACTTCACCTGGTGCTTATTCCCGCACTTCAAGTTTCTTCGTAGTTTATATCACCGCTTTCATTTGTACAAATTCCTTCATGTGTAGGTTGTTTTCAAGTATGTTTGCAACCTAATAACATTATTTTAAAATTGTTTTAGTATTAATAATATTTGACATTTGAAAGGTATTTATTTTCAGGTGCAACCGTCATTTCTAATATTTCATGCACTTTATAAAAGTGTACGGTAATTTACAAATCGAATTTTATAGGTAAAAATAAAACATTTTCAAAATACTTCGAAGATTTTAACAAAATGAAAAAAAAAATCTAAATAAATAAACCATGGCAAAGTGCAGTTATAAAGTATTCTGTAAGTATTAATAAAAAGTGAAATTTTAATTAGTTTCAAAATAAAATGTCAACAACATGATAACGTTACAAAATATGACGTCATATGCAGGCATTATGATGATGACGTCATTTTGGACGCTTATCACGAGTCTTCAGAGACAAATTATATATTATAAGATTTAACATTGCAAGAAATGAGTTACAGATCCATCAGAATTCCTTTACGTTTGCGTTTTTCTAACACCCACCACCACCACCTCAGGGAGGGAATATAACATTCCCGTGAATTAATATGTTTTATATATTTTTTATACGTTTCATTCATTTGTTTAAACCATCATGCTTACTACTAACATCCATGCTTAGGAAAAAGGAATTCAGTTTGCTTAGAATTATCATTGTGTTTTTCTTTTAATTATATTTCTTTCCTATGCAATTTCGATACGATTATCTCTGATGTTTAAAAAAACCATAAGTACCCCCTCTATAAAAAAATATGTTCCTTAGGCTTCTGATTCAGTCGTTATGTGGTAGTTGTGAATAGAGAGGTAAACATTACAAGATGGCGGTAAACTTGCCGTCAGAATTTAGAAAGTTTGCCAAGTTAACAGAACAATTACATCAAATTTTATGTAATTCCAAACTTTCTTTAGCTGAACTTCAAAGCAGTGATCATTTTACTGAAGGTATGTTTTAAAGCGTTATTATTTTCTTGTCGTTCTAGGCAGAAGACAGTAATGTTGTCAACACGCACTCAACAATAACTGACCCTGATGTTTGAGTCATCACACAGTGCGCTTGAACTTTGTGGGCTGGCCTAGGAACCAATGAATCCTTCAATAAATTCAGGTTCACTTTAATATAATGTAAACATTATTCTTGCCCAGTTATATACTAATTTATATATGATACTTCTTAGGACATTGTGTCTCCTGTTGACTGTTCCCTGTTTTGTTTGAGATCAGTCAGTAATAATGAAGCTAAATAAAAATGAAATGTTTTTTATAAATGATTATACTATTAAATCATGGAGGAGGTATAAAAACAATTAGATTTTATAACCTCCATGGTTAAATCCTAGCTGGTTTAGACCATTATTTGATATTAATAATAATAGCAATGATGTAATTCATCGATATCGGTAAAAATAATCCTCATAATAGACTAGGCCTAATGCTGCATATATAATCAATAATTAATAATAAGGATTTTATATCATCATTTTCTATTTTTAGCCTAATTTTTGTTCCTTAATACCATTAACTTAGTTCTTATATTTTTAAAGACGATTTTTAGAGGATCAAACAAATTACTGAATTATTTTATGAACAGAAAATCTCTATTATATTTTTTACTACGCGGAAAAACATTGAAAGATTAACTAAAACATAAAAACTGAAATATAACAATATATTACAGTTAGATTTTAAAATTAGACAAACATTCATTGTTTTATAAACTGTATGCTGAAAAAAAAGTTGTATAACACTAAACAGTAAAACAATACCAAAAGTATTGTTTTATCATAAGTAAACCGAAAGTATGTAGCAATGGAATCAAATGTCTTATATTATCTGTGACTTTCATAACTAATTTATATCAACCTTGTATTGTAATATAAACAGGGAAATGTAACTACTGTATTGTTTTACGGTCTTATTTTTATCCCTAATAGCAATTTGATATTATATTTCATTATATCTTTAGTACTATTTTATGCAGTAGTATTTAACATTTGTTTCTTTAATACTAAAATAAATTAATACTGTAATAGGACATTATACAAATTATTTTTCTTATATTCTTATTATTTGTTAAAATAGTCAAATTGTAGCAGATAATATGCAGGTCAGAGGTTAACCTTTTTTGTAACCAATTTATTTATGTATTTCTTGGTTGCTATTAAAAGTAATTTATGTTAAATCTCATCTGAACTACTGTACAAAAACAGGAGCTACATGAAACACACAAATCTGACATAAAATACACAGCATGCCATCCAGTAAATGTGCCTGTATTAATAATTTTCTTAATTTATTGAGAAAGTCAACTGCATTATCATTTCTATTATTGTATGAATTGACCTGATATGACCTTTCCCTTGAACGATGCCTATTGTGTGTGTACACTGTAATCTTGCCATTCTTTTATTTAATTAACGCGGCAAGGGACCTTCACTTTATTGTGCTTGTTTACAATTAAAATGTATATTCTGTTAAATTATGTAAATATTATTATTAAGATTATTATGCAGAATTTAAAATATAAGTATTGTTAATAAGTAGAGTTGTTAGGACACCCCTATTTATTAAGTGGACATTTCCTGTGAAACAAACGAAGCGTGATTATGTTTTTACCACTATGGCCAACCTCTATTTAAGGGACTCTTTGTTGGTCCTGAAGGTGTCCCCGTAAATAGTTTTTTGATTACCATATTTTTACATTGATGTTATGTTTTACAGATCAGTTGTCGGCGCTTCGTTTGTCTACGGAAGATGAACAAGCCGTCCATGACATAATTGATAAACATCCATGTATCGTTGTCTTCGGTCAGACATGTGCCACAAAGGCCGCCATCGTAAACACTCTTTTTGAAAAGAAAATTCTACCGCTAGTCGAAGAACAACCAGACTACAGTTGGCGTATGATACGCTTCAAATACGGTAAACAAACCTCTCTAAGTCTGACGCTACCGAACAGTTTTGAAGTGTTGAATGAAAACGAAGCGTTTGACACAGAGTGGACGGTTATACCGAAAGAAGAGGTCGAACTAAAGGGGGCGCTTCGGCATGACCCGTACGTGGCCAGTGCAATAGTTGATATAACGTTGAACAGTTCTCTTCTGATTGGAGGAAATCAAGTGATTGTCGCACCACACTCTGTTCCTAATCTGGACATAACACAAGTTTATGATAAATGCCAAGAGGGAATTTTACCCATTGTTTTTTATGGAATAAATGATGAATTATTACCGCATGCAGATCTAAGTGACCTCCTTGACCTCAGAGCTTGCCTGCTAGATATTCCTGTATTGTTTATTAAAACTAAGAAACACAACGTCACAACAAACGGCGTAGTAAACATAAATCCCGGCGTCACAAACTCTAACCGTTATCTCGGATCGCAATCGGCTCCCACTACGCCGGTAGATACTTCTCCTCGTCCTACGAATCGAACCGGAAGAGTCAGATCACCTTTTTTTAAACCGAAAGAAAAAAAATCGCAAACAACTCCTCGCATTTACACAACGTCTCAAAATGGACTCGGCCTTTCGCAACAACTTCATAACATTGGTTTCTTAAGAACGACTTCAACGCTCCAAAGTCGGCTGCGGACTAATATTAATAATTCCGCAACCAGTAGATTACTGGATGATTTGAAAAACACCGGTGGTATAATTATGTTTGTGAAAAATACGCTTCAGTTGTATCTTATAAAATCTACGACGGCTATGCAGAACATGCATATGCAGTCAATGAACATGTTTATTACGACAGCGTTTGATATGGCGCGGGAAATTCAAATCACGCCAAAGCGGATTGATTATGCCCGCCAGCAAGAGGAAGAGTTGTATAAAAAATTGTTAGAGATTGCGAGCCAGAAACAAGAAGAAATTAAACATTTAATATCAGAGACAATTTCAAAAATGAAGGAAAGTTTATTAGTTGAGGCCGAGTGTTACCAATTTGTAGGTAAGATCTATTTTTCACTACCATATTTGGGCACATTTCACTTTTTTTGTCAAACTCAAACTAGTTTGATAGTGTAAACAACATCACATTTTTGCTATAATTATGCTAACATACGACTAAAGCTCTGTCTACACTATCAAACTTTATATGACAAAAAAATGTGATGTGCCCTGTATACTGTACAGTATGGACACAAAGATGTCATCACTACCATACAGTATGTATTTGGGCACATCTCACTTTTTTTGATAGTCACGTTTGTGCTATAATTATGCTAGCAACATTAACAAAGTACTGTAATTCAATTTAGTCATCTGGAACCCCACTTTTTGATTTCCTGTAGTGAAGTCCTATTTTAGGGCTTGTCATTGAATCATACCATTTTAAAGTGATGGTAGGGTTGATTTTAAAACTTATTTAAAATCATTATTTTCATTAATTTGCATAAAAATGGTTTACAAATCTTTGTATACCAGTCACTTTGGTTTAAATTACAATCTACACCACCAATGATACCACCAGTAGCTAATTCCTAATATTTTTTGTTAATAATTATTATGATATTATGTTACTATATCACTATATCATAGGTACGGGTACTGTATACCATAAAATTTTGTATTCATAAAATGCTCTTCTTCTTCTTTTATTTTAAGGAGCAAACTTCATAGTTGAAGGCTACTGCTCCACTAAGAGTCCCAATGTGACATCCAACCCCCTACTCATCGGTTCCACTGTCTTAACCGCTCGGCCACACTCACTCTCTTTACTGTGCATTATAAATGAAATTATATGAAAAACTTTAACTGAAATATTATGGTATAACAATGTATTGATCTATAACTATACAGGTACAAAGTACATTGAAATATTCACACATGTACTTTCTATAACTATGTAAACAAGGGGTACAGTGGATACAGTATTCCTAGAAATATGTTCTATTTAAAGCCTCTGATAGCAAACGTTTTAATACTCATCATAAAAAGAACAGTAATTTTCAAACCAATAACATTGTTCAGTAAATGTAGGGACCATATCACAAGTATGCTAGTACTGCAGTTACTGCAGTAACAATTCACTTTAATAATTATGATCTTAGTGAATTTCAATTTAATTTCACTGTATTTAAATGTGTATGATTACTTAATAAATAATTTGACAGGTTAAACAAAATGTACTGCAGTAATTGCAGTAGAATAATTTTTTATTTTTGTCCCAATAGGCATGAATCTTTTTCTAATTTAAAAATGTTGAATATTTAAGGACATCTTTCTCTAGGCAAATATTTACAGTACAGTAGCTGTGCTACAATGAACAATATACATTAGGAAATCACAATTTGTAAACATCCTAAGCTTTGGTTTTAATACACTGAAATCAGATCAAGGTTATAGTATGCTGTTGCAGGTTCTTGTTTAACCACAGGAGGAGGAATTACTGCAGTTGTAGGAGTAGTGAGGCCAGATTGTAGAATTTTGACAGAAACTGGACCCCTGTTATTATTGGGCTACCCCGTTATTTATTAATTTTTTGTTATTTCATACGCATCCAACAGCGAGTAATTTACCAATTATTACAGGATGGATAAAATATTTAATAATTTATCATGCTTATAAACTAAGTCTCATTTGAGGCTTAGGCAGTGGAGTTGATAGAGTCGCGAGTTACAACCCTGGCACTAGGTCAGGATTGAACCCTGGACCTTGCGATTGGTAGTCAAGCACATTAACCACCAAGCTACTGTACAGCTCCAAATTCTTCAGGGGGTCTGGTCACGAAGGGTGTGTTATACAGTATTATGAATGATTTGTCATATCTTATTAGTAGACTATGAATATCAGTAGGCTGTCTACTATGTGTGTAGTCTTTATTCCTTTTGGTTTATTACACTACTTCCTGTGTCTTACTCAACTTGACTCACCACACTGACATACTCAACTTGTAACAGAAAAGTTGAGCTTTATAACCAACTGCAAATATACCAATTTAAAACACTTTTATTGTGTTAGTTCAGACATTTCGTTTCAGTAATGTGAGTTAATTTAACAACTCTCTGGTTTCAGTATTATAGTTTAGTTTATGTAAAGCTCTGTCTACACTAACAAACTTGTGACAACAAAAATGTGATGTGCCCATATTTGGACATGATGATGTAATATAATATAATAATAATTTCATTTTCAATACTACAATAGTAGAAATGCAATGTATTTGTATTATTTATGTATTGTTAATAAGAAAGATTTACGATTCTTGATATTATTTTACACTATATATTTTATAGTTTTTTATTGCATTATTATTAGCTGTTGTACTTGTTTTATCTTGCTCACTTAACAGTAATATGTATGTCATGATGATTGTAGCACATATTTGTCAAACAATATCAATATTTAAAATTTATTTTTAAAGGCATACAAATTCCGAAGAAAGGCGAGGTGCGAAATCCCAAAGAAATAAAGCGTTGTCAACAACAGATCCAGGAGTTGGTGTTGAATCGCGTCAATGCCGCGGTTGTTGAGAAACTCATTGGTTCTGTTGACTACCTACGAGAAAGCTTCGTAGGAACGCTCACCAGATGTCTGGAGAACCTGGAGCAAGCGGACAGCGAACGTGAGTCCTCTGCAAGTATGGCGTTAAGACAGGTTTGTGTGTTTGTTTTTTTGACGAAAGACTTCCCCCATTCCTTTTCAATTATAATAGTATACCCCTCAAGTTTTAATCGTTGCTGACACTCCCTCCTGACGTTATATACATATTATATTAGAGAAAAGACTACTGTTTAAATAGTTAAGAAATGCTAGTACTATATGTAGACAAATTGGTAAATATTTGTCAAGCATCAAGAACCCCTCTTCAGGATCAGGTGCTGTTTGGATGGCAACTTTCTTTATAATTATATTATCCTAGATACCAGACTATAGCACAATAACGAAAGAAGGTTGCTATCAAAAGTTATTATAACTATTGAGTCAATATTGCCTGATATTAAGAAAGAGAAATATATTATTATGATATGAGTGATGATAATCTATTGTCATAGTATAAATAATAATAACAATGAAATAAAGGCTTTGTATTGCTTACCACAGGAAACCTAATCACTTCCTAGTATGACCCTACTTAAACCGTATTAAAGATGGCTGCCTTATTTACTGTTGTTATCAAACCTGTTGCGTATTTCTTGTTGTTTTTTGATGTGAAATACAGGTACTAAATTAATTTGTCGGTTGTTTTATCAAACTCTGTAAACATAAATTTTACTTTTACTCTGTACATTTGAGAATGAGAGCAATCGTGACTTGAACCCACGACCTCCAGATCATTAGTCTTAATTACAATGCCATATTTTGCAATGTTTTGTTCAGCACAACAGTAAATAATAGTTCTTCCCATTCAGAAATCTTTGGTAGCATTTTGTGGTTTAGCAAAAGGAAATCTTGTAAAATAGAATATTCAATGAAAGCAGGAAATTGGGTAGACTTGGGATTACATTATAATATTGGTAGCACAAATAAACAGTGGGGTTAAATTCTAATGAAACTGTTCACACTTATCATGCTGTGGTCTTAGGGAGGTGGGATGTTTATTATAATGAAACAGATAAAAACAAGACATGGCTACTAACTCCAAATAATTTAAGATTTTTTTAAATTATTGAAAAAAACATTGAATTCTAAACGTGTGTTCTGTATCTTGATTAAGATTATTTAACCTTGTTTTATTTCTTCCGGAAAGTAGATACATTTCTGCCTACTGAAAAACTTGTGATTTGATTGGAGGCTAAGGCCACCGACATCTCTTTGTTGGAATTCCAGAATTTAAGTTTTAAATATGTGTCATTTAATATCTAATGTAATTTGTTTCGGTAGATTCTAAATGCTGCATATCAAGTAGAAGTGACCGCCAGGACAAGTTCCTCGTTCATAAGGGTCATCTGGGAACGCATGAAAGAGGTACTTGACAAGTTTTACAAACAAAGTCTAAATTATGTTACACATGCATTTCTACACATTCCTGCAGTAAATGTTTGTTTATACTTATTTTACTTAAATTTTAGATTGTTAAAACGATGCCATGGAAAAACCCACCAAAGGTTGACGCGGATTGGCGAAAGAAGGTTGCCTTGGAGATGATAAGCAGCCTCAGCGAATCAAAACTTGCCAAAAGCATGACATCACAAGTAAGTTAATTTAAAAATAAACTGGAGTGTTTGATTGTAATTTTAAAATGATATGAAACCAAAATATTGCATCATGCTTTTACCAACTTATTATTCACAAGACATTGACCTCATAGAGGGCGGTATACCATTTTCACTTGATGTCATTTTTACACTCTATAGTTTAGAAATCGTTTACAACATTCGCACGATGCGTTCTCGGCATCGCTGAAGCAGCTGGAATTAAGACATTCCGGACGACTGGAAAAGAAGGAGGAACAGCGGATGAAAGTACGCAAAGTACACGCCCCTAAACTTGCCCGACTTGCCCTGGACAGTACATCATTGCGTGACACTGTGCTGTTTGGTAAATATAATTTTTCGTCTAAATCAAGGTAGTTAAGTTTATGTTTTATGTATTAAAATGAACAAGTGTTATTATACTATAGGCGTATGTATGTTGGGCCAACTGATATTCAATACACTTCGCTCAAGGCTTCCCTTTAAGGCTAATTTACATCGACGGGCGGTAACTGTAAGCGGAAAACTGCCTAGTTTGTCCCACGTAGAATCTGTATCTATCCTGAGCAGAAACCGCCCGTCCGCTCCGCCTTGTGTGTAAATGGTCATAAGGAATAACCTTCTTCTATATTTTTATTACTGTTACCCCTCGTCTGTGTAAATTGGCCTTTAATATTATTTGTTCTGTATTTCAAACAAAAATGATATGAACAATATTGATAATTATGCATAATTTATGTGTTTCTATAACTATTATTTATAATTTTTACATTATACAGATGTTTCACAGATTGTCCTTGCAGATAGAACTCAAATATAATATTATATATTCATGAAATTCATTCAGCCTTTTAATTAATTTTACCGTATTGTTGGCAGGTGTCCCACAACTCGGTCGTGAAATTGGACGGGGTCAGTACGGTGTGGTGTATTCGTGTGAATCGTGGGGTGGCTACTCACCGTGTGCTGTCAAGTCCGTTGTACCTCCTGATGACAAGCATTGGAATGATCTGGCTCTGGAGTTTCATTATACAAGGTAGCCTATTGGTTATATTTTCCATGATAAATGTATTGTTTGAAGGTTTGCATGGCGAAACCAATATGTTGATATAAAGTTTGCAGTACAACATATATATAGAAAAGAACTGTTGAGTTTCTTAATAAATCTTGTTGTGTTGGGCATCTAAGTAAGGTAATGTTTTTTTGCTTTATTATTATATTAAACCAACGAATAAATTCATTCAATTACCATTATAGGTCTATACCAGAGCATGACCGTGTCGTGGCTCTGAGAGGTTCAGTCGTGGATCACAACTACGGTGGCGGATACTCCCCAGCAGTACTTCTCCTAATGGACCGTATGCAACGTGATCTACATGCTGCCATCAAAGGGGGGCTAGACTTCCCCAGCAGGCTGCAAGTGGCTTGTGATGTGGTGGAAGGCTTACGATATCTACACAGTCTAGGCTTAGTACATAGGGATGTTAAGCTGAAAAATGTTCTAGTAAGTTTATTTATTGTTTATGCATCACAGACTACAAAGCGTTGAAGCGTAACACGCATCTATTTATGCTTAATAACCAATCAATGTTGTGATAGTAGTAACTATACCAAATTGCGATGGCAATTACTTTATATATTCTTACACCCTCTGTAAGTAGTAGAACTGTGTAGTGCATTAAAAATGTCCATTCTAATCTATCATATAATTATTACTTTTTCTTCCCATTTTTTCCAATAAATGTTTAGCTTGATAGAAAGAATCGCGGAAAGATCACAGATCTCGGATTTTGCAAACCAGAAGCCATGATGAGCGGAAGTATAGTCGGCACGCCGATCCACATGGCACCGGAGCTTTTCTCTGGAAAGTACGATAACAGCGTGGACGTATACGCTTTTGGTATTCTACTGTGGTACGTGTGTGCGGGACATGTGAAGTTGCCTATTGCATTTGAGCAATGCCATAATAAAGATCATTTATGGAGTTCGGTTAAAAAAGGTTAGTTAGTAACATCTTAAATAAACAAACTACCCACCCCAACACTTCATCTTCACATCAATTATTACTACGTAATATATATATATAATATATAGCTGAGCTGCACTGACGAGATCTAATAAGATCGAAACAGTACTGTCTGCAGATTGGATATATAATATATATATATTGTACAATAACATATTTTATCTCTAACTTTATCTTTTTCTAGGAGTTCGTCCAGAGAAACTACCTGTGTTTGGTGACAAATCTTGGTCTTTAATGTCATCGTGTTGGGCCGGAGAAAAGGACAAGCGTCCTCTATTGGGCGAGGTGCAAGACAGGTTAATAGTGATTCATAATCACGCCGTTGAAATTGAAAATACAACTACTAAAAGAAATGATACAATGTAATTGAAACATATGTTAAGCCAGTGACAGGTCAGGGGTCAAATTGACTGATTCACATGGTGTTAACAATTGACAAAACTAAGCAAATAATTTGTTGATATTATATGTTGTGTAATTAGTTTTTAAAACTGTTATTTGTTAGTACAATTTATTTTTTATTTATGCATTATTGCAAATGACTCGATTTATAAAACTAACAAATCAGTCCGTTCTTACATTCGGTGCTTAATATGATGCAAATTTTGGGAACAATCTCGGCAAAAAAACAAGCAATCTCGGTTACCTAGTAACTACAATAACTTCTAAAGTTATTCTGTAACTTTAAATAGATGCAACTCTGATAATATGATAATGACCAAACAAAAACACAATTTTTTAAAGGCACAATTTTAAACGCGTACGTCCGAGAAGGTTTACAAGAAAAATTACAAGTTGTCCTTCCATTCTATATTCTTATTCAGCACTGTACTTTTTTCTTCCTATAATTCATGCAAACTTTGTTAAATATTTTTCTGTAAAAACCTTTTTTTTTTTTTTGTTATTTTCTATATATGTCACTAAATTCAATATTAGAAAATTGTTACTCATTTATACTCCTGGGTGGTAGTACAGTACTTTGAGGGACATGATACAGTAAAATGATTGTGTTTAGTCCATTTCTACTCTGGTGGTACTGGGCTGAAGGACAGACAGACAAACAAGTAAAATGGTCACAGAACCCTGTGCGGTAGAATAGGAATGTGCAATGTATTCAAGAAAGAAAGGCATTTGTATATAAAAATAATATATGCTATTGTAATTATTAATTGTAAGAAAAAACAAAGAAATCTGTTTAAAACTTAAGAAAAAAAAAGATTTTTAGAAAAACTATAAGAAAAGTTAGATGTTTGTTTAAATGTTCAAACATAATTTAATTAATATTAATAATGACAAAATATTATATTATGGAAAATCAATATATTTTGATACTTTTAATGACATTCAATATTTTTGCGTAGTTTTCACAAACATCAATGCAATGGACCGCGACCAATGATTTTTTTTTTCTTTCTCTACTTTATATTTATTCAAATATAAAGCATATTTATTGATATTTATATTTTTGCTTTTAAAATTGTTCCTAGTTACTTTTGTAGATACCTCAAAGGTACAATATAAATAATTTAAGAAATTTGAGATATTAAGTGGTTAGACCTTAACTCACATTTGTTACTTATTTGATCGACTAGACGATAGTATAGGAATTGGTTGATGAGAGGTTGTGAATAAAACGGTAAATTAAGCACTCGTAAAGTGAGTGAAATACCTAGAAGAAGCAGAGAGAGGGGGCGCGCTAATTAATAATTTGCCCAATATTGGAGATACAGATAAGTAATAAGTTTTTGAGATTTCTTCAATATATTGATTTACTTGGTTTGTTGGTATATACCTATTTACAAGAAAAATTCAGCACTATCAGTTAAAACTTATTATATTATTGTTCAATGCAGAAATGAAGAACAAATGCAGTACAGTTCAATTTATGTAGCCTATTGTAGCTACAATATAAGTATCTTAATATTAGATAAATGTGTATGTTAAGAGAATATTATTTAAATTCATTTATGGAATGTATTCCTAAACTCAAACTTAATTTCTTTGACAATAAGCATGTTAATAACTACATTTTAAATGTTTATGTAACATATTTTTGTAAAGAAAAGATAAAACTATTTTTTGTATTCCTTATTCATTGGTGAAGCATTGAAACTATATTACTGGTAGCTGAACATGTTGACAAATATAACATACAGTACAGCTCTTGTATACAAGTTGTTTTGTCTGATTTAAGGTAAGCTAGGTTGACACTGCTGTGTTAATTATGTTGCATTATACTATATTCATGTTGTTGTTACTGCAGTACTGACAGAATACTGCATCCGTAACACATGCAGAAGAAGCCGCTGGGAAGCTTTCTTGAGAAATGAATGGAAAGGTAATATTTTTTTTAAACACTACAGCCAATCCCTAGTTCTACTGTGTATTTATACATTTTATTACAGTAATTTACTATGTGTTTTGCTTGTGTAAACAAAAATCAAAAACTCAGTTATCTGATAACTTAACACTTTTTATTAATCTTTCCACTTCTTTCTCTATGTTAATGCCTATTAATGATAGTCAGTACATTGCATTGGTAATCTTCATTTCTTTTAACACAGACACATCATTGCAAAGCAGTGTGAACAGTCAAATGAAATCTCTCCTAACAATGTATCTGTAAAATCACACAAATTCATATCTATTTGTATACTATGTACAGTTTGCTTATGATTATGATTTTTTAGGGGGAACCCATTCATGAATCTTCTTAGGTGTCGTCGAGTACGGTACGTAGCGTCTATTGGATCCGGAGAAGTTTTCGGTGTGCTCCATGTAGAATTTTGCCTTTTCAAGAGGATTCGACGAAGGTGGCTGATCAGTCATGCAATGAATCCACCTGTGCCTGTGAAGATAATCAAAAATATTAATTATTTAAAAATGTTAATTATTTAAAAATGTTAATTATTCAAAAATATTAATTATTCATAAACATTTTTAAAAACCATGAAATAACCAGAGGTGTTGCTTACCATTCTGGAGGTATTTGTGTGCTATCATAATCCCAGAAGCGGTTCCTTGTGTACGATACCCATCGATGACGACCTAGTTAAAAAAAAGTTTTGTTTAATTAAATTCATAAATATCATGTAAATACTGTAATAATGTATAGGCCTAGGGCCTAGTACAATGTGTATAAGGCAATAGTATTAGCTGTATTATTATGACATCATTTTCTATTTACCTACAAAATACCGGTCACTTTCATAATATTTATTGCCAAACTGGTCTTCACCAACTAATGTACCAATTCGAAGATCTTCGCCTCTGGTAAAATAAACAGAAAAAAATGTTTTAAAGAAAAAAAAAATCAATTGTGTAGTCATGATTAATTTACAAGGATTGTACACGAAGTATTAAGTTAGTAGTAGCATATAGTAAACTTTACCAAATACCGCCAATATTGTACCAAATAATCCTAGGCCGCATGGCAATGCAACCTTCGGTGTCTACTCTGAAGGGATCGAACCCATTTCATCCTTGTACAAATCAGCTAACCTGTGTGGTTTCCATAGGCCTAAGTATCAGTGAGTTTAAAAGTATTTTACGAGCTTCAAATTACAATTAACTGGCCATAAAACACATTTACATGAAAAATAAAATGTTCAGGTACCTCACGAGTTTAACAAAAGAGTTTATAGCTCCACCATTAAACTTTATTATTTCAAAAAAGCGGCGAGCCCAGGCCGCATAACTGAACTTTGCAACAGCCATCTTGTATTTATTAGTATAGCGCCCTCAGACGATTAAAGAACTTTTCGCTCGAGTTTTTCGGCCATCGTTTTACGTTCGAGTTTCGAGAAGATGGCGGCAAATTTAAAAAGTTTTCATTCTTTTCGTACACGTTTAGAGGTCTTAAATTGTTGCTTTTTGCAAAATAAATAATTTCAGAAATATTTAGAATATTTGGGCCCTAGCAGATGTAACTTACTTGTAGAACAGGCTAACTAGAAAGATGATAATAATGTTATAATAGCTAGGCCTAGTTAGTAGGAAATAAAGGTGTGTGATGTGGTAGGAGAGAGAGAGGGCATTCCAACCCCCTCACACTCGGCCTGTTCCACACTGCATATTTGGGCCTAGTAAATGCAACTACTTTTATTATTAGGCTAGCCTAGATTTATAATATGTCTATGACTTACTATATTAATTTGTATGTTAATACTAAATTTTAGGCGTAGGGTAAAAAAAATGCCATACATTCATTGTCATAATTTTTTTTTTCATAAAAATTTAAAAAGTGACGTTTTTTGGGTTTTTTTTAAACAGAGTTTAGACTGCCCATACATTGAAGATGTGGATGATTCATGGGTTACTGAATTATTATTTCAGCCTGGAGAATCAAGAATAAGACTCTTGCAATGGGTCTTTGCAAGGTATATGTTCTTCTCATTGCCACACAAGTTTTGAATGTTGTCCTCAACCTTAAATGTTCGTCTTCATTGTTGTCCATATTTGGTTATGATTCTTGTAATTTTTTCTTTCAACAGACTTGACCCTAAGCTTCAAGAGATGATGGAGAATCCATATGCTGCATCAGACACTAGGATGGATTCCAGGCTTCAGAGTAAGCCATATCAATACATTAACCAAGGCAATCTAACAACAGGAGGCCGAGCTCCAGAGATCAAAGGGTTTATCTGTGGCTGCGACATCAGTTCCACGTCCCTTAAAGTCACATTGCGCCACAGAGACTGTTGGTATTTGTCGCAGCCAGACATAAGATGATCAAAGGACTGTTACGAGTTCATATCTTGGCTAGACGAGCTCAGTGTCCTGTTGCAGATTGCCTTGCTGTAACCATTAAAAGTGAAAATGAAAAAAGTGTGATGTGCCTTAAAATGGTAGTGGTATGGCTAAATATGGTAGTGATATGACACATCATCATGTCCATGGGCACATCACATTTTTTTGTCACATAAAATTTGATAGTGTAGACAGCGCTTAAGACTGCAAAATGTCAATGGCATACTATATAATGCAAAACACAAGTTCAAGGTTCTTTTGGCCTATTGTTATATTGTGTTGAACTTTAAATCTTTTGTTATTCTCTTGTTAGGATTGTTAGTTATAGCCTCATCCTTGGGTCTTTGTAAGATGGATGACATTGACCTAATAAGAGTAAGTAGTTATTTTATTCTTAATTAGTTAAGTGTTAAGGAGGGTGGCTCAGTAAAACTAGATAAGATATTTGTTGGCTCCTATTGTGTACATTTTTCGCTGTGTGTACATAAAAGAATCCAATCATCCCCATATTAATATGTTACATTTCTAAAGCTCTGCCTACTATCAAACAAGTATGATGTGCCCAAATGTGGTGGTGATATGACATCATCATCATGTCCATATATGGGCACATCACATTTTTTTGTCACATAAAGTTTGATAGTGTAGATGAGCTTGTTCATGCATCAATAATACAGACTCAAAATGTGTGTTAAAATAAAAAAAGTCACAGAACATGCTTATGCATGTTTGGCTCAATAAAATGCATTGACAACTTAATTAAAAAAATGATAATATACAATGTATCTTTAATTATTTGAAGGGAGCTGCATCATCATCGAGACAGAATGCATTCTGGGATCAGTTATTGGATATTGTTTGTATCAACGACACCTCAGAAGACCACAGAAAACATCAGCTTGCTAGCCCTGGTATGATTAGGTAGGAAAACAATTCACCATTCAGTAGACCCCGAATAAGGGGATACCTTCACATGAAAAGATCAAAGGGGCGATTATGTTATGACACTGCAACTCCTGATGATACTCCTATTAATGGAACACTGCTATAAAGAGGACATTAATTTTGTTCTACAGTATGTATTTTGTTGAATTTGTATACAGCTTTTCAATTCATCTGGTTGCCATAACATAACTGTGTTTTCAGTTGTACCAAGTTAAAGTATGGTATTAATACTCAACAATGCGGTATATAGTTGATGCAACCAAACATCATGGGCACAATTTTTTTTAAAATTCAAACATCCTATTCCAGCCAAAAGGTCTTGAAGACTACACTAAATCTCTGTCTACACTTTGACAAAACAATGTGATGTGCCCAAATATGTTAGTGATGTGCTTAAATATGTCCATATAGACAGCGCTTTACATATATACTTTGTTTTTATTTACAGTGAGACAATGCCTTTGCAGGAACAACTACACCATGATAGCGACTTGATGCACTCCATAGCAAAGATGGACAGTCTGTCAGCCATGTTTGAGACTAAGATGAATATCCTGCCCCCTGACCTCATGCGTATGATTAACAACACGGCCAAAGCAGATGGGTTTGCAGATGGTGAAAGGTTTGTTGGTTGAACATTTAGTGTTAGGATTAAAGATATATTTTCCTGAATGAGTATGAGAAACCACATGAGAAATGAATAGTTTAGCAAAACTCCATCTCCCCATCATCCATTCGTAGAAATACTGATCTGAACAAAGCCTATCTGTTGGTGACATTTTTGTCTTATTTTATGTAGGCCTCTTCCACCAGACCTAAAGAAGCTGCAAGCTGTTGCAGCCCAACTAGCTATGGATCTGTCTGCAGCCAACACGCAACTACTTCACTTGACGCAAAATGTGAGTAATTTTATTATTTTAAATACTTTTAAATATCTTCGTACCTCTCCCACAAACTGCTCCACTCACCCAAGTATATTAAGGTATGTCTACACTATCAAACTAGTTTGACAAAAAAGTGTGTTGTACTCAAATATGGTAGCGACATGCCCAAATATGGTGCACATCACATTTTTTTGTCACACAAACTTTGATCTGTAGACAGAGCTTTAACCTTTGTAGGCATCAATTATACAAATAACCTTTAACCCCAAGCAATTACTGAATTTACAAATTATTGAAACAGATCTCAAACAATCTAATTTTTGTTCTGTAGTACAATTACCAGAAACATGACGATCAGGTTGTAAGCACAGTCAGTGAAACGATGAAGCTGATCCTGTCTGAGCTGGCGCAGTTAATCACGAGCTTCTCGTACTCGTTTGAGAACGAGATGAGACAGTGGTGCAATAAGGCGCCACCGAAACTCACGCAGCTCGGGCCGACATTCAAAGATGTGCATTCGTCACTTCAGCAGTTTTCAGTGGTAAGTTGTAACATTTAAATTTGTTATATGTTTCTGTCTATCTAATATAGTTTTTATTAAGATTTTAACCAGCCTGTTAGTGGTGATGTTTCGCTGTTGGTTATAAATAATTAAATAAATAAATTATATTCTTTTTTTATTGAACAAATATTGCATTTTTTCATTAAAAAAAAGGAACCAGTCCGTAAAAACTAAATACCAACTGACTTCCTTTACATATATTGTGTAGTAAGTACTATACACATAAAAAAACGATTGTACAAAAAATAAATATAGATATTTAGTCTTAAGCTCTGTCCACACGATCAAACTTTATGTTACCAAAAAATGTGATGTGCCCATAAATGGACACGATGATGTCATATCACTACCATATTTGGGCATATCACTACCATATTTGGGTATATCACACTTTTTTTTTATAGATTTTGCAAGGATTAGCCACAGTTCGAAGTTCATTTACAAACTTAAGAAGCCTTTCAACGAGTCATGCTACTGCAATGCAAGATATTACACCATCAATGGATGAATTTGGTAAATAATGTGAATTACATTTTAAAAAGTCGGAGTGACTAGTGACTACGCTCAAATCACAAGTCGCCAAAACGGAAAACCCCTATTTGGTATCGGCTGCCATAAACAGGCTTATTAAATTTCTTTGGTACATTTCTATATAACGAACATTGTATACTTGCTTTTCTGCTTGATATATTCTTGTTCAATTGACGTTTAAAATAAGATCTGGCTACGATAAATGACACGAACTGTAAGTTTAATTTTCCGATACTCTACACCTCGTGTATAGGCAACGAACACATCGTGTGGTGGTTTCAGAGGAGGTATGATGTCCATGATTGAATACACAGTACATGTGTTGTTTTTGACGATCTGCATTTTTGGATCCTCGGGTATAAGCCCACCCCCTAAACATGATGTGATTTCATGTTCAAGGGGAGTGGGCTTATACCCGCGTCAGTATGGTATTGGACACTATACAAATATTGTGTTTTACATTCAACAGTCATGTAAACAGAAAAAGCACTAAAAGATTACATTATTTTTTTCAGCTCTTGCAAGCCAAGTAGTTGTGGAAAGTTTCCGAGAGTGCATAGATATAATGGAGGATTCGTCGATTCGGCACCAAGGCAATTGGACGCAAAGCGCCATCCTTAATGCCTCCGTCATCTAAACCACATTTCTTGCAAGTATCATCATTTTAATCATAATCGAAGCATTTTGATTTTTTATGATTTTTCGTCAAAATCATGAACAAAATGTATGTATTCCAATTTTATTAATCTTTTTCTGTTTCATAAGAAATAGTTTTTATTGCATTTGAAAGAATCGTTTGAAATAAATTTCAAGTTTTCGTCGTTTAACTTTACAATTCCATTTGGAAATCACGTTTTTATATATCAATGTTCCACTTGTAAATTTTACAAAATCATGTACAATTATTACAACTTTATTTTAATCCCTTCCTCTCTTTTATAAAAATAAAAATATAATATTTTATTTTTGGGAAAATAAATAATTCTGTATTTAAAATCACTATCAAATTTTGTTTTAAATTATTTTATCATAAAATTTAAATGCACAATTTTGCGTAAGTAAAATACTACATGTTAGTTCATTACAGAGTTGATTAAATTTTTTGAGAAGTTTTTACCATTTTTCGGTACGTTGTAGTGCAACACATTTTTTTTCATAGCTTAGTAAACTTTAATAACTTATAATTTATTTGATACATTTACAAATGCCATAATTCTTAGTATGTAGTTTTTTAAATCCATAAATGAAAAATTACCAAAGATGAGTTTGATATTTGAAGAAGTTTTATTATTGAATACCTGATTTCCTGTTGAAATATTAAATTATAGGAAGGTTTTAAAAAATAATTAATGTTTTATATATTAATGTTATGATTCATATTTACTTACAAGAAATGAAATTTGTTACTGTTTTGTTTGTTTTTTTCCATATAAAATGTTTAATTTATTTGATTACATAACTATTACTGTATTATATAATAGTACTGTATTGATATGTATTTTGTTTGTATATTTATGTATTATTGTTATATTATTACTTGTATAATGTATAAAAATATGTATAATTTAATATTTATTCTACAGTGTATATATAATTTATTATTATTTTCAGTTTTAAGAAAATTTGATATAAAACAAAGATATTATAGAATAATAATAAGTCACTTTAAATTGTTATTTTAATGTTGAATTATTAAAAAGAAATATTCATTACTATTCCATTTTAAATTTTAATAAAACTGTTTATACGCAGGTACCCAGTCGTATTGTTGTTCATTAATCATTGATATAGTATTTCTGAAATTATAGTTCATTTCCCGAACCTTGATGCAGGTATGCTACAGTAATATGCAGTCGTTCAAGCAGAACACTGGGTTGACCCATGATGGTCTACTTAACTAATACATTTTTTTTAGAAGCTTGAGGAGTTTTAAACAGCCTAAGGTACTAAAAATAGATGTCCATAAAGTATAATAATATCTATTCTCTCTGTGTAAATAATGTACATATAATATAATATGGTGTCACGCATGAGTTGGATTCTTCTTAACAATCATAATAAGAATTCTAAAAACCCTACCAGGATATTTGATTAAATATGCATAAATTCTTCTTTTATAATCATAATAAGTTCCTTTCAGTTTAACACAACATTGCTATTGTTTATATACAGAACATGAGATTTATAAATAAAATAGTCTGTTTACGTACAGTACTGTAAATAGCTCCATATAGTAGTAGACCAATGATTAATGTGTTTGTTACATTTTTGAGAAATTCCAATAGTTTATAATTGACAACCATAACCAGTGATTGCTATCTTATCAACACACCCTATTTGTAACGTTTTATATACATCCTATATATGGTATGATGATGTCATATCACTACCATATTTGGGCATAGCACTACCATATTTGGTATTTCTTTTATTAATACAGCATTGGACTTTAAATCCTTAAGGCCATTGTTTGATAATAGATATATTTGTCGTCCGTGTACTTCTGCACGTTCAATAGCATTCTATTATTACTGTAAATAATTATTATACTGTAGGCCTGGCTTAAATGTGCAATCATCAAAAGATAAAGATACCCTACTCATGTTTTATATCTCTGAACTTTAATCTTCTCAAGCCATTGATAATAGATGTGCATTTTCAATTGAATTTTATTATTACTGAAAATAATTTATTATTATACCATGGACCTATTTATCCATGATTATATTGTAGGCCTAGCATAAATTTGCAATAGTTTAGTTTTTACAATTCATATTAAAATTATTGTACAAGTTCTTATCAAAATAATCTGCGATCACTCATGTGGAACAACTATTTTTGTGATTGGTGTTGACCCGTAAAGGAGTCATGCGGTATTGTGATGTCATGTGATCTTTTAAGGCGTGACACTCGTCAAGTATTTGTGTGGTTTCCTGGCGGTCTTATTATTTCAGCATTCCAATTCTGATATACAGTAGAGTCTATTTATATTGCTTATCATCCTTATATTGCGCAATAATATCCTTATATTGTGCAATAATATCCTCATATTGCGCAATAATATCCTTATATTGCGCAATCACTATTCTACTTTGGTTTTAGCTGTATATGTCTTAATTAGGTATTCTCTCAGACACTCCACATCTTTTGCGCCAGGAGTGATTCCGCTATCAAATTAACAGCATGCTCTCAATAGGAGTTATTATTACTGTTCTGTAGATACTGTACAGTAGTACAAATTAGATTATACCAGAAGAGCGAAATTAAATTGTAATTTCAGTCTTTCCTGATTATACCATGTACTCCCAATTTATACCTATTGATGCACATAAAATGTAAAACGACATGGTATGATTTAAACAGTAACATTTATTTTATTGACAGTGACAGTACTTTGTCCTTTTTTGCTTATAAATATTAATACCACTTTAATGATAGAATTTCCTACTTTAAACAAAAATAACAGTAGTATACATTTCTTGCATGAATTGGTTATAGACAGCATAATACAAAATATTGATATATTTCTAAAATACAGAGAAAAAAAAATCAGCAAATATTTTAAAGGTTGTACAAATGACAGCAGTATGTGATGCTTGTTAATTATTTACTCCACCCACATTATTGACAAAGCAGTGTAGTAAGGCTTGGTTCTATAGAATGCCATTCCGCCTTTTAGTTGTGCCCCAATTGAGTTCCGTTGTTGTTACGCCTTGCTGATTCCACTATGAAAATAAAAGGACCTTTGTCATTGTATTATGCTCATATGAAAAGTAAACAATGGTTTAACCTAGATATGTTATGTGTACTTGTGCTGGATCAGTTTTGGTTATAAGGTGTAACAGGTACACCCATTTTATACAAACAACTTACTTAGCTATACAGTACTCAACAGTGTTTATTTCATTTCTAAATTAATAGTTTTGATTTTTTTTAAAGTTGATACAGTTATTCGTTTTATTCAATGAGGAAATAAATTTGCTTTTTCTATTTCTTCATGGTTTCATAAGATTAACAGCCAATAATATATTAATAATTAAACCAGCAGCTATGGCCTTAGTACAGTAGGTTAAAGTACATGTTCCAGGGTTGTTTTTTGTTTGATCCTATCATTTCAAATAACAAGTTTATCAGCGACATGAATCGGTTATTTTTAATCGGTTATTTCATTTTGCGCCGTTTCAAATAAACGGTTAATAATCGATTATTTCTGCTCAGCAGAAACAGGCCCATACACAGAAAGAATAATTGTAAGTATTTAAAACGATTTAGTTCATTGTGATGAACAAAATTAATAAATTAGTAGCATTGGTTGACAATTAGATCAGATTTAATAATTAATTTATTCATTGATTTTCATAAACATTGAGTGTGAATTAATATTTAAAATGTTATTTCCTCTTATAAAAAAAAAATGTACAAGTTTAAAAATGTGTATATGCAATGATGACTAAAACATTCATTACCTCACACCATAGAGCCTTGGTGTAAGGTTGGGTGTCAGACCATGACATCCTCCGTGACCCTTGACATCCGCAAGTGTCGCACTATCCCGGCTAGAATGTTATCTGAGGAAGGAAGTGAGAATATTAGTAATACAAGGTCTGTAAATTGAGTAACTATAAAAAAATTATAATCACCATGCTTGAAAAAAAAAACCACAATTTTAGTTTGTGTGTTCTTGAGTCCTTGCAAGACTATATTAGGCAAAAATTTTTCCTAACTAACTAACTAACTTATAATTTTGCTAAATATACATTTTCTGATCAATTCCCCCATATGCTTTTACAGTATACATCAATAATATATTATTAGTAACCCACATATGAAATAGATCTGTTCAACCATAACAGCATTTAATATTACGATAGTTTTGGATCAATATCGCAAAGTGTCAATAATTTAGATTTAGTGTGGGCGGTTTGTTTCATCAGATGTTACAACCGTTTCGTATTTACAATAGCATTTTTAATTCTTGTTTTGTTCTAAATTGTTTGCACTTCCGTTCAAGCTGAACAGCTGTTTCACTATTAATTTAGTCTTTCCACTTCCGACAGTGACGACGTAAGCAAGTTTAATTATGTATAATATTATGCAAAATAAAATGAATTTTTAATTACTCATAATCTGTTTATCTTTATACATATTATAACAAATTTAATCATAGCAAGCTTGGCTCTGATAAGTTATTGTTTTAAAAACAATTTAAAAAAATGTAAATTAAGCTAAATTTTATGAAATTATGTGCAATTAACAACTCATTTTACTTGGCAAGTTAAATTACTAATTATAAAAACACATTTCAAGATTTTATTTTAAATTAATCAATTAAAACTATTATAAATTGCTATAAATAAAATTTAATATTAATCAATGCAACACAAATAATATGACATTTAAACTTTTACAATAGTATGAAATTTACCGTACCATATTAATCAAATAGTTTTCTTTTTTCAAAGAGGTACAGTTTCAGGTTAGCTCATATAAAACCTGTCGGGAACTGTTAAGTCTTAGATTGTTGCATTTTCTTCACTTTCCAATGATCGTAACCTCGTTTTCAAATCAAAATATTTCTGTATTAACTGTAATCTTGTCATTGAATGCAGATCGTCCAATAGTGCTTGTTCGTTTTCCAAATCAAAATTTGACGCTGAAGTTTTATCAATCGCGAGGTGTCTTGAACTCTCTTCTATCGGCGATTCACAATCGCTTTTTGATGTTGATGATGAGTGTCCACACGATTCCCCGTCTGATGTTAAGTTCCTACATGAATGCAACGTATGGCAATCGCTAAATACCGGACTAAGCGGCAACGAAAAATGAACTTTTGATGGCGATTCATTTTCATCTGTACCATACATTTGAAGATAATATTCAGATGGTGAAATTAGTTCGTCGCTGGTAGTTGGTTCAGGTACAGCAGGAGTTGGTGTATTCGGTACACGATACCATTCTTCCACTGGGTCAAAATCATCTGGCCGTGGAGCTGGAATGGTCAGCGGCCGGAGATTCGGTTTCCATGCTAGACCACGTCTTCTGTTTTTTGTTGGAGTTGGTAGAACAGTTGATACAGCTTCCTCGGGTTGTGATATTGAAATGAGTTTTCGTTTGCGCCCTCTTCTCGTTTTCTTACGCTTCCCGCATCTTGGAGTTTTCTCCTCAAATTGAATGTCCACAATAGTTGCCGATTCACTTTCCATATTGAAATTTAGAAAATAAATCATTTAGCAAAGATATCAACAAAATATGGTTTTAATTAAACCAGATAGATTAGGCTTAGCAAGCAATATGTTTAAACTTTGAGTACTAAAGTTGATACTAACTTTACAAATAATTGGTAAATCAACAAAATATTTGTGATTTTCAAAATAAAAAGTTCTTCTTGGTTAGAAATACAGATCTATTATCTTCAATACTGGAATATTAATTGAGTTATTTTATAATCTAACTCAAACTTACTTCTGGCTAAGTGCTAAACTTGACACGCCTGCTCTCTTTGCTCGCTGCTCTCGTAATGATCGATCTTGTTGCGAAATGTTCGTTTATCGAACGTCGTGTGTATGTTGTCATGACCCGACGTCACGGAAACGTTTCACGCGCACTAACCTTCACGTACAGTCGTTCAGAGGTTGTTGACAATTAGTTTTATGGAAATGAAAGGCTATTGTATAACAGAATGGTGGCGTTTTGTTTTTATTTACGGTTGACTGATTCTCGTCAGGTACGTGGTGATGAGAACGTTCTGAAACAGGTAGGCCTAACTTTTCCTCATTTAACTTTTGTTTTGAAAATGCAATTATACTTTTTCTTTTAGAAATGTATTGCATAAATGTTGCACTATAAAAGTTCTTGATTCGTATTGAAGAAAAACGTATTTGATGTTGTGTTTGCAGCTGCCTTTTCCAGACAGCAGCACTCCTCTAACTGTCTGTCTGCTGCACAGCCACCACACACCGGCGGTGGGCTCACTGATGATGAGTAGGAGGAGGAAGGGCTGCATCTAGAGTAGTACCATACTAAGTAGGCTGGCTACCTGTGCTCATGATATAGGCATAGGGTAGGAGAGGCCTACTTATCTTCTGATATGGATTAATGCATATAAACATGAACAAAAAATCCTTTAGGCTCCTATCCTAGCCTTGCCTAGGCTGTATTTAAAAAAAATAATATTCTTTATTATTGTAGTTTTAGGCCTTAAATTTAAATTAATTAAATATCTACTATTATAATAGCCTAGCTAGATTGATATTATTTCTTTGTTGAAATCTAATCAAAAGAAAATACAATGCATTTTCATTTCAATTGTCGGGTTTCATTATGGGTCACAAAAGGGCGTATTTCTGTCACCACACCTTGTTGATTGATACGTCATGGATCACTCTTGAGTTAAGAGAACCCCTACCATTACCATCATTGTTCAAAAGCTTATTTTGATAAATAAATGTTTATTTTAACAAAATAATTGTTACGTATAACAATAAAATCTAATATCGAAATAAATCCAATTGAAAAGTAAGAAACAAATACATTTTTTGTTAAGTTTGATTTTATGATACTTAGATCAATACATATTAGTATAAATTGAATATATAATAATAACCACTATACAGTAAACTATGGAAATGACAATTAAATATGAATATTATCAGTGACCTCATTAATATTTATTTGAATAATATTCCATCTTGTCATTATTCTGGAGAGATAGCTATAAAATTTAATTGGTTTTTAAATATAAAGTATTATATACAAGGGATAATTAAGATTAGGAATGATGGGCAGATCTTCAGGTTATAACTGGTTTTTTAGGGTATGTGGTGGTCAGTCAAAATTACAAAATGCATATTTTATCAATTTTATTACATGAAAAGTACCTTTTAGTGGGTATGTGCGCTATATAAATTTGTATTATTTTAGACATTGATTGTTTTAAAACTATTTTTACAGGCAATGTTCAAAACGTGAGGTTTTACTGTAGTCTTCATGATCACATGATATCAACAATGAAGGTTATTCGCTTAAAAAACCGTGAGTATATTGCTTTAAGTGACAGTAATGAGGGCACTGCACTGTGGTGAATACCACAGATGTTTATTTTCTCTTCATTAAGTTGTAAATTATCATCCTTTAATATGATAATTGTTATATTTAAGTAGAATTTTAATTTTAATACAAGTTCTGTTTATAGAATTTGAAATAGTCATAAAATAAACCATTTCAAATTAAAACTCAATCATAGAGTATAACTATTCAAACCGGTTCTAGAGAAATGAATGTGGTGTTTTTTTTTTTTTTTCTCAGGAACGCAAAATATAATCCTGGTGGTCATCTTCCTGTGCTCTGTTTATTATTTCTACAAACACATCTTTGATGAGTCCACAGACAACAAGCTGTCTTCAGCTGAACTTTCCAAAAATAATTTACCAATAGGTAAGTACAGTAGAACCCATCTATTCAGAAGACACACCTTATTCAGAGGACACACCCTATTCAAAGGACACACCCTTGAGAGGAAAATTTCCCAAATATATGTTTTAACAACAAAGTCAACCTCTATTCAGAGGACGCCCTATTAAGGGGACACCTTGTTAAATCCCAAATGTGTCTCCCTCACTGTAAGTGCTTGAGCTACCATACAAACATGTATGTACCTTAGTCCCACCCCTACATTTCTTATTTTCATATGATGCAAATAAATTCTCCTTATTTTATCTGTTTTAGAATCAAATAAACATTATTGTTGTTTACTTTTTATCTTTTAGTTTCTTTGATTAATTTATTTGGTTCCTTTTTTAATTTTTATAATTTTGTTGTCTTTATTGAAAAAAGAAGAAAAAATAGAATATGAAAATGAAGCAAAATGTGGAAATGCAAAACCTTGTGTCAAAGGTCATTATGCGGTCAGCATTACAAGTGGATCTGGGAAGAGCAGTGCCTCACCGATGTGTTTTAACGGTGTTTTGTAAGTAACAGTAATGTGAATAAGTATATAAAATATCTCAAATTCTTTTTGCATTTTAAGATCAGACATATTAGTCCAGTCAAAGACTGTCTGGAATTGAGAAAGTTGACCGCACCAGAATGTTGACAAAAATAGGCATTTTAGGCCAGACTAAGTGTGTATAGTATTGGAGAGTATATTGTCTACCTACATCTTTAGTTTAGGTTTAAATAATCATTTACAAAAAGAAAATATATTTTCTTTTCAGAGCATCACATGATATTAGCAGAGGAATGAATGTTTTGGTAATTGATGGTAAGCGGAATAATATGCCAAAGGCATGCTTTGTAGAGATGAGTAATTAGGTTACCCAACATAATGTTCTTCTGCCAAGTAGATCCTTCACAGCCATATTTTAACACAGCATCCATTCTAAAATCCTCTAAGAAATTATTGTTTGAAAAACTTTATGGGATATGAAGAACATTGATGTTTTCACTCTGAAGCTCTTAACACTATCAAACTAGTTTGACAAAAAAAAGTGTGATGTGCCCAAATATGGTAGTGATATACCCAAATATGGTATTGATATGACCATCATCATGTCCATACATGGGCACATCGCATTTTTTTGTCACATAAAGTTTGATAGTGTAGACAGAGCTTTAAAGATATGTAGTGTCCTTTATATTGATTTTTTTGCATATTACAGAATTAAACGGAAATATAATTTCTGAGGATGTTTTTGATTTGTGGGGACAAGGTAAGTAATTTATTATTATAATTTAACTAGGACTCTCGCTTGTATGATACATGTATGTTAAACAAAAAATAATCCTAATCTTAACATCACAGTCAACAATTTTGCAATGTTTAAAGACTAAACATCTTTATATTTTATACTTTATATCTATTACTGTCTTGTGCAGACAGTAATAATTTTATCCAGTTCCTTGATGGTCTGGCCACTGGTCAGGTGATTGTCGTGGCAACAGTCGATGAAGCGTCAAAACAATTATCTGAGCATGCTCGTGAAATATTGCGTGACGGGTTTGGTAGTAGACATATTGAATTATTAAACTACAGAGGAACATGGGCATTTATTGGACAGAAAAATGTGGAACATGAGGGATATTATGAAAAGGTTAGTAATCAATCAAAATGGAATTTTCATGTGTTTAACATTTATGGAATCACTTGATTGACGAGAGTATACTTAGTTGTCCAATATAAAGAGTTGGAACATTGGTTTTATCAACACTAAAATTAAAGGGCCAACTGAGACAAGTTTACTTCTAGGTTGGTCCTCATTTTTATGCTCTGTATTATTTGTATAGCATTTGATGAAATAAGTGTTTGTTGTGGTGGTAAATTCATACTTTTTATAGTAACTTAGGGAACATGATTTTGCATTATTTTCATTACAGATCAACCCACGCATAGATAAACAATATTGGGCAGAACCTTCCATTATTAGAGGATGCGTCAAATTGCCATGTAAGTAAATAAAATTAGTTTTACGTACTTAGTTCGAGACATACCAGAACTTATATGACTAGATTCCTATCTTCCATTGTGCAATTTAGTTTTAAAACTAGTTTATTATAGAAATGAATAGATATTTTAAACAACTACTGTATTAAGTCAGACTTTTTAAAAGTATATCTCATTTTAAATGTAGTATCAGAAGCCACGGAATTGGAAGAACAAGAAAAAGGAGAAGTAATTGTAGTTAAAAAAGAACCAGAAGAAGAGGTTAACATGTGTGGAAAATTAAAATGCGAGTCTGGAACTATAGCAGTGCATGTACGCTCTAGCTATGTTAAAGGAAAGACGAAAATCTTCCCCATGATATGCGTGAATGGACAACCGTAAGATATATTCTATATTTAATGTATTTGATTGCAATCTAGGATAGCTATTTATAGAGTACTTGTGGAGCTATAGGGATGCCACTGATAGAAATCCCACCTCATGGTACGTTGAAGCCCTTAATATATCAAGAATTATTCATTTATTTTACTGGGTATCCTCTTCAATACAAGACTGTCCAAATATGTACACAAAACCAACAGCTTTATGTCCCATTCAAAGGATGAAGCAATGAAAAGTAAAGTGCAGTTTAGTGCCTAAGATTACATACAATATGGTATAGACAGGATTCGAACCCATGCCTCTCGTGCTACTGTGTTCCAATATCCCCAACCATTACGCCATACTACTTCCTATAGACAACCCCTCTCATAAAAATATACCAAAATGTGTTTTTTTAGATTACCTAAATCAATTCTTTCGTTATAGATTAATATACAAGGACGGTGGCACAGGAACAGCTGGCCGTGGTCTAAATGTAGTTGTGTTTGATCCTAAGGAGAAGAAGCCTGTTAAGACTGTGTATTATGATACATATGATTCTGGTAGGTTATGTCTTGTCAGCCTATTAAGCTCTGTCTACACTATCAAACTAGTTTGACAAAATAAGTGTGATGTGCTAAAATATGGTAGTGATATGCCCAGATATGGTAGTGATATGACATCATCATGTCCATATATGGGCACATCACATAAAGTTCTATAGTGTAGACAGAGCTTTACACTTTTCTCTTAAAATCACCTCCATTTTCATAATTTGAAATTTGAATTTTTCTTTCTATCCTAGTTATGTAAATATCATTTTTTTACCCTACACCTATTTTGGGATGCTTGACAATAATCACACATTCCTTTTATTCTATTTTTAGACACGGATGATCGTATAGCAGCGTCATTGTTTCACAGTATTAAAAAGGAACATTTCGTAATTGTAACAACCCATGATGAAGTCACACGCAAGTATGTTTATCATTACGTTGTTGTTTTTAGTTCATCTGAATTCAATAATAGTAATTAATACTGTTATATACAAACATTTATTTGTATTAACAATTTTGTATTAACAATTTTGTGCTAATTTTTACTATTAAAGATTAAGAGATACTGTAAATTAATTATGTCCTAAAACATATGTCAGTACATTACATTATGTTCTTTGTTGTCTTGTAATACTATTTTATGGTAGCATGACACTAACTAACACTAACAGTAACTAACACTAACACTAACTATTATAACAGTCTGATAAAATTAATACTTTAGGCTAGGTTTTGAAACAATGGGAGAGCTAAGAAATCTTGGTAGCCAGCATATAAACAGCCTAGGCTTTCGTTCATCGTGGGCGTTCATTGGACAGGGCAACATAAATGGTAACTCACCCTATGAGCTTGTTGGGGAGGTAGATGACGATGGCTGGGGAACTAAAGTGGAAATCGAGGAATGTGTTCCTACAGTCAGTAAGTAGATTATGAATTATAAGTAATACATTTTGGATAAACATTTAACCTTTTGTAAGTATCAACATAATTCCAAAAACCATGCACCTTTAAGCTCTGCCTACACTATCAAACTCGTTTGACAAAAAAAAGTGTAATGTACCCAAATATGGTGATGATATGCCTAAATATGGTAGTGATATGATGTCATTGTGTCTATATACTGTATTTTTTTGTTTGATAGTGTAGACAGAGCTTAAGTATGATTTTATTTTGAGAATACATTTAAATACATTAGTATAAAAGAATTTCACAATATGACAAAAAATAATTGGTTTAATGATTGTTACTATTTTGTAAACTGAAAATTATTTATTTCTATTTTTTTTCATTCTAGTAAAGAAAGAGGCAAGTGATACAAATACTGACACTAGTCAAACAAGCAAGAAAAAAATAAATTTTTGCAAAAAATATGATAGCTATGGAGAATTCTGTAATGGTAAGAGCATTGTTGCATATAATATAATACTGGAGTAGATCGTATGTTAAAAATGATTACTTTTTATCCAGTAATTAGATTAAACTTGTTATTAATAGTAATATGCTTTAATATTTCAGAAAAAATGGATGTTCCATTGTTGCCTGTTGCCCTTGACGACGCATCATTGAAGTCGAATCCAGCGTACAGCACTCCAATCATCATAGTATCAGGTGTGTATTTTATATACAGTAATTAGTTTTTCAGTAATTAGAAGTTTTGTGTACTAAAGGCATAGAATCCACTCAATCGATTGTAATTACCTGTATGCAGATCTTTTGGTGAATCAAGCTCTGTCTACACTATCAAAAAGTGTGATGTGCTCAAATATGGTATTGATATGCTTAAATATGGTAGTGATATCATCATACCCATATATGGGCACATCACATTTTTTTGTCACATAAAGTTTGATAGGGTACACAGAGCTTAAAATATTTATTTTTTTGCTTAAAGGTCCTGATCTGCCAGAACTACAGAAGACGATGGATTCGGTTCTTCAGATTCCTGGCTTAAATAATAAAATGGTTGTTGTAAGTATATTATTATAAACCTGTGACCGATTTAAAAAAAAAATTAATTTTTGTTAGTCATTTTTCATAAATATTTATTGTGCAATAGGTTGTTGTAGAAGAAACTTTTGAAGAATCTACGTTGCTAGTTCAGCTTTATAATTTCCGGCTTGAACATGTTAAAACTGCAACAACTTTTGCAGGTAATTTTTTTTTCTAAAGACGATGTTTAATCTAATGTGATTTATTCTTCATAACATGCGACTTATTCTATCATAACATGTCATTTCTTCTTAATAACATGTGATTTCTTCTTCATAACATGTGATTTCTTCCTCATAACATGCGATTTCTTCTTCATAACATGTAATTTCTTCTTTATAACATGTGATTTCTTCTTCATAACATGTGATTTCTTCTTCATAACATGTGATTTCTTCTTCATAACATGTGATTTCTTCTAATAATAACATATGATTTCTTCTTCATAACATGCGATTTCTTCTTCATAACATGTGATTTCTTCTTCATAACATGTGATTTCTTCTTTATAACATGTGATTTCTTCTTCATAACATGTGATTCCTTCTTCATAACATGTGATTCCTTCTTCATAACATGTGATTTATTCTTCATAACATGTGATTTATTCTTCATAACATGTGATCTCTTTTTATTGAAGGAATGATGCATAAAACAATGCGCCTTACAATGGCACTGACTTACTTCAAAGACAAGACAAATTTCATCATGATAGAGGATCGTATCGATGTCAGTCCTGATCTGCTGCGATATTACTCTCAGACGCTTCATCTGCTTCAAGAAGATTCGTCTCTATTCACTGTATCTGCATGGAATGAATTTGGTAAGATTTTGAAGTTTTTTTTCTTTATAATACAACCAGACAACATTCAGTTGGTTCAGAATTCAGGAAATTACAATGCATTTGAAATAGTAGCAGCTTTTGGAACATTTTGCACTTAATTTGCACATAATTCTTTTTTTTTTCATACAAATAACTGATAACTGATAACAATGTTGTGTGTTGGATTTCAAACATTTTTTCTTTGAATTTCTTTTCAGGAATTTCTAGCACATCCAGCGACCCTAGTCTTTTATACAGAACAGAGCTGTTCATAGGATATGTGTAAGTGCCATTCTTTCATTGTAGTTTCAATCCATGGTGTACAGCTTTATGGCATAAATGTATTGAGACGGTGCATTGTAGTATAAGATAATTATTTAATTTATTTATGGTAGATGGGTATTGCAAAGATCTATCTGGGATAAGGAGATCCGAGACAAAGAGGGACCCTGTTGCAATCGTCCTACCTGGCAAGGCTGGTTTCTGGATAACCTTATGAAGGGGCGTGAGGTGGTTGCACCTGATGTATCACGCGCTTCGAAGAGGTTGCAAGATGGTTACTATGTTGACAAGAAAGCTATTGAGGCATATCATCACGATAGACTTGAAACTACGTAAGTGACTGGTTTCTCTTTTATTCTATATGATCATTTATAATTTTAAATTAATACACTAAATTTTATCCTTGATTTAATTGGTTGATTACGTATCATGTGCCATGCAGATTGGTAGGTAAATTCCACATTAAAATTTTTGTAAACACTTTTCATGCAAGGCTTTAATGAACTCCATTATCTGTATGTTATTGTATACCTTGATATACTCTATTGAACACCATTATCTGTATGTTATTTTATACCTTGATGTACTCTATTTCAGAGACTGTGAACATGAACCAAAATTTGCATTGAAAATGGTGAAAGCAGCCTACGAAGAGGAATTGAAAGATTCAATTAAAATGAGCTTGCCAGTTGATGAAGATGATTTAGAAGGGTGTATGAAAACTGGAGCAATTCTCTTAGAAAAGGATGATGAGTCAAAGTAAGTTATTGGTGCTGGTTGCAATGGTACAGGTTATTGGTTGCAATGGTTCAGGTCCCTGGGGTGCTGGTTGCAATGGTTCAGGTTCCTGGGTGCTGGTTGCAATGGCATAGGTCCCTGGATGCTGGTTGCAATGGTACAGGTCCCTGGGGGTGCTGGTTGCAATGGTTCAGGTTCCTGGGTGCTGGTTGCAATGGTACAGGTCCCTGGGTGCTGGTTGCAATGGTACAGGTCCCTGAAATGCTGGTTCCAATGGTACATTTCACTGGCTTACTGATTGTAATGGCATGGGTCTCTGCGATGGTACACAAATTGTTGATACAGGTTGTTGAGGTATTGGTTATTGTGGCAATTGTAGTGGTGCTGATGAAGGGTTTTGTGGTGTTTATTGGTGATACTACTTGTACTGGTGCTGATATCGATAGTTGTGGTGTTGGTCACCTAAAATTAACAACTTCTTCATCTTTCATTTTTCAGAAATGTATATTCAGTATTCTATGAATATGATTCTAAAGATAGTACTCTACTACAGTTATGCAAGTGTTTTAATCTGTATGTTCATAAGGGTAACACAGTCAGGAATATTCATAATGGACTAGTACGGTACGTCAACATTTCATCAGCTAACCAACTGTAATATTATATCTAAAGGTGTCTAACAGCAGGTGTATGTCTGTTTTAATATGCTTTTGTTTCATTTCAGCTTTACCATGGATATGGATATATACTTCTTAATTGGTTCCAAGACTGAATACTATGAACTCAAACCAAATAATGTTGTTGCAGTTAAAGCAAGGTCATGATAAGAAAAATCCCTAGACAAAGACTATGACATCATCTCTGTGTGGCAGAAGGAATAAAAGAGTAAGAAGGTGCCAATGAGTTTTAAGTAACATGCAGGAACACCCAGAGATCGCATGGAATGTGCAAGAGTATTTAGAAGCGTGCAGGAATCTTTGGAAGCGTGCAGGAATCTTTAGAAGCGTGCAGGAATCTTTAGAAGTGTGCATGAATCTTTAGAAGCTTGTATGAATCTTTGGAAGCATGCAGGAATCTTTAGAAGCGTGCAGGAGTCTTTGGAAGCTTGTATGAATCTTTGGAAGCGTGCAGGAATCTTTAGAAGCATGCAGGAATCTTTAGAAGCGTGCAGGGATCTTTGGAAGCGTGCAGGAATCTTTAGAAGCGTGCAGGAATCTTTAGAAGCGTGCAGGAATCTTTAGAAGCGTGCAGGAATCTTTGGAAGCGTGCAGGAGTCTTTAGAAGCGTGCAGGAATCTTTAGAAGCGTGCAGGAATCTTTAGAAGCGTGCAGGAATCTTTGGAAGCGTGCAGGAATCTTTAGAAGCGTGCAGGAATCTTTAGAAGCGTGCAGGAATCTTTGGAAGCGTGCAGGAATCTTTAGAAGCGTGCATGAATCTTTGGAAGCGTGCAGGAATCTTTGGAAGCGTTCATGAATCTTTGGAAGCGTGCAGGAATCTTTAGAAGCGTGCAGGAATCTTTTGAAGCGTGCAGGAATCTTTGGAAGCGTGCAGGAATCTTTATGAATACGCAGAAATCTCCTGAAATATGCAAGTATTATCCGAAATATACAGAAATCTCCTTTTCAAAGCAAAATACAAAATAAAATGAATACTCTGCGTTATTAAAGGCGTGTCATACTGCATCGTTACTTATTATAAACAATACTACTCATACATTCCTATTCTTGTACATTCACTGTTTTTTTACGAATGTACCAGAGTAATTTTTATTTAAATTATTTTTGTATTTATAAAAACAGTATATATATGTGGTGATTGTTTGAATCTACTTAGTAGCATTAAATGTTTAAATATATTTAAAAGTGTATTTCCTAGTGTAGGTAGATTGAACGAACATTTATACACAAGAGGCTGTCCGAAACAAAGTCTAATAGTAAATCTTTGGAAGTGGAGGTGTTATGTCTAGAGGGGAAGATTCAAGGAGACAGGGAAAATGTACAAATGTTTCGGCCAATGTGACATAGTCCCAATTATGAAATGAGTTTTGCTGTAAAACAGTTTGAGACACATTCAAGTAGTATTACTTCCATTTAGTATACATTTATTGATTTCAGACAAGTGTTTTTGAGAAGTCTATTGCCATTGTGCCGTGGATGCATATTGGACATATTTCTGAGTACTCATTGTATTGATACAGCTAAAGTTAAACTATTGCACTTTTTTAAAATCTTTTTTTTTATTCTATTTTTCTTTTTACACAAAAAAAGTGTAATTACATTTTTATTTTACCTTGAATATTTATAGATTTATAGTAGAATTAGATTTTTTTTATTAACATTCCACTTTAGTAGGGTCTTTCAGTTAGGAGGTATATTTTAAATAACTTAATATAAAGAGAATTCAGCCCTGCAAGAAAAGGCTTGGCACATCCTTTTTTGCTGTTTACTTTAATATGATAATTTAGGTTTCTGCTTATTTTAACTCCATTTATTCATATTTTAACTAAATTAAATGTTTATGCTGTTAAATATTTTGTAAATACTGGTAATCCACCGATTATACCTTGATTTTGACATTTATTTGCAATGAAATCTATTTTTAAGAAAACTTTATTAATTATTAATTATTTTAAATATAAATATTAGAATTGCTAGTTATCAATTAATGACAAATGTAATCTTACAAGTTTTCTATCTTATTTTCTATCAAAATATTTGTTTAATAAATGAATTATACAATGTTTTGTGATATTAAGTATATCTTGGCTGATTTGTTAGATATTAAATTTCAGTATATCACCGGGCGGTTTAGAATTACTGTTCTTTGCCTGATTTGTTTATATATACTGTACTTTATATGCCTGTGTACATCTATATATAATTATAGCCTACATAGGCCTACTATACAGGAGCGGCTGTGTCCCATTTAATGCAGCTATGTAACTCCTTTAGAAAGGCGAATTCTCCAAAATGTTGGTAAATAATTATTACCGGCCTGTTTAATGTTGATCTACACAGGCCATGGAGGTCTATTTTTATACATCCATGCACAGGCTGTGTTCATCACCCGTACAAGTGAGGTTACGCATGGATTACGTAACTCATTTTGAAAGGGAAAACCCCTAGCACGTGGTTTTTATATAGAGGGCGCTATTCATACACATTGTAAACATTGATATTGTCAATGCAAAAAAGTGTTGTTTATTTGTACGTTTATTTTCACAGTTTATGACCTGAATAAGATTTTTTTAGTAAGAAATATGTCAGTAGAAATAAGTGAACCAACAAACTCGTGTTATTATAAGCGTGTTGTTAAGAAAAATGCTGAGAACTTCTACATCAAATTCAAACTGTGAGTAGGCCTCTTGACTATCTATGCTAAATGTACTAATTACTGTACTATATCTAGGCTCTCCATTATAAATGAATATTAGCAGGCAGGCTATTAAAGTGGTTATGAGTAGGTAGATATGGGCTTTCAATTGCCATACATACTTGTTGCCTACTAACTAACTGTGTATCGTAAAAAGAAGACAATTTCCTATAGGCCTAAACTAAGGCCTATATTTTTTTTATTCATTGACATTAAAGAGCAAAATATTATTTATTTAAAAGGTGTGTGTTCAGTTGTCAAATTGAAATTAAATATGACTATACTTATACTTAAATCATATCCGAAAATGAATTAATAAAATGTTTATTATTATATTTAAATATCGGAAAAGGAATGCAATTACCAGTATTTACATACAGATATTTGTTCAACATGATGATGTCTATATCTCAATATTTTATACCTCCCTGGTATTACCATATATTTATTATTATATACAGTTGTTCTGTTATGCTTTGCAGAAAATATGAAGGAAAACCATCGGATATTGACATCTTAGCTATCAAAAGTATAATAAATAATGCTATTGTACAACTACATGGACATTCTGTTAGCGCTTTGACCCTTGACCTTATGAGATTCGATAAGAAACACATGGAAGGAATTCTAAGGGTGCCTTCATGGTTCGTATTTTAGTTGATGATTTTTTACAAATTGTATTATAAAAAATCCTACTGTATTTCATTGTTTAAATCCATGTTTACACTTATAAAAGCTCTGATTGTTCTAATCATACACTGTGATAACAATTGAATTGTCTCAGTGTGAACACAGTTTCTGTCATACTGTGATAACAATTGAATTGTCTCAGTGTGAACACGTTTCTGTCATACTGTGATAACAATTGAATTGTCTCAGTGTGAACACAGCTTTCTGTCAAACTGATAATAATTGAATTGTCTCAGTGTGAACACAGTTTCTGTCATACTGTGATAACAATTGAATTTTCTCAGTGTGAACACAGTCTTATGTATAATGCATTAAATAATTTCAGATGTATTGAATATTTTATGTATTATTTTAATGTAATACTTACAGGAACATGTATTAATTAATAATGTAGTTCTGTTTAGTATCATATACAGTATGACTAATGTATAAGTACAGTACTGTATAATCGAATCACTTTTCATTATTTTTTCATTATTTTATAACAGTGGATTTGTTCAAGTGTGGAGCTCTCTTACTTTGCTCAACCAGCACGAAGGAAAAGCATGTGTATGTCATGTTCTACAGGTATGTTCAGCATGCTCGTTTAATTTCACCACAAAAAAAAAAAAACATTACTATTTATGTAAAATATATTTTATTATTAACTGCCATCATAATTATTTCTATAATTAGCATTTTAAAATGAAGATTAATTCTTTATTCAGGTTACACCACACTTGTTGGCACTCGCTGGGAATAGCAGAGAGTTTGTGATACCGCCGCCATTATGATGCCTGGAGTAAGCAAGTCATTATGATGTTAAATGCCTGGAGGAAGCAAGCTGTGCCGTATAAGAAGTTGATAGGTAATTGGAATGGCTTCTTCTCGGCATCAAAGAAAATTGTTCCATGTTTAAAACGTCTACTTAACGTTGAAATCGTAAGATCAATTTGATGGCGTCACATTCGACAAAACCATGATGTCGTCAATGCATTTATAATCGGTCGGCATTCTCTCCTTGAAATGATCTGGATGTGACATCAAAGACATTGTGTCTTTACTTGACATCATTCCAAACGATGCCATCTGGAACATCCTCTTTATCATGCTGCCTTCTAAAGCACTTCTTGTCATCATACTTGAACCTCTTGTTGGTATACATCAATCAGCTCTAATATCATTTTCTGGATTGAGTTTTCACTAATGTCCTCACAGAAAACCTGCAGTGAAAAATAACATTTCAATATCAAATTTGGACTTTAATTAGTGAGCGTATGGTATTATGAGCAATGGTCTTAAATTTTACTCTCCTTACTATCAAGTCACCACTGACAATTACCTGCCACACCACTGACCCTTACCTGACACACCCCCGATCCTAACCCGACACACCCCTGACCCTTACCAGCCACATCCCTGACCATTACCAGCCACATCCCTGACCATTAACTGCCACATCCCTGACCATTAACTGCCACACCCCCGACCCTTACCAGCCACATCCCTGACCATTAACTGCCAAATCCCTGACCATTAGATGCCACACCCCTGACCCTTATCTGACACACCCCTGACCCTTACCTGCCACACCCCCGATCCTAAACTGACACACCCCGGTCCCTTAACTGCCACACCCCTGACCCTTACCTGCCACCACTGTTTTTCAGCTTGTAAATTACAAGGCACTTCCACACCATAACACTGAAGAGCAAAGTACACGGCTGCCACTGCCAGGTGTTGGGGCTTCACACGCAAGCATAAATCAGTGTGAAAACTGTCACATAAAATAGACATCGAAGTCTTGGCAATCGGAGTGGTGAGCCACACATCCGTGTCCATCCAATCACGCAATGACTTTAAATAGTGCAACATGTACTTATGTGGCAACTCGGAATTTAGTTTAAACTGAAGGACTCGGACAAGTAAGAGTTCGCAGTTGACGATGCTGTCGCGCAGTTCCCAATACTCTGGTCCGATTTCTAGTTTTGGCGAGTTTTTGTGCAACATCCTGAAATGTATAAAAACAATGTAAATTACCACAAAATAAAAAAGTTATGAATAAATTATAAATATGTTATTATATCTTAATGCTGCCGTTTAAAAAATCCTGGTTCCGCCCCATAGTCATGGATATTGTATACTGGAACACACCTGTGACAAACATTAATAATATCCCTCATTCTAACCGGCTGTTCTTCAACTTTCGTAGCTAAGTATATACACGTGGCTGCGATTAGGTGAGGATCATAGTTGCTTAATTTTCGTTGACGGAAGAAGCGGTGATAGAAGATGCATGCAGATGCAGTTGTGACAGACTCTAGACTCAGCTTCACTGAAGCCTCCATCAGAAAGTGGACTACTTTAAAATGTATTTTTGATGAGCTGGGCTTTTGAATGTTCGCACCCAAAGAAGCTGTGAGCCGCTGGATTTCTTTTTTGAACTCTTCCATTACAATGATTTCTGTTTCATGGAGTGAAAATAAAAATAATTAAAAAAATAAATTTGTCATTTGTTTGTATTTTTTTGTTTTAAAAATGAAGTGTTTGAAATAAAATTCCATTTTACATTTTACAGAACATTTATAATCAATATACCTATTTAAAATACTGTATACTGTACAATATTTTAGAGAGAAAAAAAAGTATCGGGACGAAACGACTCTGATTGTCGCGATATCATAAAAAAGTCAATCGCGGCCTGTAAAAATACACAAAATAAAAAATGCGTAGGCCTAGCCTAGATCAAAACTCATTATTAATAATTGCACATATTATTTATTACATTAGACAGACATACATACATTTCTTTACACAATAAATCACTTAGTTTTAGAAGCCTAGCCCATATGCATCGTGCCTAGGCTAGGTAGGCCTTACAACAATGTTTGTTTCACAACCGGCACAGACTGGGGATCGGAGAGAGGTATATTCAGAGCGTCATTCTGACGATGGAGCATTCTCTACTTCCCTACCGAGCGCCATTTATGCCTTTATTTACTTCAGAAATAGAAATAGTACTACGGTAACTTGTCCAGTCACTGAATTGTAATATATTTTGTATGTTAATACACTGTGCTCAATTGAACCCAATTTGCCAGGGGAGCACAGTGTGGTATATAGAAAATTCACTAAGTTTTAATAAATTTAAGAAAAAAAATCCTTTGTTGATATAAAGTTTGCGGTACACCACGTATATTAGTTCAGAAAAGAACTGTTGAGTTTCTCGACGTTTCGATCAATATGCTTTGATCGTCCTCCGGACTAATACCCTTTGTGTTCCCTTTAGCAGAGTAAAAAAGTTAAAATGTTGATGATAATTTTTACATTAGAAGATTGTTCAAATCATGTAATAAAAACATTTTCCAGCCGGGAACCTATCTTTTAGTTTGCAAAAGTAATATCGAAAGAACTCCGTGTGGAAAAGAATCCCACCCAAGAGTACTAAAAATGAAGGAGCACATGGGCTTCTTTTCGAGGTTTTATGGCAGTCTATTCATTGGAAAATAATGCTATGCAATTTTGCTTCTGATTTTAAAAAGGTACACTTGTTTAGGTCTGATATATATTTACAATCCTCAAAATATCTCTCTTTCAAAATAAAAGAAAAACAATATCCATTATTTTATTATTTTTTTTTTTTATTAAAAAAAAAATATCCGTAGAGGTTCGAACCCAATCTACTAGAGGTGAGAGCACCCAAAGCTGAGCATTACCCGTTAGGCCACAAAGTAGTACATGACTGAACAGCTGATAATAGTCTATTTATACGTGTATTACGTAATTCATCATTTCATCATAAATATCACATTAACCTTGTTAAAACCAAAAATGAATGCCATACACTTTTGTTTATGATTTAAGGTCCTGCCTAGGCCTGACATTTTCAATCCTCCAAATATCTCTCTTTCAAAAAAAAAAACAATTCATAAAAAAAATATCCGTAGAGGTTCGAACCCCAGCTGATAGCACTCAAAACTGAGAAGTACCCGTTGCACCACAAACTGAAACATGACTAAACAGCTGATAATAGTCTATTTATACGTGCATTACGTAATTGATCATTACGTCATAAATATTCTATTAACCTTGCTTAAAACCAAAATGATCAGTTAGCTCAGTCGTCTGAGCGTCGTGTTAACAACACGTATGTCGTGGGTTCGATTCCCACGCTGGTCGGTGGAATAGAGTTAAAGGCATGCGGCCACTGTGTTTGGGGTTCACAGAATTATACGTCCCCCTTTCCACCACACATCATGAGGCGACAACATCAATGCATCTGGTGATGTGCTGGAAACGACCCCAAAAGGCTGTGGCAGGGCCTTAGTGCTGAGGCAGGGAGAGCACATTTAACATCTTTTTTTTTTTTTTTTTTTTTCAACCCGTATTCGATCTCGTAAATTTTATGTTTGCCGCCCTCAATTTTAAAATAAATTGAATTTATATTTTCATCGCAGGTGTACGAAACGGTTTGGTATGCCGTGCGTTGTTATGCAATGGTTGTGCAGGTGTAGTGGGAAAGATGGTATTGTTAGTCATTCGCGGTCAACACGCCACACTGTTAAATTTTGATTTTGTTAATCAATGTTGCTACATTGGTAGCGAAATGTCCGATTCATGCAAGATATTGTATTGTAATATGTTATGAATAAACGTTTATGGTAGTTGGTGGGTAGCGGCCGCACCGTCCTCAGAATAAACATGTTTTTGAACAGATAGTTTGTCTCCGATGATTTTTGTATGGGGTTAATGGAGAGTGAAATAAGATCAAATTTAGAACATTTGTAAAGATGCCGATTTCTAGATCAATTTCGAAGCTTAGATTAATTCCGCCGCTGGGTAGGCCTTATACGAAGTCGAGTTTTAAGGTAGAAAACCCCACCTAAAATGTTGAAGTCGCATCTGGATAGTTGAAATTTTAACATTATCATAATTACCATAGGTATAGTAATAAGTATAAGTGCAATTCGGGGCTCTATTTTCATTATTAGCTCTGCCCCAACTTAATATTTAATTTCATATTTTAATGAATAGGTGTACTCTCCGGTGACACTAAATAAGTATTTATCTTAGACAAACGCAAGTTATTAAAATCCGATATGGCTTGAAACTAATTGTTATGGAGTAACCGATATTTAACATAGCCTATATACCTGGAAGTTTGAAATATTTTTGAAGTATTTTTTCTCGATGTTTTTGTATTTGACTATTTGTGCTCCACCACTGGCGCCAAATTGGATCCACTGGAGCACAGTGTATTAACATACGAAAAGATATTAACATTCAGTAACTTATTTGTTGGTGCCAAATCGTGTCCACTTGAGCATGTAGACCTATTAACATACGAAAAGACATTTAAACTTAAGTGACTTCAAATTAGGTCCACTTGAGCATAGTGTATTAACATACGAAAAGATATTGAAATTAAGTGATTTTATTTCTATTTTTATCACTGTGCTCCATTGGCGCCAAATTGGTCCACTTGAGCAGTTACCGTAGTACTATTTCTATTATTGAAGTTAATGAAGGCATAAATGGCGCTCCGTAGAAAAGTAGAGCATGCTCCAGTCGCCAGAATGACGCTCTGAATATACCTCTTGGAGAAGAGGGTACGTGTAGTTTAAAAGATTGCCCGAACTACATCTAGCCTAGGGATTGTGCCGGGCAGCCTTCTAGCCTAACAGTTTACCAATAATTAGTTAATATGTGGTATATGATGTACAATCAATAATATAAACTAATATTTTTACAGTATCGAACAAAATGCGTTTGAAATAATTATAATCGGCTAATAATATAAAGTTGGGCGGTTGAACACAACATGATTTCCTGGAAATTATCACGCATGCGTAACCGCCAAGTTTGAAAATCCAAACAACGTTTTTAAAAGTTGTTTTATTTCTTGATGTATTTGCTAATATTATAAGAATATAATTACAAAAATGGCTAGTGTTTTAGTAAGTAAAGTTTAGAGAATTCATTGTAGCAAACATGCACGCTGTCGTGCCTTTGTTTAGCATGAATTTTTAAAGTTTAGGCCTAACTAGGCTAAGTTTAGGCCTAACTAGGCTATTAGGCCAGACTATTCTAATCTAGTGTAGGCTAGCCTACTCTAGAGAGAGGCTAAACCAGCAGCAGACCAGAAAGAGAAGCATGTAGCCTAGGCCCTAGTTACTAGTAGTAGTTACGTGCGTAGCGTAGTAATTGTAGGAGGGCCTAGAGGTACTGGACATGCGAGCTAATCATAGTACCAACAAATATTATTATTATTATTATTTCCATCAAACATTAAGTGTAAGTATAGGCCTAGCCTACATCCAGACCCTTAATGATTGTTTTTTTCAGATTAAATTATAGTGTTGACTGAGTGAAACATATAATATTAATAATACATTTTCTGACTTTTTTACCCCAAATTTATAATTTCGAACTGGCTGCCTCTACGCCTAGCTAGTCGTAAATCCAATCCAGATTCTATATTTACGCCAATATTGCACCCCTATAGTTTTTGATAAAATACTAACTAATATGTTATGATATCGGTGGATTGTAAGCCAGCTGGATGGGTAGTATCTGGGTCTCGCAATGTAATGCTGTAGCGTTAGGCTAGGGTTCGAAACTCGTTTCTGGTATTTTTTTTTACATTTTTGTTTTACTCACCATCTTCTTTATTGACCATCGTCGTCATCATTTTCCTAGAGGGATGTTTTTTTTTCAGGTTACGAGGGCCTTGGCCTGAACGGGTCAATAGGCGTAGATATAGAATCTAGCTTGGATCTACGCCTAGGCGTAGATGCATCCACTGCGTAATAATTTTAGTTACGCCTGACCTAGGCAGCTGCACGTTTTACGATATTTTTTGTTTACACCTTTCTTATAAATCCATTCCATCCATGCATTGTCATTTGTGCTATTTCATCTATTATTTTTAGATTTAAAGATGTATTGTCCCCCTGAAAAATAATTTTTTACAACTTTTTTTGTTGAATATGCCATTTTAATGTCACATAATAGTTATTGACTTCGACCAAAAATTGGATCGAAAAAAAAAATTATTTACCTGAAAAAACTGGAATTTAAAGCAAAAAATGGTCAAATTGGCTGCCAGCCAATGAATTTTTGGTTGAATTTAACCATTTATCATGTAATTTTATAAGTGAAAAGTGATTTTTTTCCGTTTTTTTGTCTACGAAAGTGATTCACTTTATTAAAACTACAAAATAATCTTTTTAAAGTCTGATTTAATTAATCTTCATTTTTTTTTTTTTGGGGGACAATACATCTTTAATAAACTTAGTGCTTGTACATTAGTTCTCAATTAAATCCTCAATATATATTTTTTAGGAGGATCCAACAATGGAAAGGCATTTTAAAGGTCATCGTGACACCATCACAAGTGTGGACTTTAATCCAAATATGAAACAATTAGGTAAGTAATAATAAAGTAAGGTATACTATGCTCACGCTAACCATTCACGTTTTTGCAAATTACGATTGGAGTTGTCAATTTGCGAAAAAAAAAAAAAAATCATTCGCAAAACTTGGGAAAACTTCGTCTGCTTAGGCTTCAAATATTAAAGTTTTATGTAAACTACAACGACTTCGCCGCTGTCGCCAGCCTATAATAAGTGACAGCGATGTAGCTTACTTGCTATCAACAACGTTTTTTTCGCGTCACTCAAATAAATTAAAACAAGTTTTCCGTTAGGAGGCTTATTAATTGTACAGGCGAGTAGTTGTAAATCGTGTTATCTGTAAATGTACATGCGCCCGGCTAAGAAGAAATTATTTTATGAATCGACATGCGCAGTAATTGTAATTACGAACAAACAAACTGCGCATGTGTATAGATGAAAATATCGCGCAATAACAAACATGCTGCATGGACATTCCGACGTCGTAGTTCATTTGTGGTGTGTGTTTCGCGAGTGAATAAGAAGCATATAAAACACAAACGAAAACTATTAATTATTTTATATTGTTTGTGATAAAAAAACTTTATCCAGGCAGGCTGCATATGCTGATAATTGATAGAGGCCTTCATACATCATACATGACTCGGCTGTGGCATAGTCAACCATTGAATAGGCCTCCTATAGGCTATGGCCGTAGCGACTGGTATATATATACATATTTTAATGCGGTCATGTTTTATTTGTATTTTTTTAATCACAAATTTTGAATGAATAAAGATAAAAACAATACAAGACAACAACCTATATATTTATTTGATGTATCTACCAACAAATTTAGCCATTTTCATGGTTTTTAAAATTTGATAAAGAATTTTCAATTTTGCAGGAAAAAATCGGCGACCTTTCGCAAATTTTGCGAAAGAAAATTTGACCTTAGCGTAAGCGTAGATATACTTTGTAGTTTTATGCCATATTCTGCCAAGTCCTTGGATAAAATATCCCAGCTGCTCCCATGTTTTAATGATGCCAGAATAAGTATACAAAAAATAAACACACAACCCATACCCATTCATACCCCATTCCTATCCAGCTAAATACCAATACATTTTTAAACAATTTTATTTTGTACATATCCATAGCCTCTGGTTCAATGGATTCGTGTCTTATGGTCTGGAACTTTAAGCAACAAATGAGAGCTTACAGATTTGTTGGTCACAAGGTAATACATTCATTTATATCTACAGTACTTAATTTATAATATTTCTAATTTAATTATACGTAGATCTTCAGTTTGCAAAAGATCTCTTAGGTTGACCACTAATCCGTCTGCACTTTTTGTTCCACCCAGCCGCCTTAAGACCTATGGTGATCGAGCTTTTGCAGTTGCAGCTCCTAAACTGTGGAACAATCTTCCTGATCCTATTAAAAATGCATCCTCTATCGTAGTTTTCAAAACACTCTTAAAAACCCATCTTTTTTCTTTGTAATTTCTGTCTGTTTTTTCTCTCAGCGCTTTGGGACAATCTTTTGATTGTATAAGCGCTATATAAATCGAACAACATTACATATTATTAATAATACAGTTAATAATGTATGTGCTATGAAGTCTCTTATTCTCACAAAATGATTTAATTGATTATTGCACTACAAAGTGTATATAGAATCATGAGTACCCCCTCTATTGTTGCATTTTACTGTTTAAAAGAAAGATAGTTTGTATTTTTGTTTATTTTAACTATTGCAAGCATCCATACTCAAATTTACTAGAATTGGACTGAGAAAGTTTTAGGCTACATTAAAAAACCGCCCTGGGGTGGGTATCTATTGCTACAATTTATTACAATTTAAACATACAGTGTATAATTAATATTGTCCATTTAAGAAGAAAAAATGTCCACAGTATATCCTGCCATTATACATTTGTGCTTACTTCTCTATATAAAATGTTTTCTGTTAGAATTCCACAGTAGGCAAATCCTACTGTATGTTGTGCCTAGTATAGTATAGTATACTGTAGTCCTTCACAATACACTGGATGTTGTGTATGTAAATTATCAAACCTTCACATGCTAAATCTAGATTTTAAAGGTCTATCGGAAACTAGTGCCATAAGTATGGAACCAATGTTAATATTATCTAGCTGCATAGTGGCGCCAACGCCTAAGACAGATCATTCATTTAGGTCCTGTATCCTCTAAAAAGTTCAATGTCGTGTTTCCAACACTAAAATCCATGATTCATGTTTACAAACTTGCTGCTAATTTATACTCTCCTCATTACAGTTCGACTCCGTAATTAGCACGGTTTTCGATGTAGATCATGGTCGTAGGCTGACTGGTGCCGGCCCGATACACTTGTCACATCCCGGAAAACATATTTGAAAAGGATGAAAAATTGAAATCATATTCAGACTCTATTTCGAGACATTTTTATCGCCATCCTTGGTTATTAATTATCTTTCATTGATAAGGTTGCATACATTAAATTTCTATATACTGTAAATGTAAAATATAAATGGATAGGGATACTTTATGTAGCTAGTAGAATAGAGTAAACCTTGTGTTGCCCACATCCCGTTGTGTCTCTAGTGTGAACCAACCTTTAGGATAAATGAGAATAGGTCCAGTTTGCCCCAGTTCACAGCAGTTTGACTGCCTATCCTTTAAGTTTTAAGACTTTTTGCATTTTATATATTCATAACCATTTTAATATACACATTTTACACTGCACAGTTTTTAAATGTGTGTTATGAATAGATTAGGTATATGAGTACATTATTTATAGATTGTAAACATTCAATTTCTATTTTGGTTGGAATCAATGTAGTACACACAGCATGTAATTAAGGAAAGTACTTTCAAAATAAATTTTTAGATTTTGAAAATGTCAAAGTTCAAACATGCAATTTCTATTTTAAAATGAATAATTTTAAACACAGTTTTTGATTATGAACATCCTATCCTAAAAATTAATGTCATAAAAATAATTATATTTTCATATTCAATTTAATTTTACAGTTTAGTTGTCCATTTATAGACTATGGAAGTGAAAGCATTTTCCGTTCAATTTTAGATTTTAAACATCCTACCCTAAAAAGAATGTCTTAGATTACAAGTAATTATAATTAATTAATTTTTAATTAACGAAGAATGCCATTAATTATAAAAGTGGCAGAAAGTTTCACTTTTCTTAAAAAATGTCTAATTTCGGCACTATTTTAATTTGAAGTCAAGAATGACTTTAATTAATGATTAATTCAAACCATTACTTTCTTTGATAAAAATACTTTTTCAACGCAGCGTAGAATGATTTTAATTTGTTAAAATGTACGCTGGAAGTAATCTATTTTGATACGTTTCCGTTCGCGATCTCAAAATATCGGTTACCTACCTCGTAGGAACTCGGTACTGCTGAGTACTGAACTCGAATTACTCAGACATTTCCGTAAAATGATTTGTACAAAAAACGCGTAATAAATTAATCACTTCCACGTTGGTTAATTAGATTGGCGACTGTTAGTAGCTCCTGTAGACAAGTTCTGTATCCTTGCTTATAGCTATGTTAAGCTCTGTTTACACTATCAAACTAGTTTGACAAAAAAAATGTGATATGCTCAAATATGGTAGTGATATGCTCAAATATGGTAGTGATATGCTCAAATATGGTAGTGATATGTCCAAATATGGTAGTGATATCAGACATCATAGTGTCCATACAGTATATGAGCACATCACATTTTGTTGTCACATAAAGTTTGATAATGATAGTGTAGACAGAGCTTTAGTCTGATTTTATTTTGAAAATGCATTTAAATACATTAGTACTTAGAACTTTATGACAAAAAGCAATTACAATATTATATATATTATATATGAGCACATCACATTTTTTTGTCACATGAAGTTTGATAGTGTAGTCAGAGCTTTAATATTTCTAGCGGTTACTTACTACTGTCGAAAAACGACCAAATATACTTACACTCTTTCAATTTGAAAATGATGTGTATTTTTAGTATTCGTGTTGTGTAGGCTAATTGCTTTGACAGGTTGTTGGATTTTGGATAGAATTTAGACTCACTATTCATATGACAGTGCTTTGGCATTCAAAGTGTTAATGTGTCATTGTCTAATACTTGGCTACTGGGCTTGCGTAATGAGCAGCTACAAGGCTATCATTAATCAAGACAATTGTTGAAAAGTAGTGTTTCTGTATATTGCAACATCTTTATGTCCCATCCAAAGGACGAGGCTATAAGAATTTAACTGTAAGGATTCTTCTTTCTTGATTTCTATTCATCATTCATACACAATCATAAACATACATAAATAAGCATGATACAAAGAGAAAAAACAAAGAATGGAAATAGGAAATCTCAGAAGCATAGTTTATACAACTAGAAAGAAACCCCTGTTAAAAAACATAGTAAAAACCTATGCCTCTGTCTCACATGCTAGTCCAATTCCTATACCATTCATACCACTGTCTCGTTATGTTTGCACCTTTGTCCTGTATTCATGTTGTTTGTAATAATACTGCACTATGATTGACCGGTAAACAAGCTTTGCTCTTATGGTCATCCACACCAGCATTTGTTATAAATCTTTATTATGAATTTGAAATGGTAGTGAATAAATTGATACTTGATACACCATATCACTCTCTTTAATAGTGTTCTGTTAATAAAGTATAAAGTATATAATAAATGTTTTCTGTAGCAAAAATGTAAACTTTACAATCGATTGTAAGCTGTCCTATTGTGAGATATCAAGCCATACATAACTGAATAATCATATTTCATTTGATTCCATGTACAGTACTTTTAAAATATATATATTATTTTATTTGTATATTTTTTTAGATTATTTTATTTTTATTTTATTTTTGTAGGATGCTGTTCTATCAGTGAACTTCTCTCCCTCTGGTCATCTGGTTGCTTCTGCTTCCAGGGATAAGACTGTTAGATTGTGGATTCCCAGTGTGTAAGTAATTGAAACTAAATAAAAATGTGTTTTGTGAAGCTCTCTTTACAACTGCACTGTTTTTAAACAATCAAACCACTACGCGGTTACTGTCACTTCGTGGCATCCCACGACTAGTAAACTATTAAAGTAAAAGTGAGTTGTACAAACTAAACTATTGTTCGACAACCACATTGACGTAGTCGCTTAACAATGTCATGTGACATGGTTCAATGTTTGAGTGAATGTTCACATCAACTTGCAGTGGAATTTTAGATTAACAATGACACACGAATGATCCAATTTATAAGATCATTGATCCTTGCTTAATCCTACTTGAACATTATTAATTCCTTTAATCCCATCTTGGGATTTTTAAAATAACATTTATTGTAAACATTTCTTTTTAAGATTTAAAGCATTAGATATTGTATCATTCACCCATAGAAAAAAAATGTTATGTTTTTGTTTGCATTTATTAATAAATAAGTAAATACCATCAAAACAGTGGTATGTTTCGTGCATGATTTTACCAAAAAATTGTATCCAAAGAAAAAAAGAAAAAAAATGTACAAGATTAAACAAAAAATTAAAGAAAACGTAAGCTCTGTCTACACTATCAAACTAGTTTGACAAAATTAAAAAAAAAACAAATTTGTTAGTGATACCCAAATATGGTAGTGATATGACATCATCATGTCCTTATACATCACATTTTTTTTGCCACATAAAGTTTGATAGTGTAGACAAAGCTTTAAATAAAAGTATGGCACAAAATATTAAAAACAGGACTTTTAATACTATGATTTGTTTTTTTAGTAAGGGTGAATCAACTGTGTTCAAGGCCCACACCGCAACCGTACGTAGTGTCGAGTTCTCAAACTGCGGCCAGTACTTGGTCAGTGCTTCCGATGACAAGACTGTGAAGGTGTGTGTAATAAGATGTGGTTAACATGTAGTTGGTTATAATTAACCTGTCCCCTTTCTCTGATTTGAACACATCCGCAAAATGTGACATCCCCCTAGTTTTGATTTGTCACTTTTGGTTCCTTCCTTATTCTCAAGGTTAAGCAATGTGATTCACCATTGATTAATCATTTGTAAAATTCCTTTCTTTCTTTTTCATAAACCCACCCAATGTGTAGAGGTAACAGTATTTATAAGAACACTTTTGAAATTGTCAAGAAGAGCAAGGTTTCTTAAGCTCTGTCTACACTATCAAACTTTATGCCCATATGTAGACCATATCTGGGCATATCCCTACCATATTTGGGCACATCACACTAGTTTTGATAGTGTAGACAGAGCTTTCGATCTGAGGGAAGACCAAAGTTGTTCAGAATCTAGAAAAGAGTTAGGATTGAAACCAAACAGTCCGAGCAAAAAGTTGCCTGAAAAATAGATCATCCTTTAGTTGCTGCCATTGTTAAATTCTTTTAGAAATATAATTATTGAAATTATAATTTATAAGCATTTATACATTGGGATATCATATTTTTAGCTATATCAAATATTTTGACATCTCACAGTGAGTTGGCTGACTATTGGGCCAGATTTCGTCTAATTCTTATTCCTGTGGAAACGGAACAAGCTTTTAATTATTAGCTTAATTAATAATTACTCATCATATTGAATTAATTAAGTGAATTAACGAGTCATGTAAATGGGTAATTTTTTATATATTGATCGATCGATTGCTTTATTGATTAATTTGCTATTATGTAATGGTACACATACGGTATGGAAACTACATTGCCTACAGTCACATCAGCTTCCCTTTTTAATTCATTCTCTACATACACTATGTCTTTGAATTATTTTTATTATATTGTTAATGTTTTTCTACTGAACCACTTTGGAAATCAATGCTTTAGCACTGAAAGTGTCATTCAGTACAAAGACAGAATAGATAAGTATACACACATGAAAATAGACTAGAACCCCTCCTTTGGGACACCTATTAACCGTGTTAAATGTTTCTGTATGTTAATAGGACACGCCTATCATATGGAAACTTTGTTTGGTCCCAAAGGTGTCCCCTTAATAGGGGTTCTACTTTATTATCTAATTTTTCTAATCCTAATATAATTAAGATTTTGCATGCCCTTAATTTTTTTAGCAAAAAATAACTAAAACAAACTGTTTTTACAATAATTTTAGATATGGACAGTTCACAGACAGAAGTTTCAGTTTTCGTTAAGCCAACATATGAATTGGGTTCGCTGCGCGAAGTGGTCTCCTGACGGCCGATTGATCGTTTCAGGAAGTGATGATAAAACCGTCAAAATCTGGGATAAGACCTCGAAGGAGTGTATCCATACATTCTTTGAACATGGAGGGTAAGCTTTGATTGATATTATTTTATTTTCACATCATCCAACAGAAAGAACACAACTGACCAATTACAGAATGGGAACCAATTGCTTTCTAAACCAAGTCTCATATGGGGTTATGTTGGCACTGTATTGGCTGTCAGAAAAAATTCTGGGACTCTGACAGGATTTGAACAAAGGAACCTGGCTTTTATAAGCAAGCATTTCAAGCACCAATCCACAGTGCCACTGTTTAGAAGATTTGCGAAAATCCATGCCATCTTATATGTACTCATTCTAGTCTAATTATTAAAGCTACACTACTACATTCACATCTAACTATAATCCTGTGAATTGACAAAAATGCTATTTTGCTGTAATGCCTCAACATAACATCACTCTACTGTATGTTATTGTTAGTTTTACAGTAATTTAGATAAGCTAAATTAAGCAACAATCCATTCTGCCATGTCTGTCAGTTTTCATGTTGGTCACAGGTTGTTTTTATACTTTTTCTGAGAAAATTACGTCAAAGCCTGAATGGATTAGTGTTTATTGCCTCATTATATTAACACCTGCGAAAAAATAGTTTACCAGTAGGCCTAAACAAATAGACAGAATGATGATTGTTACTGACGTTATTTAATTAACGAATTAAAATAGCTTTAAATCTTTATGAGGAAGCATATTCTCAGAAATAACATTATGTCACCAGAAAAAATAATATTGTTGTATAATTTACTGTATAATTAGCATTTAAAAGATGATAACCTTTTTTTAACAAGTTAATGACAAAAAATGATTAAATTATTAATCAAATATTTTTAAAAATGGAAAAATTATATCGTATACATTGTCATAAATACATGTTATCTAAAATATTTACATTTTTTTCAGGTTTGTGAACTGCGTGGCATTTCATCCTAGTGGTACATGTATAGCGGCCGGAGGCACTGACAACACGGTTAAAGTTTGGGATATCCGTATGAACAAGTTACTACAACATTATCAAGGTATTGAAACATGTCAACATTATTCTACTGCAGTTACTGCAGTAACTACTGTAACAATGTATTATTTTTGTTTGTTTTATTGTAGAAGAAATTGAAGAAAAAAAGCCCAAACTGATTCTGTACTCATAAACATTAAACAAACAGTAAACTATACAACAATGTATTACAATACAAAATATATAAAGATACATATGAATTTTATTGTTTTGTTAAAGTCATTTTGTGTGTCATCTTGCTAATCTTTGTATCTGTTTATCTTTCCAATTTTATCATGTGTACCATTATCATTACCATTGACATATTTAATTCTTGGTTTTAGAGATTATCGTTATTTATAAAATGGTGTTATTATTTGTCTGTTTTTTAATACGCATGACCTAATTTAATGACATATGTATTATGTGTGGTCACAATTTAGACTCTTACAAGTCATGTTGAATGAATGCTATGTTTGTTTTTATTTTGACCTTTTCTATTTTCTGTCATCTCTTTCGATGGTTGTAAAATTAAATCTCTCAATCTTATTTTTAGTTCACAGTGGAGCTATAAATAGTGTATCGTTTCATCCCACTGGTAACTATCTTCTCTCTGCTTCAAATGACTCGACGCTCAAAGTACTGGATTTGTTGGAAGGACGTCTGTTCTATACTTTACATGGACACCAGGTAAGAGGAGTATAGCTCATATCACCCGTAACAGTACTCGTAATTTTTACCTCCGCCAGAATGACGAGCGTTAAGAGGTCAATCGCATCTGTTTGTGTTTGTTTGTTTCTTTATTTGTTAATTAGCAGGATTACTCAAAAAGTTATTGCGCGATTTTCATAAGATTTTAAAGGATGGTTTCATAGCGGTACTGATATTCCATTATCATGTCCATATATGGGTACATCACATTTTGTTGTCACATAAAGTTTGATAGTGTAGACAGAGCTTAAGGATGATACTACCAGTGCTATTGTTGTGCTTAATATTACAGGGAGCAGCTACTGCAGCGGCATTCTCAAGAACTGGAGATTACTTCGCATCAGGAGGAGCTGATGAACAAGTAGGTATACGATTTGTTACTGGACTGTGTCAATTCACAACTACTGACTCATCGTAATATAAATCGGTATTATACAAGAGAACCTCTCATTTTGGACACCCCTATTAAAGGGACACTTTGAAGTGAATGAGGGACATGTCTGTTCCAACACTATGGCCAATCATTATTAAAGGGACAATTGAAGTGAATAAGGGACATGTCATGTCCAACACTATGACCAATCCTTATTAAATGGACACTTTGTTGAGTACCTAAGCTGTAGGCCCCTTATTAGGGAATCAACTCTACAACAGTAATGCTCAGTTAATGCTCACCTGTTTATTGTTACATTTTATTTATTTATAACATTTATATTTAAATACTATTTAGATTAAATGGATTAATTTCCTGCAATGTTTTGCTATTACTATTTTTATAACTGTTATACAGTACAAGGCAGAAAACAAAAGTGAAACCCACACACACACATCTTGCATTGATGTACGTGTACAGACACGCCTGCCAACAATATCTATATTTGTACATTTTTTTAATAACTCATTAATTAACTTCCTACAACTTAGTAACTTGCATATGCCTGACCTCTGAATTAACTAATCAATATAGTATGATTTTTAAGAATTTGTAATTGGCAATTCTAGCGATGCGCCTAAATAAGGAATAAATATCAAAATACAAGCATAAGTATAATAGAATAAGTATAATGAAAAAAATGATAGAGGCCAAGAAGAATACGTTGATAAATTCATCGTTTTTTATATTTCCTATAGTATAATAATATGCATTTCCCAAAGAAATTAAACCATCCAAACAGTTTATGTCAAATTACTAACAAATTTATACATGACTAATATAACAATAATATTATTGTGATTAGTCTTATAAATAATATGAAATGTGCACGTTTTAAAGTATATAGTATTGCAAATCTCTTGTATTTATTTTAAGGTAATGGTTTGGAAAACAAACTTTGACCAGATTGACTACAATGAGGTCTTAGAATCGCACAAAGCACGCACTCAGGGACAGACAGCACCACCACATATACACGACATCCACCCACGGTCACCACTGTACCGCTCTACAACCACGCAAAATCCAACGGATGTGAATGCAAGCAGAGGGCCTAAGAATATGACTGTAGGAACTCCTAATGTTACTAACATAGGACCAGCACTGTTTTCTCAACCACAGGTATGTAGGCCGACTCCATTATTCTATTAAGCCTATTTTTTACTAGGTGAATGTATTTTATATGTATTCTCACAAATTGTGCTATCCTATTATTTTCCCCTACAAGAGTATATAAATATGAATTTTATTTTTGTCACATTGTCTGCTGCGCTGTTCTATTTGCGTGAGTGCTTAGTTGCGCAATTTTACGGTTCGCAAAAAGTAGAAACTGTTCAAACTACTAATTTTGTTGAAACAAAAAATTTTAACAAATTATTTTTATATTTTAGTTGATTTATTTTTTTCAAGTGCTGTGATTTTGAGTTTTGTTTTCATTGTGAGTTCACTCTCTAGTTTATTATATAACCTCTCTGACTTTAAATCATCTCTAATACTGTTGAGAATGAAATACCAAAGTAATTATTGATTGAAGAGGGAACAATGAGACATGGATGTTAAATGTGCATCCAATGATAAATATACTCTTAGCATAGTAGCAGTAATCCCAGCCAAAGGGGTGATATTACAACACATTAGCATAACTAGGCCGTAATGATTATAATCGTTATTGATTGGTCTACGAGAAATCCCGCAAGGTAAACTTAAATATACTAGACGACTATGTGTTGAAGACCTTGTGGCTACTACTAAGTACTTGGGGAAAATGTTCATAATCTGTTTTGCCCAAATCCACATTCGCAACTCATGTTTTAAGTATATTCTGTAATCAAGTTTCCTTATAAGCCTACCCATACTATCTGTTTTATTTTGACGCTTGTGTCTGTATTGTAATACTTTAACCAGGTCGTACTTTTAAGTCCTTTTTTATTCTAATTCGTGACCATATCAGTTTAGTTTAGTTGTTGGTTTTCCTGTTCATTCTTGCAAGTTTCTATAGTTTTTACTGCGATAGGCGCACTAGTCCTGATATGGCCGAAACTCAACTGGTTATTTACCGAAGTTTAAACCCTTGTTAGCGATGAGGGCGTCTCCTCATACTTCAGTTTGCGTTCTGCTGCTGTCTCACATTATTCACTTGTTTTCAACGAGTTTTTGGGCTTTGTATTTATTTCTTTGAGTTAGTTGCAAAGATAACACTGCTCTTCCAAGAGGACAGGACAAGCATATCTTTAAAACAACTTCAACTAATAAATTAAAAACTTATAAATTCATAACCAATGACCTTTAAATTGGTCACGGACATCTATTCATCACAGGTTATTTCTGTTATATTAAGATAGTTAGATCATGTGGTTAAACATATTTGTAAATGTTTAAAAACTAATTTATTCTATTAGCCTGACCACACATCTGTACATCTAAAAGACTATTAAATTAACAAACTGCTTTTGATGAGACATTTGCCCACGTCTTACAAGCCACCTAATAATTATATTAACATTTGTCAATTATTGAGTTCGTACCACGCATTGTCTATTGTTAAAATAGCGTTGCTCATTATATCAAGTTTATTTGTGATTTCAATCACGTATCCGGTATTTACGTGCCTAAATAAAGGACTAATCAACCACGTGCTTGCATGATCGTATATAAACATTAATTTAGCTAATTCTGACGAATGTTGTTTTAACATTTCTTTAATTAATCTTATTAATGGCTTCAACCACGGTTTTGCCATTTGTTATTGTCATTTAGGACATTGGCTTTTACAAATTCTATTTTTGAAATTGTTAATTATTCATTACAATTAAAATGTAATGTTAAGAAGGAAACCACCAGAATATATATTATTTTTAGATTTATACAAAATTCCACTTTCTAATGAAAAGTACAAAAATATAATATTAGTAATTTCATCAGAAAATGCAATATTTATATAATTGTTCTTTATTTAACCATAACGGTAATTACTATTACAAATATATTTATATAAAACTACTATAAAGCTCTGTCTACACTACCAAACTTTATGTAAACAAATTTATATAAAACTACTATATTTAAAGCTCTGTCTACACTATCAAACTTTATGTGATGTGCCCATTTATAGCCATGATGATGTCATATTACTACCATATTTGGGCATATGACTACCATATTTGGGCACATCACACTTTTTTTGTCAAACTAGTTTAATAGTGTAGACAGAGCATTAGAAATTCTCTCAAAGAATTTATTATATTTTCTCTATCAGGTCGACATTAAAATTATTTAAATGTTTGTAATTTATTTATTTCCGTAATTATTTGTTTGTATCCTGTACAAATGACTCATAAGTTAATTGACCTAACTGAATTAATTTACAAGCACCGCAGACAGACATCGTCTTCAAGTCTTGTCAGATCGCCTAAAGCATGGCGACAACATAACGTTTCAAAGAAAGTTAAATATAGGTATTAAAGTGTGCTCTATAGTATACTTAGATAGCGATGTTGTTTGGCTAATGTATGCGACATTGCGGCTACGTATACATCATGGGAAAAAAAGATATCGTATGTCAAGTCTTCTAATTTTAAAAACTTGCCAACTGCATTATTTTTTAAGGAATTTTAAATTCCATTTTTTACATCTGTGAACTAACATTTTAACATTGGATCCGTTCATACTTAGTTTTTTACCTGTGTAAGTTGGTTCCAGGGAAGAGTACAATTTCACCCTTTTCTGGTTCCTACCAAGGCAATATCTATAGATCTAGATCTATAGAACACTGAGCCCGCCGCTCCAAGATAGGAACTCGTAACAGTCCGTTGATCTTATGTCTGGCTGCGACAAATACCAACAGTAATGCACTATGTACATATTCTCCATGGCGCGCGGTGTCTATTAAGTAGTGTGGAACTGATCGTGTCGCAGCCACAGATAAACTCTTTGATTTTCACGGCTCAGCATGCTGTTGTTAGATTGCCTTGTTCCTACCAACTAAAGTTAGCGATAAATGTAAAACCAACTTACCTGTACTGGATAAATAAGCCTCAAAAACCGAATGTTCCATTTAACGTTCCATTCTATCGTTCTATTTAACTTTCCATTCTATCATTCCAGACGGACAAGCCATCACTTTCAATGTTTGGCATTACATCTGCTGACCAAGAGAGCAGAGGATTAGAAGGAAGAGGTCATCCTGATGCATCAATGATTCAAGGATCTGCCACGGCACCTCTGGAAGTAAAAGAGATGCCACCAGGACTTTCAAAAACTCTGGAGACTATTGTTGGCCAATTGGACGTTCTGACCCAGGTTTGATAAAATATATCCAATTTGACCTAACATACAGATAGTAATAGAATTACCTCATATACAATTTTTGGATTGTTGGGATAAATATGTTTTTATGGGAAAAGTAATTAAAACAAATCAAGAATGTGTGTATACAGTCTACTCTCCCAAAACCAAACTTTCCTTGAGGTACAAAATGTCCCAAATTCTTTTTACCATCAAACATATTAGGTCAGTGCAAGAGGTAATGTTATTTATACAGCGCATTTCAAGAGTTAATATAACATTTCACAAACAATGTCGTCTCAATGCGCTGTGGAATTAGGTGTACACTTTTCAAAAACATTCTTCTCAGGGTCCCGTCATGTCGGTGCTGCCAACTACAGAGTGTCTGGTATTAAGATAGTGGACTAAACTCATATCATTATGTATTTATATGTTTTTTTTTTTACAGACTGTTAACATTCTTGAGCAACGGCTGACCATGACCGAAGACAAATTGCGTGAAGTACTGGACAACCAACAGAAGATCACTCTACAAGTACGGCCTACAGAATGAGATACGTCTTCTTATTTCACCGCTGCCATCAAAATATGCTGGAGTTCCAAAGACCAACTTATCTTTGCATTATCACTGTTACCATCAAAATGAAGAGATTTTATTGGAGCGGTTTTGCTAAAAGTTTGTAAGACTCTTCAATTATTATTTCACCTGTTATTGTAATTTGTTTATTGTTTAGCACAATTCTCTGCTATGCACTATCAATATCTGTTAAGTATTATAGGAAAATTCTGTAATACGGTGTCACATTTATCACATGTGGCGACTGTATTATGCTAGGTTAGGTTTATGGCCTATGATACATATGTGACACTATATTACAAAATTTTCCTTATACTTGTATTAAATTATTCAATTTATTCAAAAAAGCCTCCAGAAATGTAGAGATACAGTACTTACAAAGTACAAAAGGAAAACAATACACAAAGTGGAAACAATTCAAGCTTAGTAGAACACCCACAATAAGAGTTTCAGATAATTGATATAGTCATTATTTCCAAGTGTGGGATCTCTTTCGAGTACAGTTGTAACGATGTCAGAAACACTGTATTACAGGACCTTCCTATGATACTGTACAAGTTATAGATATGTGACACTGTATTATAGGAGTTGCCTATGATACTGGGCAAATTATAGATACATCGGCTATATCGTTGATGATCAAACATTTTGTTTATATGTAAATGACATTCTCGTTGAAGCTTGCTTCAAGCAAATATGTAAAACATAAAGTGACTCCCACGTACATAACACCTACATATTCCATTAATCTACTGCGTTCAGTAACAGTGAGCGTTATTTACTGCAGACTTGATTTATTGGCGTACCATACTTTGGACATTTAACATGTGTAATCGACACCTTTAACATTTCACACATGCTCTGCCCACATCGCCAGACATGTATGACAAGCCCAGCGGTCATTTATTTCAAATTGAGATATTATTATTTGTTATCTTCACTGTTCAACATTCATGTATTGCAAACATTATTTGTGTGCACTTTAGCATTTCTAACATTAGCTTTGAATTTCAGATGAAGATCTAAAATAAAAAAAATACCCACTTTGTTTTAAATCTTTCCAAAAGGGGAAAAATACAGAGCTAGCAAATAGTAGTGTTAAAAACAATATAAAACATTCCATATTTACATTTCATAAATTTGATAAAATTACAATTTAGGAATGACAAATTATACTGACCCTTTTAAATTTTGTTGTGAGTTTAGTTTTGAACACCTTTTTTGGCCATCAGAAAAATCCTGGAGTGACAGAGATAGGAATTGAACCAACACCTTTGCGATTAGTAAGCAATCGTGTAAACCACCAAACTACAGTGCCACTAAATGCGACCTGACCTTTATTAACAATCCTTTAATTATAAATCTGTAAAAAAATTCATAGCATCAACAATTAAGTTGTCGTCTTTAGGGAAACATTTCTATATTAATAATAACACCCACATAATATCTAGACAGTGTATAGCTGTTTTATTATTTATTAACTATCTTCTATCATAGTAACAGTAACATATTCATTTTCCCATTTATCTATCTGAGGCTCCTTTTCTCTTCCTTCCCCCACCCCCTCTTTTGGGACAACCCTTATTAAAAAGACACTGTCCCATGAAACAAGAGGCCATATGACACTACACCTATTCAATGGACACTATTAGGTGACCTTTTGTGGGGTCATAAAGATGTCCCCTTAATAGAGGTTCTTCTATAGTACAATTAGTACTTTAGTATTTTTTTTTTCAAATCATTATTTTGCACATTCTTTACGTAGATTTTTGTAAATATAATGTTAATATTGTAAATATAATAACTTTGATAAATGTTTTTTTTTCTATACTGTATTTTGAATACAAATTGTACATATATATTTGATTTAGTATGAAAAGGTGCGACAAAATGGAAACACTATGCAAATGTTTATGGTAAACTATTTAAATAAAATATATAAATATTTGAGAATGACTCTTCTATAGATTTGATATACCTGTGCTGGAGTATTGTATGCACATTGCACTAACTGTACATTTACAAAGAGAACAAAGAATTACATTTGTTTTCTACCTCTATGATTAAATTTAAATTTGTTGTTAAGATAATGTTTCTTTTTTTATTATTAAATATTATTTTCTTTAAAATATTTATTATTTTCTTTTTATTCGATAACATTATTCAATATTCGGGTGCTGTAGACAAATAAAAAAGTTCCGGAAAAGTTTGAATTTTTGGTGGAAGATTGCGAACCAAATTATCGTCAGTTTGATTCTATTTTCAAGTAAATTCCAATTTTCATTTTATGAATTCTTACACTACACAGCGTGTAGGGCTTATAAGTTACAGATTCATAAATTCTAACAAGATTTACTTAAAACCATTGTTATTGCTAACAATTGTGGTTTTTGCATTTGTGGTTTTGTATCGTTGTTTTCCTGGTAACTGAACGTAATGGAAGTGTCCTCAAACAACACAACACTGCTATTTACATTTTGTTTTGTCTCTCTGTCTAAAGTAACCTTCCGTTTCTATCTTTTAATTATTTTCTGAAATTGAATTCTGATTTTGAAAGAGTCAATTTCGTTCGTAACGGAAGTTCCCAGGCTATAACGTTTGTGACGTTGAAACACATTTTCTCCGAAGTAAAAAAAATTATTATTTTACCATAATTACTGACAAGTAGTCGCGTGCTCACTATGTCGGTCGGTAAACATTGACTTGAGCACACGACTGCAGCCATGTATATGATATGGCTTTGTTCCTATTTACAAAATACAAAAACAAGGGGATGGGGCTTCGATTTTTACATATTTCTTTATTCTTTTTTCGTTACAAAGGTTACAACATAATTGTAGAGTTCCCTGACATTTATGATTTAGCATTGTCATAGTTACAAAACATTTTTCTGCGTCTATTAAATAATCGTGGCTTTGTATTTTGATACTATTCGTAACAGAATTTGTTGTAAGATATTAATGAATGTGTTTTATTTAAAATCTGTGTCGTATACTCGAAACATTTCTGCTTTTAAATGGATGAAAATGTCCTCAAAACAGGAAAGAGTAATTTTTGTTCTCTTTCCTCCTCCCCCGCCCTCTTTCAACGACATTGCACGGAAGCCGGGTTGTGATTGTAAACTGTGAAGAGAGGATATTCGTTTCTCTGTGTGCACACATTCTTTCTCTGGCATTGTATTTTAACATCATAGAGGATTATTTATCGAAACTGTATTTTAGATAAATAAATACGAATTTGGGGTATAATTTAGACATCCTTCTTCTATCGGAATTCACCTTAATATTACCCGGATTCTTCAGCGGTGGTCTAGTCTTAGGTTTGTAAACATTAAATGTACTGTGTATGAACAGTTTTCTTCCGCCTACGTCACGTATTTCGTTTCGTCATAAATCGGCTGAATATATATCTTGTCTTTTCTAATAAACTCATTCATTAAGACGTAATTTTTTCCTTTGATGTTTGAGCGTTTTTCTTTCTTTTTATCGCCTGGTTTTACAAGAGAGAGATTTTAAACAGTTTCTTGTGAAATAAGTGGTGGTGATGTTTTTAGCTGTGTTCAAACACACTCAAGTTAAGCATGCATAAACTGATTTTAGCTGATCCGAATCATATCAGAGTTAGATCCAACGTATGTGCTCGTGTGATCGGTTAGCGGTCTTTTTATACCTCGTGTTGTTAACTCCGATACTTCCGATTTAACTCCGATACTTCCGATTTAACTCCGATACTTTCGATTTAACTCCGATACTTCCGATTTAACTCCGATACTTCCGATTTAACTCCGATACTTTCGATTTAACTCCGATATAAGAGATATATCTGATGTGGTACGTTATACCACATGTTAGAATGCAGAACAATTTATACCGATTGAAGCACTACCGTATTTAATTCCGGAATCAATTTTTTTGGTAGCTACTCTTGTCGTTACCTCGGATAAAACTTGCGATACTTCCGAGTTAATTCCGAGGTATATCCGATGTGGTACGTTAGGACTATACCATACACGTTTGAACGCAGAACAATTTATACCGATTAAATCACTATTTAATTCCGGAATCGATTTTGATTTGTGACTGTGGTAATCGGTCGTGCGCGCAGGAACCTTTGAAAAACGGAGTCTTTTTTGCGTGTTGTGTATGACGTACACATTGTTAATTTGGCCTACGTAACACCTGCGTGGATAACCCGCCACCACAATGCAAAGTTTCTCAGAAATGTTTATAGAACTAGAACAGTCTACTTGCCAATAATCGTAGGGGAAATGCGCACAGTAGCTGTTGCTTAATTACATGTTATCAAAGACCGAACACTGGTCTTTGTTTTTACGTTTCTATTTGTGTAGGCCTACCCTAAGCCTCCTGGAGAAGTAGACCTAAATATTTTTTTCATGTGTAGGCCTACGCATGTGTATGTCTGTACTTTCAACGAAATTTACAAACTCGATTTGCGATTCGTATCCAAAGAAAGAAATAAAGAAATGGATTCTCAATGGTCTTCGTGTTTTTTTCTTGTCACGTGTTTCATTTTGAAAAGAAAATTGCCGTGCCAGCAGTTTTTTCCTTCTTATTTTGCTATAAAGGAAATGCGCATTTTAAACATAATATTCTACGTAAGCATGCGGTATTTACCATCATACGAGCTGCCAAGAGCCAAATTTCCAAAAAATGTATAGGCCTAACATTTTGTTTATGCTTCGTATCGTAGGCCTATCAAAAAAGAAGTGCGCACCGCCGGCCTACTACTATTTTACATGTATTTTAACCGAATACGTAGGCAGATCCCGTCACCTTACGTCAGCATTGATATAGGCCTGCCAAGTTTTGTTAATTAGTTCGGATTGTGGTAAAAACATTGCGATATTTGGGCTACGTACATGTTCTTTAACCGCAAGCAAATTAAACGTGGGCTACGATAAAATGTCAAGCAATAGTTGCATAAATCAAAACAATATCTTGCTGAAAATAATGCATTGCCTTTTATGTCTGTTTATCATATTGATATGTTATTTAATTTCATAAAGCATACCGTTTTGTAGTATATCCACCTCAAAAGTTATGGTAATTGAATTCCAAGCTGAAATCGCAAGAACATTGTTAATTTGACTGCCCACCACGTAAATTAATAACTAAATTATTTGTTTATTTATTTTCTTTTACTTTTTTTGTTTTAGTATCTACTTTGTATATAGTAGTTTTTTTCAAATATTTTTAATACCCGATAGTCTAGAAAAATTATAAAAAAAGTATTGGCTGTAGCCTAATTCTTATTTAAATCTACCGTTTTTATTTAGTTCAATTTTGTTTTGTGTAACTTCTTTTTGTATTGTTATTGTTAGAACGCACCGTTGTATGCGTATCCGGATATTCACCCCCTGGACATTTACCCCCCGGAAAACTACCCCCCGGACAACCACCACCTGGACAACTACCCCCTTAGGACAACTACTCCTTTAGGACAACTGCCCCCCCGGACAAATACCCCCCGGACAACTACCCTCTTAGGACAACAACCCCCTCTGGACAACTACCCCCCGGACAATTACCCCTTAGGAACAACCTGACTCTGCAACAGTGTATAATAGGTAGTTGACCGGGGGGTAGTTATCCTAAGGGGGTAGTTATCCTAAGGGGGTAGTTGTCCTAAGGGGGTAGTTGTCCGGGGGGTAGTTGTCCGGGGGGTAGTTATCCTAAGGGGGTAGTTGTCCGGGGGGTAGTTGTCCTAAGGGGGTAGTTGTCCGGGTGGTAAACATCCGGGGGGTAACTGTCTAGGGGGTAGGTGTCCTAGAACCGTTTTATGAACGTGTGCCGCTGATCCAAAAGCGTTGTTCAAATAAGTTTAAGTTTGACTCCCTGAGATAGAAAGAAATGTAGGCCCAATGGTTCTTATTAAAACAAATAATTAATCTACCTTAATACTAACAGTCCTATCGCCGCCTTACACCTCTATACAAGCGGCTTTATTTTAAAGTAAGGCCTTTATTAAATTATAATGAATAAGGAATGGTGTAGGCTCTATTTACACAATTGTAAAACCCCCATGGATTTCAACCAGATTTTACGGATTTTACAAATACTTTATCAACGTAAACAAACCGAAATTAAATACATTTGTTTATTTGTGGTTGTGACGTAGTGAACATTTAATGCTTTCGCTTCCTGTGTATGACGTCATTTACCCACATTTAAAATGTTGTAGGTTTTCCTAATCTTCTGTTTATTTACTTTATTGGACGATTTTTCAATTGTAACACGTATTTGATTTTAATCTTGATTCTTAGTACAAATTCATGTTAACCATTATTTTGTTTGTATTATAACTATTCTATAATGTAAATTATAAGTTATTTTATTGGTATTACTGATATTTTGTGTTCTGTTCCTATTAGTATAGGCTACTGTATGTCAATTCGAACGGTAGAGGCATATCATGTGTAAAGCTCTGTCTACACATCACAAGATGACAGTTTTATTACTTTTGCTTTTTCGCTACTCCCCTGTTATACTTATATGTTTGTTTTTTTTTGTTATGTAGAAAGATTGAAAATAAATAAATAAATACACTATCAAACTTTAGGCCTATGTGATGTGCCCATATATGAACATGATGATGTCATATCACTACCATATTTGGGTGTATCACTAACATATTTGGGTATATCACACTTTTTTTTGTCAAATTGTTTGATAGTGTAGACAGAGCTTTATTCAACACACGTTTGTTCATAACAATTACATTATCTGAAGCGTCTAATTATTATCAAAAGACCACTTACCCTAATTTCCCTAATTCCAAACGCACTATATTATTACTTTATTCAAAGTGTCATTTTTCCCCGCAAAAATTCATTTCTTTTATTCTATCAGAATTGTTACAAAACTTGACAGATCGTCAAGTATTTTTTCGTGATACCAGAAATTAAGCCACGATACTTATACAAAACTTATACCAGACATAAGTGGTGGCTGGCGCTTTCACGACAAATAAAGCATAATTGAATTATGTCAATTAAATTGTGATTAAACAGTCCTAATTCTCGATATATTGTGAAGAAAAACCCTACATTGTCGGTATCTGTTTCTCATATATGAACTAAAATTCAAAACTTCAAATTCTCTTTTATTAATCCTTTCGGAAATTCATTGCTCTTTTTATAAATATATATAAATGTATAACAATATAAAACAAATTTACAAAACAAGAAGAGAACGCCACAAAACATGCGTAAAAATTTAACAACAAAATAATAACAATAATATAGAATTATTATATATTTATTATAACTTAAATTAGGTACATTAAAGAAATCTTATTTGTTTAGAAAATACATAATCATGAAATAAACCCATTTAGTACGGTGCCCCACAGAACTTTATTTTATGAAGACGCTTTTTTGCGAATTTCTATACTTAAATGTAAAACAATTGGACCTATGTCCATAAAACAAATTCCTATAGAGAGCCATCGTATTTAACCCATGGGCTTCTTTTCGAAGTTTGTTATATTTTGTTTAATCATGAATTATTCATGATTTCTCAGAGAGGTCCAATAACCGTCACACCGAGTCTAAATTAATTTAGAATATTTTGAAGGAACCGGAAGTGTTTCGATTTCGCTTTCTCAAAAACCCTTCGCAAATTATAGAGGTTGTTGAACCGGATTACAGCTAATAATCTATTAAACTATTAATTCGTGTGAAAGTTTATAATTATAAAGATATTTACAATGATAACATGATACAATTATGTTGTTTATTTATCCAGAATGTTTAAAAAACTTTGTTTCCGTACCGAAAAATGACGTCATATTTGATATACAAATCACATAAACTGGCTTTTTTAATAAGGCCTAAAATGATGGAGTGGAGAAAGTCCCATCGGCGGCGCGGCATTGATAGATTATTCTGTCATACAACAATTAATAATTTCTACCAAGTACCACCATAATAAATGCAAAATGTACGCATTGTTTTACAACCCAGGAAAGACCTTATTGTTGAGTCACATGAGGAAATTGTCCTGGAGTGGGGAGAGTCCCAACGGTGGCGCGGCACGATATATTATTCTGTCATATATAGGCCTAACAATTAATTAATTATTTCTACAAAGTACCACCACAATGCTGTATATACAAAATGTACGCATATTGTTTTAGAACCCAGAAAAGACCCTTTGAGTTAAGATATTGAATCACAGCCGCATGGCGGATTAAATTCTTCTCGACAAGATGATAGATTGAAAAATATGAATGAATTAATTAGGCGGATATTAATTGTTAATGATCTTTTTGGCGCCAGAATACTATTTGCGGTGAGAGACAAGGTCACAATATATCACTCGCGTTATTCGCTCAAGTGTTAAGTTGTACTTTTTGTCCGAGTTCATCAGATTGACTCTATTATGATTTTGTAAACAAATCACAAACTTTAAGAACAAAATCTTAAATTGAGAATAAATTTTGAAATTATTATATTATATCACAAAATTAACAAACTGTGATATTAAATAAGGGCCTATATATGCCTATCAAACGTATTTTAAAACTAGGCCTGTGAATTGGGCTGTATTTAAGCTTCACTAGGACGTAAGCGCACAGCGCAAGTAATTTGACCAATCACAAACGATGGATTATTCGAACTGTCGCTTGTCATTGGTCAACTCGTTTGCGTTACGCTTACGTTACGTCCTAGTGGGAACCAAGCTTTATAGTCTATAGGCCTATATAATTATAATGACATTTTATTTACTGAGGTTTTTCCCAATGTGTGAACAGACTTTTGTTAAGAAAAAATAATTGCTTTTTAAAAGAATAGTTAATCAAAAATATTGATTTATTATCGGTAATATCCGTGTACTGTATTCTAATTTTCCTGTTTCATACTGTATATACTGTACAGTGTATTAAACGTTCTGAAATATTTATGTAAACAGCGCCATCTTTTGTCCAAGAGTATAAAATAAACTCGCGGCGTACAAAAGACATCAAAATATGTACGCGCGCGTCATGTTTCGTTTAGTTCCGCATCACTAAACAAAGATTTGCGATCTTCATAATACTAGAATTGTTACCGATAAACGAGTCGGTCATTGCTCTGTCCTTGTTGGATACATCAATCCTTGGAATTGGTTAGTACGGTATTATACTACCGGACCGGGTCAACCTCCATCCAAAGACCACTTCCGGTGCGTTGGTTAAGTGGTTTTTAGTCACATTTTCTTTAATTAATTATTCTAATTAACGATTACACATCCGTGGCATCGCAGATTTCGGAGATTCTTTGATTTAAGGAGAGCAATATAATTATTAATTGAACTTGAGTTTTTCTTCATTACACAAGTTTAAAGTCGGTTCTATTCGAGAGTCGTTCGAAATCAATTGAAACTCTGTATATTTATTTTAAGTAGGGTACCATTACGGAAAACAAGACATGATTACAAATAACATACTATACTACGATCAGGAAGAACATCCAATAAATAAACCAATAAATCATTTGAAACCGTGCATGGTACAAAAGTGAAGTAAAATACATATATATTAAGAATATTTTTCCCATGTTTCATATGTTTTTTTAGCCTTTTGTTTTTGTATCTGTTCGTATTATTATTGATTTTCCATCTTCTTAATAAGTTCAAAGTTTTATGGATGATGTGATGGGGTTGTGGTCGTTTCATGGTCGCGCGTTCTGTCCTTATGGACAAGCAGCTATTGGTCACTGATTGGTGGTCATTTTCATGGTCGTGCGTACTAGCCGCGTCCTTGCACGTACGGGCGGTCGATCCCAAATTATTTTGTTTGGATTCGATAGGCATAAAGATTTCGTCTTTACTTCATTTTTCGTCATCCAAATTTCACGTATTTGGCCTATACTTTTGTCATCTTGATAAATTACAATACTATTTTACAATATTTTTGTTTAATTCGTCTTAACTATTACCGTATCATGATTTTATCCTTGTTATCACAATATAGACTAGTTTATAATAACTCTTCCACTAGTTTCATTATTGAAACGTATCCATCTGAACCTGTGGATTATTACCCGCTTATGACAAATACCATGTACGACAAGTACCACTCCCGTTAACAAAAGTCGCTATTGTTGGATGTAGTTGAAAATCAGTATTAGTTGTTGGTTGATAATCATAATGTATTTATAATGGCTGTAAACAAATACGCAATATTTAATTTAATTTTCTTTTAATTTACCAAGAAAAAAATTCCGTAATCTTCCTGGTTGTTTTGTATAAAGTTTTAAGCAGAATATTGCGGATTGCTTTGTTTACAATATGTGTCGTTAACATGTTTACATTCGACCACAAGTAGACCACAATTGTCTGACCTCAGGTCAGGTCACACAAACAAGACGTCAACAAATTGTTTGTATAAACAGAGTCTACTGGTTAATAATTGTGATAGAATTTCTATTCGTTGTTTTTAGTTTCGTATTAATTATTTATTTTGAACGAAATCTTTGATAAACTTAAAGCTCTGTCTACACTATCAAACTAGTTTGACAAAAAAGTATGATGTGCCCAAATATGGTAGTGATATGACATCATCATGTCCATATATGGGCACATCACGTTTTGTTGTCACATAAAGTTTGATAGTGTATACATAGCTATATGCGACCAAGTGACCAACCATTTAAAACAAAATCAAAATAAGACTAGAACAAATTGTACGAAAATTTAATTAAACAAGTTACATGTAATTGGCCTACATCTTATTTAATGAGGAAACTTAAAAAGAAGTTACATTCAATGTCTTATATAATGAACTGAAAAAACGATTATGAGAAAAGAAATGAATACAGGCTAGTGATACATTGTACTAGCTGTTCTTGTTTTGATTTGGAGATGAAGTACAACCTGACAAATTGGTAGAGAAATGTATCCATGAATGATATCGAAAAGCAACCCAACACCTTATGATGCCCTACCTTCCTGTTTGGAAAAAGAGAAATATAATATCTTTATGTATTTATTTAAAAAAAAATGTTTACATTTTTTTTGGGGGGAATTGAAAATAATATTCGGAACTCATTCATGAGGATCAAGGAAACACCATGTCATAAACAAATGAAAATTCCAGTAATAATATATTAATCTTTTCTTATTAATCCTTTCTTAAATAATCTTTTCTTATTAATCTTTTCTTATTAATCTTTTCTTATTAATCTTTTCTTTTTATTATTAACGTGAAATCACTGAACCTATTTGTGGTCAGACAGAAGAGTGTTTTTTAATGCAATATTTTTATGCACTCAGACAGAACCTCGAGTTCAAATTCGTTGAGTTTTTTAAGTCCCTTTTTTGTTAGATAAATCTTTTTAATCGTTTTTTGGAAAGGTGCTTATTCATAATTAAAATGAACTTGTTTAAGAGTCTATTTCTAGGGCCGCCGTAGCCACAATAGTAAGCCTTCAACTCTACCCCATCACTTTAATTACATATTGTCGAAAAATATCTTCGATTTTGTCGAAAAATACCTTCGGGTTTGTCGGTTTGTCGCTCAAATATTAAAATAATACTTTTTGTAATCATGTCTCTTTCGTCATAATTAATAGTAACACCTGAATCCCCACCACATCACACTATCTTCGATTCTGTCGAAAAGATAACTTTTTACTTGGTCACTCACTATTGTTCTACCGTGGACCTATAAATTATTACTAATCTATGTCCATGGTTCTATAATATCTCTATGGTTCTACTACTGTACGTTATACCATAGAGATAGTATAGTGTACTATAATATCTCTATGGTTATACCAATATTTTCTTACGCACTTTGGTGGAAAGGTTTTCAATAAAATAGGTTACGTAAACCTAAATATCGTATCATCGCTAAACACGTTCCCGTATTACCTTGTTACGCGTGGGTTGGCATACCGTAAGACTCGGAATTGGTACCATTGATCTAATTATCGGAAATGGTCTTCACTACCTGTGTTCCTTGATTAATATTATTTCGGATGTCGGCAAGTGTTTGTGTGGGAGTTGGTATTGCATGGCCTCTTTTGAGGCTTACGGATATAGTAGGAATAAACAACCAGGATATACTACGTATAGGGTTTGAGTAATAACGATCGAGCAAATTAATATCGCAGAATTTCGAGAATATTATTTTCTTTGTTGAATTGTGTAATATTTCAAATTGTTTTATCAGCTTTTATTTCAGATTTCGAGTAAGAAGCAACTCCGGAAATACATTAATATTTACGAGTTATTTGATCTGTTTTTCATATGTTAAACAAATGAATGAAATGTAGTAGTAATAATTGTTCTTAATATTTTAATATTAACATTTATCCCAGATTCGATTTTTCATTTGTCATCGATTTAGCATGATTTTAAATTATATTTTTGTCACATCATAACTCCACTCTCTTCATTTTTTTTTTATAGATTGAACATTTGTTACATGTTAAGGTTACGTAACGTGTCTTTGGCTACACAATACATTTAAACCCTTGGGGCCACAGAACGCCTATTCAGTGAACACTATCCCCACCCACCTTTCAGAGGAACCCTATTAAAGCTTGTTTACTAGAGACGCAACACAAGGACGTAACGCAACGTACGTTATCACAAGCGTTGAACTGTAGCTTGTCATTGGTCAACACGTTCGCGCTGCATTTACGTCCTTGCGTTACGTCCTAGTGGGAAAAAAGCTTTAGGGGATACTAGTAATATAACGTTCGGGTTTTAATCTGTATTCTGAAAAATAGTAGGCCTGACCATTCTAAAATAAATCATGTTACTAAAATAAAAAAATAAAAAAACGGTTTTCATGCAGTCACCAGTACCAGTTGCTTCCTATCAAGCGGCAATGCCAATATTATATATTAAGATTATTCATATTAATAATTTATTTCATAATCGTGTTATTCTCTACTCGACTGAAATAAAAAAAATTAAAAAAAAATGTTCAGTCACCAGTACCAGTTGCTTCCTACCAAGCGGCAATGCCATTATTATATATTAAGATTAATCATATTAATAATTTATTTCATAATCGTGTGACTAATGAGAGGCTGTTGTTCTGTCACTCTGCCAAACCAAAACCAATATGTATATTGTAATTGCCAAAATTAATGTTTATTTTCTGTGGTCTGTTAGTGTCTGTGGTTTACACTAATTTATGCCAAGAAGTAATAATTTCCTTATAATAAATGCCAACTGCATTTATTAATTGGCAACTAACTTCATGGAGGATTATTAGTCCTTCCGTGGAGAGACTCGCATCATTTCGATTCGCCCTTTAAAAGTACGATTTTGTGCGCGCGCGTGGAAACACTGATAGTATGTGCTGGCGGTATTCGCACGTCAAATCCTACACTGAGGATACCCGACAAATTTAACTTTTATTTACAGCAAATCAATCTCTTTATTCATCTCATCAAAAACAATACACATAACAAAAAGAAGTAAAACAAATGTAAAGAACATAAAAGGAAGGGACTTGTGATAGGAGGCCCACAAAAAACTAGTTACATTGGACGGTTTTGTGCGCGCGCGTGGAAGCACCGATAACACGCACGTAAAATATGTTACGTCGAGATGTCCAATTGATTATTATCTGTTAAAAATGACAAAAATAGCGATATTTATTTATTTATAACGTAAGTACAATATTTATCAGTCTATTGTATTGTGCCAATCACAACCTCAATTACTCACTCCATCAACTTTCGCAATATTGAGCAAAGTCCACTAAAATTAACTGTAAACATCATTGCTCATAATCAAATATTTGCGATCATCAAGTAGCAGTAGAAAAACAAGATAACCCTTAGTGTTCAGCAAGCAGACTGCAAGCCGTGACTTGTACATTTAATAAGTCAATATCTAAAAGCTTGATTAATAATGTTTGCTGTAGATAAATGCCAATTGTGTCGATATCGCTGAGCTAGCGCTGCACTATTGTTAAGTGTATATTAGGGCACGGTGTGTCTTAAGTCCATGATATGGCGTCTAGTAAAATGGTTTTTCATAATTTAGAAATTTCTGAGACTGAGCCTCACAGAGAAAATATTTGATGCGTGAAAACTCACTGTATGGCTTCCTTAGCAGACATACCAACTGATGAATTGAAATATCGGGGTCTCCCGCCAATATCGGGAAAGTTGGGAGGTCTGCCTTGGCCCTTATTTTATTAGTGGAACCCCTCCTTTGGGTCACTTTCCTTTCAAAACGAACGAGGGTCAAACACACAACCTCTCTATTGAGAGGACGGCCCCTCATGGAGTAAATAATTAATCCTGTCACTCTTAAATGGTGTCCCTTTATAATGGGTGTTCTTCTTTTAGTATAGCACGGCATCCAATCCTCAGATGACACCCCTATTAAGTGGTTCCCCTTTATAATAGGGGTTCCTCTGTAGTATAGCTTAATAGCAATACTTTCTTTCCTAGGAGCCATTTATTATACATAGGCCCGAATACATCAATATAAACAATAAAATAAACTTATGTGTGCGTTCAATAACTATTAACCAATTTTTTTAATTTGTCAATATTAAATGTATAATGTGCAGTAGGCCTACAGTGAATCACTATGTAAGTTACACATTAAATCATCAGCCTTAAATTGTCAGAAAGATTGTAACCCGACGACTGTTTTTTACAACTTCAAATTAATAGTTTATTCCTATTACTAATTAAACACATGTTATATAAGCATCTCTGTTTAAAAGGAAATAATTACATCCGCACATCCGATCTTGAATTATATACCATATTTCCGGTTGTTCTACCATACATGTGCTAACGCTGTATAAGGCACGTATAGCCTCACTGAAAACCAACCAATATCGTATAATAATAGGCCTATGGTTTTGAATAGTACAGCAGCATAATCCTTTAACATCGTGAGAATGACCACATAATGTACTCTTCATCGTTCAAAGAGCTTAATTAAAATAAATAAGTTATAGTTTAAATATAAACATTGTATCGACTTTTCGAATTGGATTTTAAACTTTTTCAACTGTATTATATTTTAAATATTCGATAAATCCAAGGCAAATTACTGAAAAAATGACAATGCTGTGGGTATCAGTGGCTGGATCTCAATGGAGATACAAAAAAAAAAGCGAAAAGCTAAATCAAAACGATAAAGTAAAACAGCCAGAAAAGTTAGCAGATAAATGTATTTATTTTTTATATTTTATTTTATCTGATAATGTTATTATGTTTATATGAATGTTATATTTCTATGAACCTGTAGACTGCTATTTTCATTATAATGACTGTGATACTGTAAGATATACGGTACTTTAACTAGTTGGCCGGGTTAAATTAGTAAAAAGTGACACAAAAGTTTAGGCCATAAAAAGCCCTATGATTTATCAATATGTATAATAGTAGGGTCTCTTTATAAAACGTAACAGACGACATAGAAATAGAAAGTCCATAGGCCTAATTTTGAAGTTTTGATCATACAAAGAAATGATGAAATGAGTCGAAACCATACATTTCATTTCAATCGAACTTTATCCGATTTCGAGAATGAAACAAAATAAATGACGTCATTTCTTTATATTCTATTGAATTTAGTTTAGTTTCTATGAACAATAATTACTAAAATGAATATGATAGCAAAACAATTAAACTCCTATTCACACGAAGTTATTATAATAACTAATAAAAGATCTCGTGATCCCATTTAATAGAAGTTTATCCGAACAGGGGGTAACAAATGTAATACCTCCTGCACGGAATAAGTAATTGTAATTAAAAATGGTCTTCTGATTCGTCATCGCCTTACCGATAACAATGCTAGACCTAATGACAAAAACAAATTAATTCTTCGGAATATTTTTTTAATCAGCACGTTTCCGGAAATGGCCTTTTAATAATTTAGATTGTTTGAAATCAAGAAGCCATACTTTGGAAGCCATATCCCGCGATGGTTTATATCCTTCAATTTCCACAGGAAATTTGTTTATAATAAAAAAGGCGGGAATGCACGGCTAAAAAGGCGCGAAAGAAAAAAAATTGTCTCAGTTATTCTTTGTGATTAATTTACAATAATTGGCATTGATTACTTAAGTTCCAACTAAATATTATTATTACAAGGAAGAGTGACAATACATTGTGATTTCACACTTCCTTGATTATTACACATGTGTATTTGAGCACTTTTATGTGTGATATGTGCTCTTTATTAGTTATCCGCTTGGTATACCAAGCGGATAACTCCTTGTTATTGTATGGGATCAATAGTTTTTTAGTTATCCGCTTGGTATACCAAGCGGATAACTCCTTGTTATTGTATGAGATCAATATTTTTTTTCTGTATTATTCTTCTTTCCTTCCTTCCTTTTTGTGAGTCGTGTTCCTCTAAAATGTGTAAACATAACATTTCATATCTTTGACAACATATGGGCATTTACGTGAAGTTGTGCACCTCCTATTTTTGAATGACGTCATAGTTGCGCAACGTGACTTACGCGCAATTTTATGAATTTCAATGATTGATCATAGATTAAAAACCAAAAGTCATTTAGTATTGACACTTTGACAAAATTTAAGTCATATCAGGGGCAAACTTTCTACGGATTAAAAATGGCATGTTTCACAAGAAGTTACGCGCGCACGCGCATTTAAAATTTCAAAATGCGCAAAATTAATTTCTGATCAACTTTTTACGCGTTTCTTGTCATTTTGAGCATGTCAAAAATTCCCACGGGCGCGCAATTTTTTACCCGCGCGGTGCGCACGTAGCGTTAAAAACATATTTTTTTCTCTTGAATTATATTTTTCAAGCCTTTCCTAGTAATTTTGAAAACAATTTAGACCTTTTCCAGTTTAAATAATGCCATACGAACACGTTGAATTAGACAATTCGTGCGCGTTTTTTATGAAAAAGCTTAAAAAATCGTCAAAATTATGTCTTTTTTTAAACAGTCATAGTTTCTAAAGTAAACCGTTAACCGTTTATTTTTATTACAAAATCTAGAAGTTGATGAGTTGTAGATATCGGATCATGCATCAATAAGGCTAAAAAAACCTTGTGACGTCATCGTATGGCCACACGAATGTAAAATATAGGATTTTTGTCTCTTTCGTTATTGCTCATCACATTCAATGGAGCGCATCACGCTTATCTGTATTCCTTTTTCACCTACATTTATATATTGTGTAGGTCAATCAACTTTCTTTTGCATGAGATAAAAATATTTTAATTTTTATGACGTCATCATGCCTAAAAATTTTAATTACGTGGGTCATTAATTTCATCTTTACAGTAAATTTTAATCTGTAATAGCTCGTAAGAATAAAATGTGATAATCACGATTAAAACGTTTTCTGGAAGCTATTGGATTGTAGATACGAATTCATGTAAACATTTTGCCAATCGGATGTTGTGACGTCATCATATGGCCAGTTGAATAAAAAAAGTCGTATTTTCATATTTTGCGTAATAGTTCATCACATTTAAAAGGGTGCGCATCTATATTTTACGTATTCAAATTTCTTCTACACGTTAATATGTTGTTCCTGAGATAATTTCCTTCTGAAATTGCTATCTAAGTGTTTCATTTTGATACCGTCGCCATGTTAAAAATTGGAATAAATGGCGGGTCCCGTAATTTCACCTATTCTACACTGTATGTAATATGTATACAGCTTATACTGTTTGCATGTATATACTATATGACACAAAATTGACAGAATTCAGCACTAACAGCATATCATATTCTTCAGTTCTTGTCATAATGCCATAATCTTTATCTGTGTGCAATATTCCAACGTATGACGTGCATGTGGCGTTTGTCGTGGTGCGGATAACTAACTCGTCAAAGTGACGAGTTTCATGTCTAGTTTCTGTATTATTCTTGGATCCTTCCTTCCTTTTTGTGAGTCGCGTTTCTCTAAAATGTGTAAACATAACATTTCATAACTTTGACAACATATGGGCATTTACGTGAAGTTGTGCACCTCCTATTTTTGAATGACGTCATAGTTGCGCAACGTGACTTACGCGCAATTTTATGAATTTCAATGATTGATTATAGATTAAAAACCAAAAGTCATTTAGTATTGACACTTTGACAAAATTTAAGTCATATCAGGGGCAAACTTTCTACGGATTAAAAATGGCATGTTTCACAAGAAGTTACGCGCGCACGCGCATTTAAAATTTCAAAATGCGCAAAATTAATTTCTAATCAACTTTTTATGCGTTTCTTGTCATTTTGAGCATGTCAAAAATTCCCACGGGCGCGCAATTTTTTACGCACGCGGTGCGCACGTAGCGTTAAAAACATATTTTTTTCTCTTGAATTATATTTTTCAAGTCTTTCCTAGTAATTTTGAAAACAATTTAGACCTTTTCCAGTTTAAATAACGCCATACGAACACGTTGAATTAGACAATTCGTGCGCGTTTTTTATGAAAAAGCTTAAAAAATCGTCAAAATTATGTCTTTTTTTAAACAGTCATAGTTTCTAAAGTAAACCGTGAACCGTTTATTTTTATTACAAAATCTAGAAGTTGATGAGTTGTAGATATCGGATCATGCATCGATAAGGCTAAAAAAACATTGTGACGTCATCGTATGGCCACACGAATGTAAAAATTAGGATTTTTGTCTCTTTCGTTATTGCTCATCACATTCAATGGAGCGCATCACGCTTATCTGTATTCCTTTTTCTCCTAAATTTATATATTGTGTAGGTCAATCAACTTTCTTTAGCATGAGATAAAAATATTTTAATTTTTATGACGTCATCATGCCTAAAAATTTTAATTACGTGGGTCATTAATTTCATCTTTACAGTAAATTTTAATCTGTAATAGCTCGTAAGAATAAAATGTGATAATCACGATTAAAACGTTTTCTGGAAGCTATTGGATTGTAGATACGAATTCATGTAAACATTTTGCCAATCGGATGTTGTGACGTCATCATATGGCCAGTTGAATAAAAAAAGTTGTATTTTCATATTTTGCGTAATAGTTCATCACATTTAAAAGGGTGCGCATCTATATTTTACGTATTCAAATTTCTTCTACACGTTAATATGTTGTTCCTCCTCCTCCAGAAATTGCTATTTAAGTGTTTCATTTTGATACCGTCGCCATGTTAAAAATTGGAATAAATGGCGGGTCCCGTAATTTCACCTATTCTACACTGTATGTAATATGTATACAGATTATACTCTTTGCATGTATATACTATATGACACAAATTGACAGAATTCAGCACTAACAGCATATCATATTCTTCAGTTCTTGTCATAATGCCATAATCTTTATCTGTGTGCAATATTCCAACGTATGACGTGCACGTGGCGTTTGTCGTTGTGCGGATAACTAACTCGTCAAAGTGACGAGTTTCATGTCTAGTTCTTTTATATATTGTTTGATTATATCAATCAATCAATCAATTCGTATTTATAATGCGCCGAATTATTTCCAAAAAGATAAGTTCTAAGGCGCAAGCAATGCCAGAACCGCTAGCACTCGTAAATTTGTTGGAATAAATATGATTTCAGATGCCTTTTAAACAAGTATTAATTATTAAAACAATATAAACCATTCAATGGAATTGAATCAATCTATTGCCAATGTTCAGATATTGTTTTTGCAAAAAAATATACATAAATAAAATAGCGTGATTTTGTCATGTTCTCTCATCAATTTTAAATTTAGTATTTTGTGTATACCTCTTAGGTCTATCTGCCATAAGCAAGTTAAATTTAAAATATATTTTGCCAATATTTCACATATTCTTTTAGAAAAAGATTAAATTGTGTGATTGCGTCATTGCTCTCTCTCATCATCATCAATAATTTTAAATTGACGGTATAATATAACTCTTGTTTTTTAGGCCTATCTGTCTAAACTATATGCATTCTTGATCGTTGTCTCAACAATTGATCATCATTTTTAATTTTAGATTATGCTAAAACGGAAGTCATGTGACTGAAATTGTATGATTCAACGGATGTTTTGTAGTGTTTTCATTAAATTCATCATTTAACATTAATCCGACACACGAATTGGCCAATTTTCTATTTAAAGGATGAAATTAATTTATTTTAGAGATTAAGAATAATCTGTGTTTTTTGTTCCTTTCGCTATGTTGAGCGAAAGACAAGATCTTCCGGTTTATTTGTTTATTTATTTATTTTGTTGATGTTCAAAGCCCAATATTAAAAACAATAAAGCCACAAATAACAAGGCTTCGTCGTTAACATTTTCACGCGCGCGTACAAGAAACGTTTGAACGCGCGTGTACCATAAACGTTTGAACGCGCGCGTACAAGAAACGTTTGGACGCGCGCGTGAATTATATGTCTCAGATAAATGAAGGGCTTCCCGTGGTATAAGCTAACACAATTATCACAGTAGTCCATCAATACCGATCGATTTACTTTACTTCCGAATCCAAACGTCAAAAAACCAAATATCAATATTTCGTTGCGGTACATTGGTCATCGGAATGACCAGTATAATCAGCCAAAACAACCTTATTAATTTAGACCGGAAGTTGATTAACCGTCATTGATGATATATTAATCTGTAATTGACTAGAGACCATGGACAATTACTTATTTTAGAATTACTTAAACTAAATTTGATAAATATTAACTCAGGTGTGACTCCTCAGTTGTTCCGGTTGTAACTGATCAATGATGCATCGAAATAATCTTTTTACAAAAATGTAAACATTTATAGCATACAGACAAATGAAGAAATTTATTGTGAGCATGTGTGTGGGGTGACGAAATATGACGTCTAAATACATACCAACACTAATCATTGAGAGTTGAATTGAGAGAATTAAATTCGTTTTGGGAAATTATTTTTTTTAATGGAAGTCGAATGACACCACCCAGGATGGAAATGATTCTAAATCGGTCTTTGACTTCTTCGTAGTCAATAGTTCCTTTATGGAAATGATACAGTTGGTTAAATTGAAGGGATCAATATACTCATGCATTTCATCATATCTATGAATCATCTTCGGCGGCGGCATAGTTGCTCATCCGGGGGTATGAGTTAGGATGGTGTGTACTGTACTGTAGGCCTACTACTTACCGTGCACCGCCAGGCCTATTCAGCATCTCAACCGTGCTGAGTTGGTTTTTTTAAAGGCTGGTCCGGTATATTAATTGCTAGCCTAAGAACCATGTTATTGATTTATATATACATGAATTATGTACCAAAGAGTTTTTAAATGTATTTTACATCCATAATTAATGAAACCGAAACTAATGAAGAATTAAGTTAGTACGTTATTTTGCACGCAATGCGTTGCTATTCATTTTTAGGAACTTTGTACAGGGAGGAAAGAGTCATCACTTGTTATACAAACTCAATAGAGCCTCTATTGAGGAGACACCCATATTAAGTGCACAATGAATGAAGGGAAATATTTGTTAACGCGAGCAAAAACTCGCTTAACACTACAGTGGATTCAAGGAGACACTTAATTCCCGTAAATGGAGGGACAGCAGAGTACTCTTTTAACGCTACGACCAACCCTTATAGGGAACACCCCTATTTAAGGTAATTTTTGTGGAGGTAGACACAACTAATATTCTGCAGTTAATTACCTTATATACCGCGTATATGTACAGAATACCGATTGCATACCGCGGTAAAATAATGTTTTACTGCGGTAAGGACTGGTCTTATGATATAGCGTAATACTTCAACTTTAATAAGTCAGAGAGTAACAGTTATATAAGTACTTATTTTAAAATAAAAGCCGCACATTGTATAGTACAATATTATAGTTATGAAACATAACCCTATACATATTTATATAGTATATATAGTACACTGTAGTGTATTTTTAGTACATAACATTATTGATGGCCAATATCGAAATTTGAATGACAGTTGAACAAACTGTCACGGTGATCGAGCACATTGTTACCAAACTTAAGTATTGTAGCTTGGCTCTTTTGTCACAATCTCAACCATTGTCGTTCGTTTAATACCAGCAAACAATAAACCAACAATTGATCGAAATCATCTTTATATCAGACTACGTTCATCAAATCTACTTCCTGACAAATATTGACTCAACTCACAGACTCAACAAATTAAAACCAACGGTAAACTAGACATGAAACTCGTCACTTTGACGAGTTAGTTATCCGCACCACGACAAACGCCACGTGCACGTCATATGTTGGAATATTGCACACAGATAAAGATTATGGCATTATGACAAGAACTGAAGAATATGACATGCTGTTAGTGCTGAATTTTGTGTCATATAGTATATACATGCAAACAGTATAAGATACATATTACATACAGTGTAGAATAGGTGAAATTACGGGACCCGCCATTTATTCCAATTTTTAACATGGCGACGGTATCAAAATGAAACACTTAGATAGCAATTTCAGAAGGAAATTATCTCAGGAACAACATATTAACGTGTAGAAGAAATTTGAATACGTAAAATATAGATGCGCACCCTTTTAAATGTGATGAACTATTACGCAAAATATGAAAATACAACTTTTTTTATTCAACTGGCCATATGATGACGTCACAACATCCGATTGGCAAAATGTTTACATGAATTCGTATCTACAATCCAATAGCTTCCAGAAAACGTTTTAATCGTGATTATCACATTTTATTCTTACGAGGTATTACAGATTAAAATTTACTGTAAAGATGAAATTAATGACCCACGTAATTAAAATTTTTAGGCATGATGACGTCATAAAAATTAAAATATTTTTATCTCATGCTAAAGAAAGTTGATTGACCTACACAATATATAAATGTAGGAGAAAAAGGAATACAGATAAGCGCGATGCGCTCCATTGAATGTGATGAGCAATAACGAAAGAGACAAAAATCCTATATTTTACATTCGTGTGGCCATACGATGACGTCACAATGTTTTTTTAGCCTTATTGATGCATGATCCGATATCTACAACTCATCAACTTCTAGATTTTGTAATAAAAATAAACGGTTAACGGTTTACTTTAGAAACTATGACTGTTTAAAAAAAGACATAATTTTGACGATTTTTTAAGCTTTTTCATAAAAAACGCGCACGAATTGTCTAATTCAACGTGTTCGTATGGCGTTATTTAAACTGGAAAAGGTCTAAATTGTTTTCAAAATCACTGGGAAAGGCTTGAAAAATATAATTCAAGAGAAAAAAATATGTTTTTAACGCTATGTGCGCACCGCGCGCATAAAAAATTGCGCGCCCGTGGGAATTTTTGGCATGCTCAAAATGACAAGAAACGCGTAAAAAGTTGATCAGAAATTAATTTTGCGCATTTTGAAATTTTAAATGCGCGTGCGCGCGTAACTTCTTGTCAAACATGCCATTTTTAATCCGTAGAAAGTTTGCCCCTGATATGACTTAAATTTTGTCAAAGTGTCAATACTAAATGACTTTTGGTTTTTAATCTATGATCAATCATTGAAATTCATAAAATTGCGCATAAGTCACGTTGCGCAACTATGACGTCATTCAAAAATAGGAGGTGCACAACTTCACGTAAATGCCCATATGTTGTCAAAGTTATGAAATGTTATGTTTACACATTTTAGAGGAACACGACTCACAAAAAGGAAGGAAGGAAAGAAGAACTAGACATGAAACTCGTCACTTTGACGAGTTAGTTATCCGCACAACGACAAACGCCACGTGCACGTCATACGTTGGAATATTGCACACAGATAAAGATTATGGCATTATGACAAGAACTGAAGAATATGATATGCTGTTAGTGCTGAATTCTGTCAATTTGTGTCATATAGTATATACGATGCAAACAGTATAATCTGTATACATATTACATACAGTGTAGAATAGGGCTGTTTGAAGAGGGCTCTGTCCCATGCTGTGAAATAGAGCCATTATATGGCTCTGCTGTGAAATTATATAGCTTCGCCAAGTTTTATTTTTAACCCTGTACTTCCGATACAGTGTTTTAAATGCAAATTGAGGAACAGGAGAATGTTAGCGTGCCGTAGTTGTTTGTACACGTTTTGTTTATGTTTGGTAACAAAGTTATCAATTCAATGTGTCCAGAAATTGGAATTAAATTGCTTGAACTATAATTGGCCGATAAGAATTGAAATAGGTAAGAGGCAAAGATTTAATGTGAATTGTTGTGTATTTAAGTCAATAATTATACTGTTTAGTATTAATTGGTTAGGCCCTAGCTAGGCCTAGGCCATCTAGGCTAGTTTAGTAGAAGAAGTAGGGCGCGGTGTGCGGTACTAATTTTGTCAATTAAAAAACAAATTTTTTTTAAATATATTAATATATTCATTTTCTTCTTTATGTCTACAAACAATTATTTATAACATCTGATTTTTGAAGAGATATTGCATTACTTGAAAAAATGCGATTAATTAACTAATTTGCAATGATTAATAATATGTTTTTATATACTGCGCCACCTATTGTCTGACTTCTAAAACAGGGTACCATTTTGGTTCTTTGGTATTTGTAGTCCTTTTATCATATCATATCAGCAGTTAGCCATATATCCATGTGCAGCGGCCATTTTTTTAAACAACGAAGTAAGAGTTAAGAACTAACTATTAAAGTCAAATTTTGGGTTACTTTTACATATTTTGATTCATTTTAGTGTAGATTTTTTATACTTTGAACTTGACCTCACATTTTACTGGTTTTACTTTTTAGAAGCGATGTTCATGGAAAATTGTATTTTTTCCCCCACCCAGTAGTGATGTGACATTTGGTAGTAGGCCTAGCTAGCTAGGGGCCTAGCCTATACTATAGGTAAAAATTATTTGATTGGTGAATATTTTATACATTTTCATAAGTAAACAGTATCAGGTGTGTGGGTACTGGAACTTGTCAGGTACTCTCTACTCTAGCCTAGCTAGTAGTAGTGTAGTTAGGCTAGGTGTAGGTAGGCTAATAAGAATTTTGGTCCTGCTATTGTAGCTAGCTAGGTTAGTCGTACAGTTATAGGCTAGGCAATTAGGCTAGTAGTAATAGTAGTAACTTGGCTGTATGGTATCGGTTTAGGATAGCCGTACTGAGCAGGGAATGATATAGTCGAGCTACTTACTAGGGTAGCTCCGTTATACCAATATCAGTTTGGGCCTTAATTGGTTGGGCGGACAATTTATGGCTGCCAAAACCTGTTCGGCTGGACCAATTTTTCTGCCAATGTTGGTCCGGCCTGGATAAAATTAGTCCGGGCAGTAGGACTGTTTTTGGCCGCCAAACATGGTTCGATCTTACAAATATATTATACGCCAAAGTAGTAAAAAACGGCCATGATTATGCAATATATTGGCAATTATAGGTTTTATTTGTTATTTTAATATTATTAATTAAATCTGTTTTTTATTAACTGTTTTTATTATTATTTAGTAGCCACTCATCAATATTTTTTACTAGTTATTATTAGGCCGAGGAAAAAAAAAAGACCTCAATCATAAAATAAAATTTAGCTGGCAATATTAGCATCTCATACGAGTATCATGTGAGTGTGTGGCAGGCCAATTTCTGACTGAAGTTATAGTTTTTATTTATTCTTATTTATATATATCATGGGATGTTTTTGTAGCCATAAAAAAACTTATTGTAGGCCTAGTAATTCAATTAAAATCAACAAATTTTGGAAGTGGTGGAATGCCTTTGGCCACAAATTTAGAGCAAAAACTGGTCAGCCCGGACTGATTTAGGCCCTGGAAAAAAGTTGATGTGACACTCTTTTATACGCTTAGCCTAGACTCAGGCTTAGTAGTAGTAATATTCGTTCGTGTCGAAGGGTAAACAACAATCAATAGGCCTATACTTTTTAGTAGCATATAATAATAGCCTATAGTATATATCTATGTTTTTGAATTTTCGGAAATTGTGTTATATTGAATATTATTGAACATGATTTTTGTCATCTATGCCGTTGTTGTTGACGTCAAATGTCTTGTGTATTACAATATGTTTAGTGTGTTAATGATGTATATGTATTTGCTAGCCTTTGTTGTTTTTTAGCACCTGTCTGAAATATGAAAATTAAAATGTGTAAGGTACAAATGACTGCAGCTACCATTATGGTTCTTTAAATCTGCTCTTATGTCGGTAATTATTTACTCTAAATATTCAAGTTTCTAAATTTTGTTTGTGATTTGATACCAATTGTTATTACCAATCAGTTATCTAATGTATAACATTTTTCTTTTTTTTTCTTTGAGGTTGTTCAATTGAAGTATTTGTTAGTGCTTGACATCAGTTGTTGCCTGTTAATTTGTGTTAGTAATAGCAGACAAGGATTAATTTTTAATGCAATAACTTTTGAAATACTGTAAGTAAAAAGGAAGTGTGAAGTGGTGTCTTCTATGTTATGCACTATATGGCCCCTAGGAGAGGTGCATTGCCATTATGTGTGTGTCATTTATAAATAATTTTTGAAGCAGTGGTGTTTCAAAAAACCTAGATCAAATGAATAATGTGTGTAAATTTCTGTAATTTTACCACCCATTATATTATAAACAAGATGATCTTAGTGCTTCAAAATAGGTGCGTCATGGTTAACTAAAGGTAAGTCATATTTTTTTTGCACGAGTGGGTAATCGGTCAAGTGACGCACCTCTCCTTGGGTCATACAATTTACAAGTTCATTAATCAGTTCTATTACATTCACTTGAGAAAGAGATTGTTATATTGTTTTGTTTAGACATAATTAAAACATGGGGAAAATGTAGGCCCTAATTAGTTGATAGTTTTTTAATTTTGTCTGTCATTTTTAGGAAATTCATTTTAAACTTCTTTAAATATTATTGGAGGATTATCTAGTACAGTAGTCATTTTGGTTGGATAATAAACATTTTTTAACTGTATTGTTATTCCAATTAATGTGTTTTTAAGTTGTGCAGGATTTGTATTGATTTAAAGTTTGTGTATGTTTGTATTTTATAGATTGTTGTTTTGTTATTGAAGATAAAGTGTGGAAGGGAAGTAATTCCGTAACTTGTCAGCAATATTATTTATGTAAGTGTTAGTATTGTATATATTATTGTAGGAAAATAATTTTGCTTTATAATTTTGTTTAGTTTGATTATGTATGATTAGGGCTGAAAGAAGTTGAAATTATATATTTATGTTAGATAAATTTGTATATTGTAAAAAACATGTATGTTGAAAAACACTAATTAATATTCAAAGCAGTTGCTATGATTTCTAAATTACACAGTTTACACATTAAAATTAACCATAATAGTTGCAATATTAAATAATCCAATGTGTTAAAAAAAGCAATCGTTACATTTAAATAGGTACAATTTATCTGTCTAGCTTCCTTACATTTTTAGTTAGCTCAGTCTAAAATAGGTCTTGAACCTCAAACCACTGACTTTTCCATGATGTTTGTCAGATGTATGGTCCTATCATCCTGAATTTGGTGGTGGTTTTAATTAGGTTGGTAGACTAGTTCCACAAGAAAATTATGTGTTTGAAGTACATTGAAGTACTTGTAAATGCATTAATTTTGTCAATTACAATTTTTCAGTGTATCTATGTCTTCAGTTTGAATAACATTAATGATTAATTTTTCTTTATCTTTCGTTGCAGGTACCTGACAGTATTGTATTATTTAACCCGCTAGGTCTTAGAAAGATCTGGATTCTCATAAGAGGTCCTGCTCTCATAAGAGAGTGCCAACGAGGGTTAGCCGTAAAGTAATAATCATATAAGTGTATACGTAAATTTTTTATAGGTGTTCTATTGAAAACTTTGCATAAGCAACATTTTAAACAGAAGTTTAAAATAAAATTTATTATTTGTACAAACAAATATCAGCAGAAGCTGAAAACAGCAGAAACAATTTGTATAAACAAATATCAGCAGAAGCTGAAAACAACAGAAACGATTTGTATAAACAAATATCAACAGAAGTTGATCATAACAAACGATTTATAACATCAAATACAAAATATAATTGACAGATATTTTTATATAGGTGTTTTGAAAGATATTGTAAAAGACAAAGTTTCAAAGAAATCTAAATATTTTGTATAAACAAGCAGTCAAATATTTTTTAGAATCCAATAGGTGTAACAAATAAAGCAATAGTGTTGTTAAGAAGCAAATAGAAGTGTAAACCAAAGAGAATAATTTGATGAAAAAATAATTGTATGTAGATATCTTAATATACAAATTAAGGCGAAATTTGTAAAATCAGAAAACAATTTATACTTAAAATTTTGTTTTGATTGATAATTTGCAATATTAAATAGAACCTAATTGTAATATTGATTAAATTTTATAAAATTTTTAATTGATTAAAACAATTTGCCAAATCAAATATCAAGTAGAACATAACTATTTCATTTATTAAAATTGCAGAAGACAATTCAATTGTAGAATATGTTATACACATTGTGTATAATGGATGCCCAATTAGTAGCAATCGTTAATGGTATCTTGTTTTTAATAATTTTAATAAGTTATTTATGTCAAGATGTGAATAAAGAAATTAAAAGTATAGAGTGCAATTTTGTTGACGCCACTGATAATGTTGATTGTGAAATTATAGATACAAGTGAATTTAAAGCTGTAATTGACGACATTTTGGAACTACTTGATCAATGTTGTTCATCTGAGAATGCCAACAATATAAGCACTAATAAAAATGAAGGTGGTAGTGATGCAGATGATTGTGATACAACTGAATTTAAAGCAATAGTTAATGATAATCTGAAAATATCTGATGGCACAGCGTTCGTTTTAGAGTTTGATAAATGTGATGTATGTGATATTAAAGTGAAAAGAGATGACAATTACGTAATATGTGACTGTTGTAGTAAACATTTTCATGCGACATGTTTAAGAGATATTTTTGAAAACAAATGTGATTCTAGATTCATTTGGATTTGTTCAATGTGTGGAAAAAGTAATTATGCTGATAATATGTTGGGTGAGATAGGTATTTGTTGTCATTCCAATAGGTATATGATTTTAGAACATGATGAGTGTTCCACTGATTTCCAAGAATTATCAAAAAATGAAAATCAATGTAAGCCAAAGGATAATGTCAAATTAAAATATCAACAAACAGAAAATGAAGATTTGTTTGATAATGAATGGGTAAGAGTAAAATCAAGGAAAAAGACTGTTAATCGCAAAAAGACTGTTAATCGCAAAAAGAGAACAAATGGAATTAGAGGAAATAAGAAAAGGAGAAACTGTGTTATAAATGGTATAGGTATAGAACCAGGTGTAAAATATATTGGTAAAGGTGTAAAGGATTTCTATGAAAGACGAAATAATAAAGCAAATGCAAATGGTTACAGAGAATACAATGAATGTGTTGAAACGAATGTAGTGCGCAGTTTACAAACAATTTTCGACGGAAGTGCAGATGTATGTATGAAATGTGATATTTTGAAAAATAAAGAAGTGAAAATACAACACCTTTCAGGCGGTGGTTCTAATTCGAAACAGTCACGAAACAGCAAGGGTCGTTTTGTTAAAGGTAAGAAGCCAGATATCCAAAAATCACAAGATAATGCGGATTTGAATTTGAAACGCCACAAGAATGAATACTATAAAACAGAGAGAATTGGTGAAAATATTATTTCAAAGGACATGACAATAAATGATAATTTTAAGACATGTAAAGACAACGGTAACACAACAGCCGACGATGTGAGTAAAATACCAAATACTAGCAAAATGAATGACACTAGTAGTATATTTGATACTCGATGTAATGTTACAGATCATGAAAATGAAGAATGTGCAGCAGGTTGTGATTGTAAGGAATATGAAGTATTTGAAGAAGTAATGCTAATTGATGACGAACCAAATCAAGCATCCACTGAGAAAATGTGGTCCAACACTATAACTGAAACTAAATTTGACCAATATAATATTGATGTGGATATTTCAACACAAAATGATACATTTTCAGAGGTATTGATAATCGATGAGGGATCATCCAGTACAAGGAAGAAAATTCAACCGAGAAATGTACTTATAGGGTATAATAGTAGTGATAACAATGTAACTATAGCACAGGGTAGTTTTAATCAAGGAGATTTTAGATTTGGCTATGCACGTGGTAAACAATGTGTTGCTAATAGTCTTGTAGCTATTCTTTATACAACAAAGGTAAATGGAAATGAATTTAACAGAAAAGATCTTGACACAATATTGACACTTGGGAATGAGTTGTACTACTATATTCAGAAGGATTCCACTATGGATGAGGATCTTTTAATGATATCTGAATTGCCGAAAGAGTTGGATATTTTGGATAGCATATTTGTAATATCTCCCAAAGAATCAGTGTTTGGCTTAATAGATGGTAATCTTGAATTTATGGCTGAATATGGAGGGTTGTCATTAAAACAAGCTGTTGAACAAGAATTACACCATCATGATGCTTGTTTTATAAATTTTAACAGAAGTACATTTGCTGTTATTAAACGTGTAAATGGTTTTCTTATATTTGATCCACATGCAAGAGATCGTGTAGGTTGTGTTAGTGAACATGGAAAGAGCATTCTAATTTTCAGTACATCTTGGCAAGGTGTGTACAGTCATTGTTTAAGACTAGCAAGATCAATGAATTGTAATTTACATGTAACAGAATTTGAATTGACTGGTGTAAATGTGCAAAACAAGTCTATGGTTTTATGTTCGTCTTCGGTTACGTTAGATGATAATTGTGAACAAAACAACTCTGACAATTACGATGTTGATGCACCAGGTACATCTTCCCAGTTTAAATGTAGCAAAACAGTATTTGACAACAATTTTGATTCTACAATGAAAGACCACAAGTATAGGAATGAAAAAGAGGATGTTTTAACAAGTAATGAATGTCAAAGTGATGATGAAATTGAAATTGTTAATGTTCAGTATAGAGAAAGACCTGACAAGAATTTTAAATTTGTTCCACTTTTAAAAGCACAAAGAAAAAGTATGTGTCATAAAGTTGGCATTAATTGTGAACATACCGGTATAAATTGTGGTATTAATCGAGCAAGACATATTGGACATCCTTGTCAAATTAGGAATATTACAGGTGATGGTAATTGTTTTTATCGAGCAATTTCATACATTATTTCTGGAACTGAAGATAATCATTTAATTTTAAGAAAAGCAATTGGTAACCATTTATTGGAAACAAATGACTTGTTTAGTAATACATTAAGTGATGAATATAAAACAGTTAAGGAATATGTGATTAAAAAGAGAGTAATGGATAATGGAACGTGGGCCTCTAATACTGAAATAAGTGCAATGGCAAACTTGCTTTACACAGATATTTATTCTTTCAATGATCAACTTTTGACATGGCAATTGTTTTCTGCAAAAAAACCCGGAATAATAAATTACGTTACAACTGACAACGGTATATATATTTTGTACACCAGCAATGTACATTTTAATGTAGTGGAATCTGTTGATGTCAATTTAAGCCATATTCAGGAAGCAATAATAATTCAGGATAGTGATGATGTGGTTATCTCATCAGAAATGAATGTAGATAATATTGTTATGAACGATAATTTGACAAAACATAACAATAAAAGAAAAAGAAACGAAATAAATAAGGAAGTATTTGGAGATGCTGTAGGACCCAAACAAAAACGAAGTAGAAATGTTGGAAGACTTTGTTCTAATAACGAAGTAAAGAAATTACGAAACAATAAAAAAACATCTGAAAGAAATAAAAGACAAAATAAAAGAAATCGAATGAGGATGGAACGTTCAAATGAAACTAAAGAGAAGGTAGAAAATAGACAAGTGAAAGCAGATGCCCAACGAAAGAAATACAAATATCAAAATGACTATGTATACAGAGAAGAAAAGAAACGGATAGCTAAAGAGGCACACAAGATGAGATATGCTGATGATAACGATTATAAATTTCGAAAAAGAAAGGAGAACAGAAAAAGACAACAGAAAGCGTATAGATGCGAACCAATGTATAATCTGAAAGTACGACGTAAGTTGAGACAAAATTATCACAACAATTTGGATTACCAAACAACCAAAAAAGCAAAAAGTCTGCAAAAGTATCGCAATAATTCAACATTCAGACAAAACCTGTGTACAAAATTGGCAACAAAATATCGCAATAATTCAACATTCAGACAAAACCTGTGTACAAAATTAGCAGCAAAGTATCGCAATAATTCAGAATTTCGTGAAAGTTGTAAGCAAAGATTTATAGAGAGGTATCATGACGATTCACTGTTCCGGAAAAAGGTTTCGAAAAAGACTACAAAACATCGTAAAATAAGGAAAGCAGAGAAACGTAATTTTGAATTTGTTTTACAAAACTTCAGGGAAACAATTTCTTGTGGTCCCGAATATGTTTGTTGTGTATGTTTTAAAATGTTATTCAGAAATCAAGTTGTAAAATGCACGAAAGCTAAGTACGAGAACAGGTCATGTATAGATGAAAAATATTTGCATATTTGCAACAATAAATGTAATAAACCTTGTCAATTTTCAAAATCACCAAGATGCCGTTTATGGATTTGTTTTACGTGTCACAAGAAATTATTAAATGGAAAAGTCCCTGCAGAAGCCAATTCAAACAATTTAGAACTACATGATATTCCTCCTGAGCTAAAGTGTTTAAATAATTTAGAACAGCACTTGATTGGATTAAATATCCCTTTTATGAAATTGATGAATTTACCCAAAGGTGGGCAGCATGGAATACATGGACCAGTTGTATGCGTACCATCAAATACTATTGAAACTGTAAAACTTCTGCCTAGACCAGAGGCTGATGATCAGTTAATATCCGTAAAATTGAAACGAAAATTGTCGTACAAAGGTTATTATAAATATAAATTTGTTAACACAGCCAATGTTATTCAAGCTCTTGAATATTTACAAGATCATAACAAATGGTATTTTGATGTAGCAATTGATGAAAAGTGGCACAATTATTTATCTAAAGAAAACATTGAAAGCGCAACTACTAATGTAGATGATCAACAAACGTGTGCAGAAAACAATGAAGAAGAAATAGAAGATCGATTGTGTGGTGTTGCATTTGACACAAGTCTACAACCTGTTGACAGGCGACAAAATTTAGTTGATGAATATTTCCGTGATATAATTTGTTGTGCGCCATGTGAAAATAATAGTCCTATTGCATTGTTGAGTAATACAAGTAATGAAGCAAAATCATTTCCGGTACTATTTCCAACAGGTCAGCCAACATTCCATGATACGAGAGATGTTAAAATAACACTTGGACGATATTTACACAATAGATTAATGCATGTAGATAACAGGTTTGCAAAAAATACAGAATTCATATTTTATGCTCAATCTATATATGAACTTCAACAAATATTATCAAGTATTTCCATTGCATTGCGAAAAGGGTCAAGTAAAAAGGATGATTTTAGTAAAGTAACTGTATCTGATTTGAAAAACATGAACAAAATTGAGGAGATTTTAAAATCTGATAAAGGTTTCAAATTTTTGAAACATATACGTGGAACTCCACCTTACTGGCAAACAACACAAAAAGATGTATTAGCAATGGTTAGACAGATTGGAAAACCAACATTCTTTCTTTCATTCTCAAGTGCTGACTTACGTTGGAAAGAAATAATGACGACATTGTTAAGTCAAACAGGTGATAAAAGAAACATTGATGATTTGGAATGGGCAGAAAAATGTAATTTGCTAAAATCAAATCCAGTGACTGTTGCCAGAATGTTTGACAAACGCTTTCATACTTTTTTGAAAAATGTTATTTTGTCTAAAGCAAACCCTATTGGTAAAGTCACAGATTATTTTTACAGAATCGAATTTCAAATGAGAGGAAGTCCACATGTTCATATGTTAGTATGGGTTGAAAATGCTCCTGTGTTTGATGAAGATGAAGATAAAAATGTTATTGATTTTATTGACAAGTATATTTCTTGTGCTGTGCCATGTCAAATTGTAGATCCTGAAATGAATGAAATTGTTACCAGTGTGCAGATTCACAGTAAAAGACATTCAAAATCGTGTAAGAAAAAAGGAACAAATTGCAGATTTAACTTCCCCAGACAGCCTTCTGAAAAAACATTTGTTATGAGACCTACAATTGTGGATAAAAATAGTGATGATAATGATGATGGTGATGCCAATAAACAAGCGCAAGAATTATTAACCTCAGTAAAAAATGCTTTGGCTACTGAAGAAACGTATGAAAGTGCCAAGGAACTTTTTCAAAGTTTAAATATTACTCAGAGTGCATATGAGGATGCAAATAATTGTATAACTACTGAAGAAAAGATTGTTTTAAAGAGAAACCCTAAAGATGTGTGGGTAAACCAATACAATCCTTCCTTACTTAGAGCATGGAATGCTAATATGGATATTCAGTATATTACAAGTGTATATGCATGCGTTACGTATGTTATAGGATATATGTCAAAATCTGAACGGGAAATGGGCTTACTTTTATCTCATGCAGCATCAGAAGTGAAAGAAGGAAATGAAAATGCTAGACAAAGCTTAAGTAAACTTGGTCATGTTTATATGAACAATCGAGAAGTATCTGCGCAAGAAAGTGTTTATCGTGTCTGTGGATTGAAATTGAAAGAATGTTCAAGGAAAGTAGAATTTATTCCAGTAGGACCTAATCCTGTTAGAATGAGCTTACCACTAAGTGTAATTAAAAACAAATTTGATGATCATCAAAGTGCATGGTTGCCAAATAAGCTCGACAAATATAAAGCTCGACCAGACAATTTTGAATTTAACACAATGTGTCTCGCAACATTCTGTTCTAATTATAGAATATTAAGTACATCAGCAATGAAAGAAAACGTGCAAAGAAAAAACGTATTCCAGTTAAAAAAACAATTAGGATTTATTCAAAAAAGAACACGGACGGACAATGCTATAATAAGGTACCCTCGGTTTCCAATGAATACAGCATCTGAAAAATATTTTATGAGTATATTGCAGTTATTTCTGCCATTCCGAACAGATAAACAGTTAAAACCACCGAAATTTCAATCGTATCAAGAATTTTATGAGCTAGGATCTGTCAAAATATGTGACAGTAAATTACAAAAAGTAAATGTTATAGTTGATAAAAACATGGAAAAGTATGACAAAAGTGCTGATGACATTGAACATGCAGAAAGTGTTTTAGCAAAATTTGGACCACAAGAAGATGCATGGGGCCTCTTATGTCCAGAAAGTGAAATTGAAAGGTTAGAGAATCCAACGCCAATTGTAGACGTTGATGATAAAGAAAGTGAATTTTTCGTTCCAGATTTTGGGCTTAAAAAAAACGAAACATCTACAATAGAGTGTAACTCATTTAATATTTCAAGACCAGAATTAAATAAAATGATTCGGTCTTTAAATGAAAAACAAAAACAAATATTTTATAAAACAAGGCAATGGTGCTTAGATAAAGTTAACGGAAAAGAACCTGAACCGTTTCACACTTTTATAACTGGAGGCGCTGGCACTGGGAAAAGTCATTTGGTTAATTGTATTTATAATGAATCAACACGTATTCTCGGGAAAATTATGGAAAATCCAGATGATATGTCAATATTGAAACTAGCTCCTACAGGAATCGCAGCATATAATATTAAAGGTCATACAATTCATAGCGCGTTGTCTATTCCTATTCATATTTCACTTCCATATCAACCACTTGGAGAAGAAAAAATAAGTGCACTTCGCAATCAGTTGGGTCAATTGCAAATTGTTATTATAGATGAAATATCAATGGTTAATCAAAAGTTACTTTGGTATATTCACGGACGACTACGCCAAATAAAGCAAGTACGTAATGATAGTGCATTTGGTAATATTTCAATAATTGCAGTTGGTGATTTTTATCAGTTACCGCCTGTGAGGGGTACTTCATTATATAAAGACAAAGTGGAAAACGCATTGTGGGTAGATAACTTTAAAAAAGTGCAGTTAGATGAAATCATGCGGCAAAAGGAAGATAAAGAATTTGCTCTATTGTTAAACAAATTGCGTACAAAAGAAAAAAATGATTGCTTGTCTGACAAAGATTTATCAGTTTTAAAATCACGTGAAACAGGTGAACAATGTGAAGATGCTGTGCATATATACCCATGTAATAAGCAGGTTAATGAATGGAATAAAAAAATGTTGCATAAAATCTGTACAGATATTATATGCATTAAAGCAGAAGATACTATAGTAAACAGCAAGAAACAAGAAAAACATTGTGATAAACCGCGGAAATCATGTCAAACTAGTTTATTAAATTATTTGTGGATTGCAGTTAATGCCAGAGTAATGTTAATTAAAAATGTAGATGTTAAAAAAGGCTTAACAAATGGATGTATGGGGCATGTTACAGAAATAATTAAGCCCAGTCAAAACGCTAAACCAATATCAATTAAAGTGAAATTTGATAACAATGACATTGGTATTCAGGCAATTGAAATGTTTCAAGAATCTATTTCAAAAAAATACAGTCGAAAGCAATTCCCAATCAAATTAGCATATGCATGCACAGTTCATAAAGTGCAAGGGATGACAATGGATAAAGCAGTAGTTTGCCTTAAAGATACTTTTGCGCCTGGACAAGCCTATGTAGCTCTCAGTCGTGTTACTTCAATATCTGGACTTACCATTGAACATGTTAATCCTAAGTTGATTTATTGTGATCCAAATATAAAGGAATATTTAAACCAGATGAATTCATACATACAATGTGAAAAAGCAGTTAATGAGTCGGAATCTAAATTTTCTATAATGTTACATAACATTCAAGGACTTAAACATCATTTTGCTGATCTTCAATGTAATGATTTGTTTATGAATTCTAGTATCATATGTCTAACTGAAACATGGCTGAATAAGGATGATGATTTTTTTGACTTAAGTATAGAGCCGTATAAATTGTATCACCAAGAAAGGTATAACTCATATTCTAATAGAAATGATTTGACATTGAAATTAAAAAATATGTCTCATGGTGGTGTTGGAGTCTATACCAAGAACAAATTTTCAAGCAGGTTAGATATTGGTATTAACGATATAGAGTTAATTTCATTTTTAATAACATGTCCAATTTCAGTTGCTGTGTCAGTAATATATAGACCTCCGAGCTATGATATTGATCAATTTTGTTACAATTTAAGGAAATTGGTAGAACAGTTAAATAAAGTAAGTACAAAATGTATCATAATGGGTGACTTTAATGAAAATCTTTTCAAACAACCTTCCAGAGTGAATAATTTAATGACAGAGAGTGGTTATCAACAACATGTTACAAGTGCTACTACTGAAAGTAATACATTGATTGATCATGTTTATAGCAAAGGTCTAGATTCAATTCAGGCAGAAGTGATTCCAATTTATTATAGTTACCATGAGGCCATTAAAATTACATTTTGATTCTAATTTTTATATTCATTCTGTAATTTTTTAGTATAATGTAATTGTTGATTATTTGATAGATATAAGGTGATACATTTAAGGGACATTATACAAACAATTCGTTTAAGAATCAATTAGAATTAAATATAATATTTTAAAAACATCTAATTTATTATTGGTCAAGTGAATGAGAATACAATTTAGAAAATAAAACTGATATAACAAACAATGTCATAATTTAAAAGTTATTCCATAATTCGAGGACAGTGTTCATGTTTTTATTTTTTTAAATTGACAACAAAAAAAAATAAAAGAAATAAAAATATTAGAACTAGATAAAAATAAACTTACAAAAGAATTATTTGTAGAAATACATAATCAGTAAAAGTAAAATGAGGTGATTTTTAAAGCAGGAGTTAAATAAGTAATTGAAATACGCTGTAATATAATGCCAGATCCAGAAAATCTTACAAGTTGTATAACAAAAATAATATATTTATTGACCTATGTATAGCAAGGTTCGATTTTATGCAAGTGAGGTAATTATAGTTACCATTTGGCCATTTAAAAAACCTTTGATTATTATCTTTAGATAATCAGATTATTAGGTAAAAGAAAAAAGGTTGAGTGATTTTTTACAAAAGCAACTAGGCCTATTAATAAAACAAACTAAAAATCTTATTTCATAGGAAAAACTAACTTTAAAACTTTGTCCTCCTCCTCTGTATCGAAGACAAAATTATTATCATCAGGTGAGTAAATCCTCAGGTGAGGGATTATTAGAATTAATATTTACTCCACCTGTCATAGGCATAGCGGTGGGGGTTGGGGGGGGGGGGGGTGTAATTGTAATGCAAAAGATAGGACATCTAAAATTTGCCATTTTCAGGCCCTGGTGGTCCCGTGTTTCAAAATCACACTGCCTTGTTTTGAAAAGGTTTCAGCCCACCCATTATATTTTGTAAATTGTAATGCTAAAGGTAGGACAGTAATTTCAGTTTGACACCTAAAATTTGCCATGTTATGCCCTGTGTCCCCTATTTCAAAATCTTGGATCCGCCACTGCATGCTTTTGGACATTTTCAGTTTTTTTTTTTTCTTTATATTATTCAGATGACATTTCAAAAAATTCAACACAAGTTGAGACGTTCAGACACGTGTTCCGGGTAAAATAAAATTCGGTACACTTACAGGTACAGGAATTAAAGGCATGACACTGATACAGCAAGAGAAATGGTGACGATAATATACTTCACAAAGAAATGCTTTGTTTAATCGTGTTGGTATCGGCGGTGCTTAATTGACATTATTAAGACAATAAAAACAATAACAACAAAATGCATCAAATTGCAAAAGGCAATGTTAAAATACTGTTTGTATTTATTTTATTTATTTGACAATGTATAATACATAATGGCCAAAAATATACAATCCTTTTTTGTGGAAACTAGTAAATAAAATTATAATGTAATTAATCTAGAGAGTCATCGACCTTTCATTTATGTAGGTTTAATCCGAGTGTAATTCAACTACTATACTGCGTAGCTCCATGCGCTAGTGATGAGCTATGTATATTTTGTATATTATAATATACACACTATATAGCATAGGCTCTGATGCAAGAAAATTATCATCATACTACATAGCTCCATGCACTGGCGATGAATTGTGTTTATTTTAATACATAGTATATAGCATTGGATCAACAAACGCCTTGTGCACGACATACGTTAGAAATAGCGCACAGAAAAAGACTACGCCATTGTGACCTAAAGAATAGAATATGTGTTGGTGTGCTCTCTGTTTTGTGTCATATATGCAATAACACCAGTGTGTTTTGTGTCCAAGTATATATAAAGTATATACAGTATACATACTGCATACAGTGTAAAATAGGTGAAATTACGGGATCCGTATTTTATTCCAATTTTTAACATGTTGACGGTTTCAAAGTGAAATGCGAAGGTAGTAATTTCGGAAGGAAATTATCTCAGCAACAACATATTAACGTTTAGAAGATATTTGAATACGTGAAATATTGATGCACGCTATTTTAAATGTAACAGAGGTGAAATGGCTCTGATAGGGACAAATTATTCTTTGCCGCCCTCTATTATATCAAAATGCATTACAAATGTTGATATCACATATACACCGTATATAGCATTGCCTCTCCGCACAACAAACGCCAAATGCACAACATACGTTAAAAAAAAGCGCATCAGAAAAAGACTACGCCATTATGACCCAAAGAATAGAATATTGTGTTGTATATGTGTAATTATATACAGTATACTATATACTGTATACATACTACATACAGTGTAAAATAGGTGAAATCACGGGACCCGCCATTTATTCCATTTTTTAACATGACGACGGTATCAAAATGAAACACTAAAATAACAATTTCGGAAGGATATTATCTCAGCAACAACATATTAGCGTGTAGAAGAAATTTGGATACGTAAAATATAGATGCGCGCTCTTTTAAATGTGATGAACTATGATGCAAAATATGAAAATACGACTTTTTTTATTCAACTGGCCATATGATGACGTCACTACATCTGATTGGCAAAATGTTCACATGAATTCGTATCTACAATCCAATAGCTTCCAGAAAACGTTTTAATCGTGATTATCACATTTTATTCTTACGAACTATAACAGATTAAAATTTACTGTAAAGATAAAATTAATGACCCACGTAATTTAAAATTTTAGGCATGATGTCGTTATAAAAATTAAAATATTTTTAACTCATGCGAAAGATAGTTGATTGACCTAGATAATATTAAAATCTCATAGAAAATGGAAGACGGATAAGTTTGATGCGCTCCATTGAATGTGATGAGCAATAACGAAAGAGACAAAAATCCTATTTTTTACATTTGTGTAGCGATACGATGACGTCACAACATCCGTAAGGAAAAAATTCTGCATGAATTCATATCTACAACTTATCTGCTTACATATTAAGTTAAAAAATTCGGGGGTAACGGTTGATCCTGAGGAGCTATAATAGATTCAAAATAGGCATAATTTTGACAATATTTTGTAACTTTTGCAACTAAAACGCATGCAAATGATCTAAATCAACGTGTACGTATGACGTCATTTTAATTTGAAATGATGTCAATCTTTTTAAAAATGACTAGGAAAGGCTGGAAAATCACAATTTAATAGAAAAAAACATGATTTTCATGCTGCGTGCGCACTGCACGCGTAAAATTGTTCGCGCGCGCGGGAAATTTTGACATGCGCAAAATGTCATGAATGGCATAAAAAGTTGATTAGAAATTAATTTTGCGCATTTTAAAATTGTAAATGCGCGTGCGCGCGTAACTTCTTGTAAAACACGCCATTTTTAGTTAACTAAAAGTTTGCCCTTAATATGACTTAAATTTTCATAAAGGGTAAAAAAAAAATTACGCTTGGTTTTTAAGCTATGATCAATCATTAAAAATCATAAAATCGCGCGTAAGTCACGTTGCGCAACTCTGACGTCATTCAAAAATAGGAGGTGCACAACTTCACGTAAATGCCCATATGTTGACAAAGTTATGAAATGTTATGTTTACAAGTTTTTGAGATACGTGAGACACAAAAATGAGGGAGAAAGAAATAAGAAAAAAAAAAAGTAACAGGACGATTACAAGGAGTTATCCGCTACTAAGCGGATAACTAATAATACAGAAAAAAAATATTGATCTCATACAATTACAAGGAGTTATCCGCTTGGTATACCAAGCGGATAACTAACAAGGACTGTACATAGGTCGTTTCGTTGTGAAAACATTGTAAATAAGTCTCTAGTGAAAATCATGATATACTGTACTTTATGTGGCACTTCACAATATAGGTCGCTTTAGTGTGGAGTAGGCCTACATAAATCTAGTAATTTTAAAACGGCCCTATAGGACTATACTCATCGTACAGGGGGAGGGGGAGGCGTGTCAGATACGTGACGATACCCTTGGTTAATGCATACCGTTTAATACATTGTATTGTCATGTTTTTATAACATCATTTTAATGTCATTTTTTTTTGTAATCCAATTCTTCGGCAAGAGGTGAGGACTACCGTATATAACGACGCGCGCGTACTGCTATTGATAATCACGACGCGCGTGTACTGATACTGATAATCACGACGCGCGCGTAGTGATACTGATAATCACGACGCGCGCGTCAACTTGTGTACGCGTAGTATTGTTTCATGCTCTATGCTAAAAATAACTCAAGTACCTAGCTGTACGGTAGCCTAATATCAACATTCATTTTAACAAATGTGACACATAAAAAGGCCTATGTTTATCTTGAAGGTGGATTTAGTTTGGATGAATGACTGTTAACGGATATAATATCTTAAAGCTATAGTATCGACCTTGTAGTAGACACTAAAGAATCAATTGTTCCTTTTTTAAAACATTCGATCCAAACAATCCGGTCGATGCGTTTGATTGTTGTTGCTATTGTTCTCTTTAATATAACCAGGAAGTTTGTTCGGTTAATTCATTATAGCGTTTCATCACCATAGCAACTAGAAAGGGAATGTCATAAGTTCGATGTCTGTCAATGTACCATGTTTAAAATGTTTAGAAATAATTGTACAAATATGAATGGTTGTACTATTATTAGTCAAGTTGATTGATTCGACATTATTAATGGATTTGACAAAAAAAATCATGATGCTAAATCAATTGAACCATTGACGGCGGATAGTTACAGAGAAACAAACAATAAAAAAAACACAAACTTAAAGCGCGTACACATTTTGATGTTCATTGCCTTTTTTACGCGCTTGTGTCAACTTATTTTTTTAGAACCATAATAATACAATCTTTCATTAAATATATGCTGTAAATACAATTGTATGTCTCGAGTTTAGGTCTAATGCAAAAGTAACCGTGACGTCACTTTAGATTTCAAATCTATTGTTATGATATTGATAAATAAGCACGCGCATTTGTGTTGCATTTCATTTTGTGCTAAAAATAGTACAAAACTGTATCCAATATATGTGTATAGGTTTATGGGCCTAAATATCGATGTAATTAATCCAAATGACTGACTATTCCTAGCGATGCCAGAAGTATCGAAATATTGAATATTTACAGTACAGAATATTTAATCAGTGAATCTCTAGACAAACTCCATGGATAAGAAACTTTCGGCTAAAACCATCAAGAAATTGTCGTGCGCGTACATTGGAGTACGCGTACATTTGACAACGAGATTCGCACGCGCTCGTCAATGTACGCGCACTCAAATGCACGCGCGCGTATATTGACGCTCATGGTTATTCATGACATATTGTTCATTGACGCACGCATACAAATTTCGTGGTTATTCATGGTTGATATGCTTCATATGAGGCTTGATCCTACATCCTACATCTATAGTTACATAACCTCAGTTGGCTCGGTGGCCAAGTGGTAAGGCGTCTGTCTCGTAAACAGAAGATCATGGGTTCAAACCCCATTCGGGCCTAATTTTTATGATATTTTTACTCATCTTAGTTTTAACTGTATACGATACTATAGGCCTTAACTATATCCTTAAATATATATTGTTTAAATTAAATTACATAATATTAATGATAAAAGAGGAAGTCACTAAAAGTATACGCCTACAATAGGCATTTTTTAATGTTACTTTTAATTCAAAATGTGTGCTGCGTATATTGTAAAAGGATCTTCAAGGCTTCATTACATTGAGACCACAATGGTTTTGACAAATAGTGATAATAGTAATACATGTTACAGAGGACTACAGACGGATAAAAGAGGATAATCGAATACATTTAATGGTTTTAAGTACAGGAAGTAACTTTACAAGCTCTTAACATGGAGCTATAAAATTAATTTTATAGCTCCATACTCTTAATATAAATTAAAATCGATTTATCGATTGTAGGCTCCCGTTTCGCAACGTTGTGTTTCGATGCGGTTTCTCTTATCCCAACCATAGATTACTGGCAGCTCATGCAACATATATATATCGATCATTATCATTACGTATTATTTCCATTATCAAATAACTCTATTAATGATAATAATTTATGTTAATATCATAAGTATTGGTATATACGCGCCATACCCTATCATTATAATTATTGTGAAACAGACCAACTGCGATTAAGCCCATGGTCCTATTTATGAACTGTAAATATAATAGATATAGCGGTTATTATATTATATCGTACTTTCTTCTGTCTGTTAATTTGTTCATAATCTGGGATAGCATACAATTATTCCATAGCATTGTTATTTTTACCATTGTTTTTTTCGCACAATTGTTTTTCATCGTTGACGCCAGTGCTCTAAATACTTAGCATGCAAAAACAGGTGCTGCCTCGAACTTGTAAAAAACATGTATTGTCGTTTAATTATAAAACAATCGGCATGTGCTGCAAACAGGAATAGGCTCGCATTTTGAATATAATTTATGGACAACAACGCTAGAGAAGTAAGTATAAACACCATGGAATGGAAGTTGTAATGCCAAGGTCGGTAAATCAGTCTTATTTGTAAGGTAAGTGTTTTGATTAATTTGTTGTAATATTCGCGCGTAAAAATGCATTTCCGATAGGAAATGAATTGTAACAATTTAGACGCGCGCGCCATGTTTACTATTTCCGCCTATAATAACAATAGCCATGGATTACAATACTCCAATACTACTATACTATACAACGTACGAGAGACCATAGAGATATTATTATATATCTATGGATAGATAGACAGGGGTTATAGAATATAAAGGTAATTAGTCGACATCTCGGTTTCCGTCTTTCTATTAGTATTATTGGATGAACACATTGGATTGTGTTTAGTTTTATGGGACCGTACCGATGAATGTCTATTTGTCCATGTTTGATTTGGTCGGACCGGAATGTGTCTATTTTCTATGTTTGGTTTTATGGGACCGGGTAACGTCTATTTGTCCGGGTTACTAGACTGTATACCTTTATTAACACTGATGATTGTAATTGTCTAATCTATTCTTACAAAACAATACAGTTTTCACGGCTATAGCATCAAAGGCGCCGACATGACAGTCACGTGAAGACACAACAATTAAAGTGATTAACAAAATGTCACTTTAAAGTAAGGTGTAAATGATAGATACAGTGATTATGTTAGCAATTTGAAATCATTGATGATTGCTGACATTACGTGTAGAACATTGTGTAAACCTGATTACATCATTGTTTCTGCCCATTTATATTAGGCCTATTCCGGAGAAAAGTGAGGATGAGTAAATATGTGACTCATTTGTTAGTATAATTCCGGTTATTATTATATTCAAACTCATGTGCTGCTTTTACATTTCGTCAATACAAACAAGAATAACGGCCAATTATAAGAGACGGAACAAATAATTGAAAATTTAAAGTAGAGTATATGAACTATTTATTATAAATGATAAATAGCAAGTGATGCGAATTGTATATAATAATTTTATATAATATAATGTTTTAATTTAATATACCACCGAAGGCCAGCATCTCATTAATTAACATTAGTTTGGGCATGGAAGAATTAAATACTTCCTCCATGGTTCAAGCATTGTTATTCTTGGTAGGGCGCCATAAAAACAGTCAACAACAAAACGGAAACTATTACGTAACACATTATAGTCACGTTATTAGCCTACAATGAGTACCGACCGATAGTAGGCCTAAATATGCATATTTCAATCAGGAATAGTTATGAACGGAGAGACCTAGGCCTACAAGTAATTATGACTAATAAATATCTGATAAATTAATTCGATATTTTAAAAATTAAGAAAAAAACTAGTGTTTAATATAGGGGTTTAACTAAATCTCGTTCACAAACTTCGGTATAGCGCCACCTATGTGGAAGCAGAACGGAAGTTCACTCTTTATTTCCCATTCAGATTTTTTTTTAAAGTAGGCGGAGTTATGTATATGATTTGGTAAACAAGTAATTCCTTCCTATTCCTTATCTATTGAATGGAAGGTTTCCATAACGATTGAAAGAATAAGTCTGTGACGTTTCATAATACGCTATGCTGATTGGCTATTGGCAGTGACTTAGGTGACTTCCGCTGTTTGTCAATCATGTTGTAAGAATAAAAGCAAAGCGAGGCCATGCATTCAGTATTTACTGCTAGATTTCATGGCTGTTTGCAGCAATAAAAGGAAGTTATTTTGAGTTTTTCCACTCAAAGTACTTAAATTACAGCATTTAGGATTTATATGCTCTTAGCTTGTGTTTGCATTGCACGGACATACCTATGATTTCTGCAAGCTGAGTGTGGTTTTGTCGAACTTTTTATATTTCAGTTTTCGAATTTTGTTTGGAATTTTACCGGGAATCTATTCAAGTTGAACTCATATTTTTTACAACACTTGTAAGATGAAAATGCCAACTCAAAGCAGCCTAGATCAACAGGATTTTTTGGCGCAGGGTCGGTCGCCAAAGTGGGTTAGGGAGCATTTGGCTGCCAACGACTTGCTTGTTTTAGACCTCCGGTCTGCAGATGAATTTGGTCAATCGCACATCGATGGAGCGATCCATCTATCTTTGCCCGGTAGCGGGGGTATTCTATTACGGCGACTTCAGAAGGGTACAGTGTCTTTCAAATGCTTTATAGCTGGCGATGAAGGCAAAGAAACATTTGCAAAAAGATCAAAGAATGTTCCTATTATATTGTACGATACGAATACCACAGATTTCAACGCAAACACGGACTCAACATTCTTGCTGCTGTTAAAGAAGTTAGCCAAAGATGGCTTCCGATCTTACTATCTCGAAGGTAAGTGATCTCATCATCATAGTTTAACGGCTATTTACAAATGCTAATTTATGCTATGTGTATCTTTTGTTCATTGTTTTAGACTGTTATCAGTTAAGTGTGAAGTTTATCCGAGCGGCTTATTTGTAGCTAGGCATAATTACACGTTCAAATTGTTATACGAGAATCGATTGTGTTTAAAACAGTGTAATGCTTAAAAACCACAGTCGTTAACAAATGTTTAGAATTTGTTTCAATTGGGCGAGTGCAGTTTCGATTTTCTCGCGCCTTTTTAAACTATTGATCGTAGGGGTTAATTGAATAGAAAAGCAATTGAATTTCTGTAACCAAATTTTCTTGGACGGCCACTTTAAAGCGTCTTAACAGATGGTATTTTGATTTACTCGAAAAAATTTACTTCCGTTTTAATGGTGTAACCAAACACCAAACCACGACAATCCTTTCTCAGCAGGGGGTAGTCGAAACTATTTCGGAAGTTTCACATTTGAACTGTTCGTTATTACAGCTTGCCTATTTATTTTGTCAATGAAATATGATCAATTTAAAAAGTATTGAATAATACAATGAATTATGTGTAACCTCTAATTAAGGACCAACTGATCTGTCTATATTTATTTTAATTTTAATCTACTTGTTTTGAAGTGTTTTTTTTTTAAAGTTGTATGATAAATTAAAATAATTTTTATTTTTTTTTAGGAGGATTTGCTTCCTTTGCTTCACAATTCCCGAATTTGTTGGACAGACAAGGAGAAAGTGAGTCGGATGACGAGCCGATGGTTGAAGGAATCGGTCGATTACGAATAAATTGTGGCGGCAGTGGCAGCGAGTCTGAGCAAGAACCACCATTAGACAATCTTTTACCGGTTGAAATTTTACCAGCATTATTCCTGGGATCTAAGAAAGACTCTGAAAATCTGTCTATGCTCCAAGAACTCAATATTAAATATATTTTGAACGTTACGCCAAATATTCCCAATAGCTTTGAGAAAAATGGACTTATAAAGTACAAACAAATTCCAATATCTGATCATTGGAGCCAAAACCTAGCTGCATTTTTTCCAGAAGCAATATCATTTATTGGTAAGTATTTTTAAAAATCACAAAATAAGAAATCGTTAAATTTACAGATAAATAAAAAAAAACTACAATATTTTCATCTAAAATTAAATTTTGACAGAATGTTTAAATTTCAATTTCGCAATAATATTGGTTTATTTATATTGAAAAGTTGGCGTGTTGCCAAATCTGTTAATCACGGAAATAACTGAACAGTTAACAAGGAAATCTCATTAAATTAAATAAGTTAAGCTTGTGTTCTTCCGGAAGTTCACTATTTGTTTTGGTTTTATAATGACATAGGAAATGACAATGAATTCACAGGATATGGATAATTTTAATCCAGATTTCTTCACCTGTAAATTAAATTTTGCCCCAAATTAACATTTATTTTGGAACAATTTGGCTTATAAATATTCATATATTCAACCTTATTGAATTCAACGAAAATGTATTATGCATATGCACTCAGACAATGCCTCGATCGTTGACTGGAAAAATCTATCTCATTTACTAATTTCATCTATGACCTTAATAGGTCATAAAGTCATTCATGCGTAACATTTCATTATTGTTTGTTTTTACAGAGGAAGCCAGGGAAGCCAAGTGCGGAGTATTAGTACATTGTTTAGCCGGCATCAGCAGATCTGTAACGGTGACCGTAGCGTATTTGATGCACAAAATGTCGTTATCGTTAAACGAAGCCTACGATTATGTGAAGCTTAAGAAGTCGAACATCTCGCCAAACTTCAACTTTATGGGACAATTATTAGACTTTGAACGACGATTAATAAACAGTCCGTGTCGAAAAGGAACGTGTCATTGTGCTGCGGAAGGACGCAAATGCTACAGCCCGAAAATCTTGAATCAGTACACAGAAGAAATGCATTTTACGGATAATTGCCCCACCACGCCAAGTAGCACAGAGTGTTCATCGCCATCTGAATTCGATTTCCCCCCGTACCTGTCGTCGTGAGACCTGTTTTATTTTCCCTCAGATACAAAAATATTCTAATATTTAATATATATATATAATATATATATAATTGGTGCTGATTTTGTAATGAATAGGACTGATACTCTTTGTTGAATTGTTATGTAATTTTGCATCTTAAAGATGATATTTTGTTAAATTTTATGAAGTTTAAAAGTAGATTTTTTAATAAATTAATTTGAATTTAATCGGTTTTTAACAGATCATCCCACCATACAATGTAATTGGCCCATGATTTTATTTTGTAGGTTTACTTGATATCTTTCTCTCGAGCAAAAGAATTGAGTTTCTCGTTGGACTGATTGTGAAATTAAAAGATAAACAACTCATTATAGAGAATGTAAGCAGTATGCAAATAGCTAGGGGGTTTTATAATAAGGGATTCCATTTATACAACGTTTTATATGAGAACAATTTGACATTTGATACTGAAATTATGTGTACTCCAAACACATGTACTTACGATTTTTAACTCACTGTCTTCAACTTGGAATGAGGTGGGTCAAAGGTCAACATGCATAACTGGGTCACATGTATGCATATTTGCATAATTAGCCTCTTCTTTTGAATTCATTTCCTTCTGTATTTGCTGTAGTAAAGCCACTGATATTTCACGAATATATTAATCTTTTTTTCATTTGTGGGGAAAACTCTTGTTAAATTTTAATAATCCAGTATATTTAAACATTGTCTTGTTTATACCACCCTTGTTACATAACATGCTCAGAAATAATTTATTTTTAATGAAACCGATTTAAAATGATATTTGCAAACGTTTTCAGCTTTGCAAGAGAAATATTTAAAAGATATTAAAGTATAAATTTTATTTGTAACTGAAGAGAATTGTAGTGAGAGGATGCTGAAGACTTTGTATGTACTGTATTATTGATTCTTGTAATATATTTTGTACAGTTGATTTTCCTGAGAAAAAATAAAGAAGATGAGTGAATTGTAATTCTTTTATTTTGTATTATTTACCGTTTTTGAGATTTACCTAGAAATGTTTGAAAAACCAATTTTTTAAAACTAAATTTAAACACAATTTGAATAGGAGACAACCTGTACAGTACTCAATCTTAACGTCGATAAGATTAAAAAATGATAAATATTTTGGCACATATGGCGTTTCATACGTATAATACATGAGCTCGTATTTTCAGACAAAATTGAGATGCTGATTGGTGGACTAACATAAAAAAGAAAATAAATACAGACTTAGGGTAACTTTATTCATCGTACAGTAGCTGTATTGAAAATAAAAACATAGGCAAACAATCTTTCATGGCAAAATAATAAGATATTAAAACTTAAAATGCATCTACCAAAGATACATTTTTGATCCTCTAAAGTGTTGAAAATCTTGAATTTGTAACTTCTAGAAATAAATTCACTTTAAAATTGTCAATAACGATGACAGATCATAAAAATATTTATATAATTTCTGGTTTCATTTTATGCTAAAATAGCAAGACAATTTGCCATTCAAATGGTTCCGCTTGATTTGATCGCTATAAGATTTATGTGTTTGGTAGATACTGTGACCCACCTGTGACACCACCATGGGACCAAAATGTGGTAATTGAATTATTAATGGAGGTAAAATGCAACCACTAATACTGCATGACGGACAGAGTGGATTTGTAAAAGGAATTTGTGGTTCTTTGCAATACAGATGAAAAATGAAAATAATATTTCTGGTTTGGCAAGCAAAGAATGAAAAACATGTTTCGCAACATAATAGTTATTTTTTTTTTAGTTTTTCTAATTTTATACTGTTTGTTCAACAACATGTGACATCAAAATTATTTCTTTATACACTGAACCATCGACTTTGTATCCCATCTGAAGAATGAGGCAATGAGAGAAAAGTGTCTTGCTTAAAGACACAAGCAGTATGGCACAGACAGTGCTCGAACCCATGCCTCTCACATGCTAGTCCGATATTCCTTACCATTATGACATACCGCTCTAGTCACATAGATGTAATAATTGTAAACAGCTTTGCAAAATGCTAGTCCACAAGTCTATTTTAAAATATTAAATTCACATTTAGTTTCGATTCAGTAGTAAATGGAAAACAAAACAATAAGAGTAATAACAAATTTAAATTCTGTATTATTTTTAAGCTCTTCTCTCAATTCTATTGAATATTCAATGAGATAATAAACAATTATATTTATGATTCATGATTATTAATAATAAATGTAAACTTATTACTATAAATATACCATTTTCCTTCTAATCTGACAATTTTCCTTATAAATCTAATAGTTTCCCTATAAATTTTACATATAATTATAATTTCTTTCCAGTTTTCCAATTAATTGGACAGTTTCCAGAACAGAATTTTGATTTAAGCCGAAACTGAAGAATGCCGGATGTACATGAGAGATTGTGTAAACACTGCGTTCATTTACAATATACAATGCGTTGCATTCGTTCTTTATTGATCATACAAAGACTCTTGCAAAGAATATGCTAAGTGTCTCGTACGAAACCTGATACATTACAAAATGCGAATTTAATGCCTTTAGCTGTGGAGTATTAAAAATTGCTGATTATGTCAACAAACGCTGTGCAATTTTCGATATGAGTTGATTTTGCTCTCTGTTTATTTTAGTCATGTGATCGATCTTAAATGCCGGAGATAATGTTCGTAAGTATTTTGTACTCTCGAAATGATTCAACGTTTTTATTTACGCATATTGTGCTGTTTTGATTTTAAACATTTCTAAGCAAATAAATATTATCTACCCAAACAATTTAATAATACATAGTTTTCTTTACTAAATTAAAATTTCATTCTAATTCCCTTGTAATGCTGTAGTATTGATATTAGTATTTTTCTCTTCTTTTACTGATCAATTAAATATAGAACGTAATAAATAAATGAATATTTAAATTTTTCATTTTTACATAATAATACCCACAGACTCAGAAAGAAGCTATGTGTGAAGGGAAAAAAGATGAACAAAATTTGAATTATGAAATTTACATTGATTTTAGAGATCTATGGAGAAAATAATATTATTTTAGTAGCTGCAAATTCTTACCACACACACCATAAATGGGTTTAATCACAGCAGCCTAGCCAAATTCAAGATAAAGCGTAATTTTACTAGAAATAGCATTTAGCCGCTTGTGTGAAATTATTCCTATAAATAGCAACGCATAGCAGTTTGACTCGATGTTTCATAATTTATGCTTGCGGATTATTACCGCATGTAATTGGAATATACCATTAAAGATCATGTGATCAATATATGAGATGCAAATAGTCATAGTTGCGTACATTTTGTGTACATCACATTATGATAATGTGTATATGCTTTTTATTTTATTGCAGTGCTGTAGATCGTGTAAAAATGCAGCTACTAATTTGTATTTTGAAGTATTGACAAATATGAAATAAATGAAAAATTGTAAGATTTTTATAACACAATTTGTTTTGTATTTTTGAAACAAAAACAAATGTCCTATGGTATTATACAAAGATATTACTGTATAATATTATTTTATACAAATTATTAATAGCAGTTCTGCAAACAATGTACCATTTCTACATTTAATAAATTTAAATAAATTCAGAATGGTGTGTGCTATTTTGATATACATATAGAAGACAAACAAACTGATATAATAATATTTTTACATAAATATCTTTTATTATTTTTAAACTATGTATACTTTTATACCCAAAACTAAATATTATTTATCAACAACATTTTGAATTGATAAAGTTTGCAAACATTTATTATAAAATTATTTTGCTATCATAATATTTTGTATATTATATTCTGTTTTTGGTACGAATTGTATAAACTTCCACCCAAGTAAGATATAACAATGTTTTTTTTTATTATCATTATTAAAAATATTATTGTCCTAATAGAATTGTTTTCCATTGTTTGAGCTCCAGCATTTGGATCAAAATTATCATAAATAACGCATTGTTATTTTGTTGACATTGTCTAGTTTGCGGCTCAACTTGGTAGCATGCGGCGAACTCTTTGTTTCTAATGGTTGAGTCATCGTTAGGCGGAATATTAATTTTTTTGAAATTTATGAATGAAAATCGCTGAAGCGCAACACTGTAGTATTCTAGAGAGACATGCAAATGAATTGTGCCTGGCCTCCTCTGTTTACAATTTGTATTTAGTAATGTATTTCAGTATTACATCAATATTGTGAGTGAGTGAGTGGCCGAGCGGTTAAGACAGTGGAACCGTAATTACGTAGCCATAACATCGGCACGGGTTCGAGGCTCACTCACTCCATGGTTCTGGTGGTAGAACGAGTCTTCTCGGATAAGGACTATAAACCGTAGGTCCAGTGTACACATCTAGCTCGTGTGCACTTTAAAGAACCTAGTACATCTTTCGAGACGAGTAGGGGGTTACCCCGGTGTATTAGTACATCACAGCCACTGATCACCAACTGGGCCCTCTGGGAGACCAGTCTTTGACTGAAGAGGTTACCCAGTATAAATATATATTTCAATTTCAATCTATTAACTTATTTCACCAGCATATTACAGATTAAGTCTTTTTATAATATATGTAAAATAAATTTTGTAATAAATATATAACCAAATTAAAATTAAAATACATATTTGATTGAGAAATATAAATAAATAAATAAAATAACATAAGATCATATTGAAAAATGATCATTGGGAAAATGTACTGGTTAAAAAAAATTATTTAAAGCATAAAATTATATTAATAACTTATTACTGATTTGTATATTATGTGTGATAATAGTACAAACTTTAATTAGCCAAAATGGAAATTTCATTGTTTATATTTATTTGATGTTTTCTAATGAATCAAAATATATTATTACATAATATATTATTTTTAAATTTAATAATAAACAAATTTATGAATAATTTATGAGATTATAAATATTATTATTATCTTAATTAAAACAATACCAAATATTATTTTCCATTTTCAGACCTCGAAAGTTTTAGCCAATCAAATTGCTTGATTGAAAAATTACTGCCAACCATACTAAGCAGACTATACTAGGAGAGGCCTAGCTAGCCCCATGTGTTTGTTTAAAAAACCCTCCAAAACTGCATGTATTTTGACACCAAAATTGTTGTTGCTAAGGTAGAGTGTCTCTTCTTTAATTCGTTATTATCACTATACAGTTTAGCATAACTACATGTTTGTGGAAAGAAATGTTAAGTAGGCTAGGCCTAAGTAGAGAGATAAGTCAAGATGCTTGGCTGCAGCATCCATACATCGTCTGGGTGGCCTACCTGAGTGTAAGTATGTGTGTGTATTAGCCTAGCCAGGGAGGTCAGAAGTACTGTCAAGATGATATTGTTTTCTCATTTTCAGACCATGTTTGGAACATGGAGGTATAAAAATAAATACCTCCATGTTTGAAAGTTCTTAATTTTGTTAAAGATGAAAATATTTATTGATTTAAAGCATGAATGAATGCAAATCATTTTTATGATTGATTTTAATTTATGCTTGACTTAATTTTTCTGTTCTTCATTGGACTTGATAATGACCCCATGATAGAGTCGAAACATTGTAGTCTTTTTTAAGAGTTATTTTCCTATTCTGTATTAATTGTTAATGTTAGTAATATTTACTAAACAAATATGTAAACAAATCTGAATACTGGTTAGAAAAAATTATTGGTACAGTTGAAGCATGGAGGTAAAAAATAAATAATTATTATTATTTTTTACCTCCATATTACAGTAATATATTGGAAGATGACATCAGAAAAAGATTTCAAGCGATATTGTTAGCCTTGGTAGCCTCAAAGGTAGGCCTATAATAGAAATATATAGTTGTTGTTGTGATGAGTATCTGTTTAATGGGAAACTATTCTGTTCCGTTAGGATATCAGCAACCGGATGTTGTCCAGTTGTTAGCAGAGATCACACAGGAAGCGGAGATCTTAATAACAATGGTACTAGCATATGACACTAATTTTAGCTAATGATGCCCTAGCCAAGTTGTTATATTACCATGAAATACATTAATGCTTTTTTGATTTATTGCGTTAATTAATGTGCAAAACAGAAGCTTGCAGACAGCTTTGGATGCTGGTTTCAGGGGCCCAGTGTAAGGGCTAAACTGTGTTCAAGTGAGGTAGTTTTTTGAGTGTTAAATTCTGGGTCTGGAAGGATTTGATAGTTCTGAGTGTTAGGGTGCAGGGCCAATGTGTAAGAATCCAGATGATGTAATACGTTATTAAAATCATAGGGTAATCATTAACATTAGAAAGATAGCAACCATTTTTACTATATGGAGGCCTACTCATAAAAATTTGATTTAAAAAAATGAATGGTAAAATACTCAGTCCTCATGAGGATGTATGTGTTTTGACAAGATGTTTTCGTGCCTCATCCTTCAGATAGGAAAATTAACATAGGTGGATCCAAATAGGTGCAAACAAGAATTTAGCTCTGTCTCAAACTAGTTTGACAAAAAAAGTTTGATGTGCCCAAATATGGTAGTGATATACCCAAATATGGTAATGATATGACATCATCACGTCCATATGTGGACACATCACATTTTTTTTGTCACATGAAGTTTGATAGTGTAGACAGAGCTTTAGATTTAAACAATTATAGTAGAAGCCGTATTAAGGAAAGGATTAGAAGAAGTAATTTTAATTCTAAATATTGCGCAGGCGTTTTATACGCACACATAATGCTTTCATTTGAAAAATCAATCGATTCTCTAACCCGCTTTGATTACATCAGCCTAGTGTGTATGCGCAGGGTAGTAGGTAAGACTCATTAGATTTCTTATGACAGGGAAAGATCAAAGAAACCGCAAAATACAAATTGTATGTACGCTCCTAGCCTTTTGGTGTTCTTTAGATTAAAAGATAAGAATACAGTGGATTACAAGGTCATAGCCTATAGCATCCAATTCAATATATTACATACAGTAGGTTGGTTAAAATTTTCTCCATGCATTTTCTATGTTTAACAATCAGTATATTGCAGCGTAAATCGGATTGTGTCTATAATTATAGGTGTATTTACATAACATAAAGTATAGGGGAAGATAGCATAGCCTATAGCAACAATCTACAATACGATATCCATGATGAAATTAGAATGTTATAAACAGTAGTTGAGCCTCAGAATTGGACGGCTATCTTTGTAATCAATACTATTTCGTTGCTTATTATTTTAACTACAATCAAATTTGATAGTACGGTATATCTTAATACTATGATAACATAATGGAATCTGAAACTTGAATTGAATATAAATTATTTTAATCACGTATGGTGACTTGTGTTAGGGAAAGACTGCCGTAGTTACATCACATGATAATGTATTGTTTGCATATAAAATAATACATTCTTGACTAAAAACAATGCAAAATATCTTCAACATCATAAAGCTTTGTCTACACTATCAAACTTTATGTAAGAGAATAAAAAACTGTGATGTGCCCATATATGGACATGATGATGACATATCACTACCATATTTAGGCATATCATTACCATATTTGGGCACATCACACTTTTTTTGTCAAACTAGTTTGATAGTGTAGACAGAGCTTAATACATTCACAAGTACATTTGCGATATAATACAGCAAAATCCAGCAGGCTTATCATCGGCAGAACATGTGACATTAATGTTGTACTTGAAGTGACTACAACCTGTGCTCGTAAGCCCTTCACCGGGATTAGATGCTGCGTTTGTAATATCCCTTGCGAGCTATAAATAGACAAGAGTACATTATATAATTACCCTTTGTTGTCTATCACCGTTCCCATCATGCTCTCTTATTAAACAATATACGATACACATTCAAAATATTCTGTTTAAAAAAAGTAAACATTTTTATGACTTGTTGTTCATCTGTTTTGTACATTAGTACTGTTTGTTTTTTGGAGAATTGTCTTTGATTTCTCTGTGACTTCCTGTATATTTTTGCTGTGGTAAATGCACATGTTTTGTAGTTGTCCACCTCATTAAATAGACCAGTCCATTTTTTAACTTTTAACAATTAGTATAGTAATTTTTTACTTTCCAGAATCACTTTATTTTTCATATCTTCTTTGATTTCATTTTATGATTGTAAAGTATTGTAAGCTCTGTCTACACTATAAAACTTGATGTGACAAAAAACATGTGCTATGCCCATATATGGACATGGTGATGTCATATCACTACTACATTTGGGCATATCACTACCATATTTGGTCATATCACTACCATATTTGGTCATATCACTACCATATTTGAGCATATCACCACCATATTTGGCCTCATCACACTTAGAATGTATTAAATGTGACACTATTTTCATTTCTTCACATGAAAGACGCAAATGTACATTTTACTAGCCGATTACAAGTGTAATTACCATTCGTATATTGCTTTATCTATTTTAAGTTTGTGCACTTACCGCTGTCTGTGTAAAACCAGGTTTACATCTACCGGTATAAAATGTCTGTACTTATCCATTAATACTAAATCGTCGGGCTCCTCGGGCAAAAATAACTTTAACGTAATGCTTTGACCTACTCAAATGATTCCGTGTGTCTCTTCTTAGCGTATTTTTATTTGCTCGTCGATAAATCATTTTGACTATGCTGTTTATCTTAGTGCTACCATTTGATTTTACTAAGTATTTTATTTTTCTGATTTAATTTATATGTTTATAAAGTTTTGGGTTTTTTTTTATGATATACAACATTTTATTTTTCAATGTATTTAAATACGGGTGTAAAATACATATTAATATAATAATATATTATAATTAATTATAATAATATTAATTTGTATTAAGTTTGATTTCCAAATTTACAATACCTACCGAATGGAATAATGTCTACTCTTAATTAGGAGCTTCGGTACCAATCCTTTCTTTGAGGTTTAATAGTTATTATAAGAGTGGTTGTTTGTAAACTTTTATTCATAAGTAGTTTTATAGTTTATATGGGAATTCAGGTATGCCACTTTTGGTCAATTTCAATTTAATCATTATTTTAAACAAGATAATGGCACACCATAAAATTGTATATTATTATGTATGCAATTGATGATATATCAAGCAGTCAAAGATTCTGGGTTCGATTCTCAGTTTTGGTAGCAATCTCAAAGTTTTTCTCATCTTTACTGTTTATAAAGTAATTAATTCATTTCCAGAATATTACTGGGTGGTTTAGGGTTTCTCTATAATCCCTGTGAATGATGATATATACCAAAATAATTCCTGCATGTATCAAAATATACAATGTACAGAGTGTAGATAGTTATCATATCCCTATCTTTGGTCATGGGACCAACTAATTATATTCCATGCTAAACCACATTTCCCATTAGTACAGATACAGGCCTTTTGGCATTCCATACTGTCTATTAAATAATCATATACATACTTTTTCAATTATAAACCGTGTGGTAGTCTTTAGCCAGATTGGCCCACTTATGTATGCGGGGTCGCTGCCATGTGGAGGGAATGTAGTAATTAGGAAATATTCTTATTAACAATTCTCATCCAATCTGATGTTATTAGGCAATCAGTTGTTTCTAGTGGTTGCGTTTCATCCCCAGGGTTTGAAATAAATTCCTCGATTCATAGTCACAAATTGTACATAGCGTCCTACATAGTGTTTTCATGTTATATCGGTCGTACATACGTGCATACTCTAAAACAGCTAGCCACACAGCTGCCTGTGCAATTTGCTACAAAATATTGTTAGTAACCAATTCCATTCAATTTTAACGTCCTCCCCTCCTCCCTCTGGGGAAAGCCTTCTTGCATTTTGTCGCCAATATCCCACAATGCAACATGGCACGTAAACTTTTGCTTTGAATTTAATTAGGACACGTATATTGTTGGGAAGATTAACAACACGGTTATCACAAACGAATCTGTTTAATTAAAAGTACGTTCTAATTCTGATAAAGACAATATTACTAAAGCCCCAACCTAAAAATAGTCTTTAATTTGATAGACACTTTAGTAAACCAACATTAAATTTCAAATCCTTGAGTTTAAGATTTTCTAAATTAGACTTAAGTCAATCCATCAATAATGCAAGTTAGTAACGCTTCTATTTTGTTCCGAAATCGTTGAAGCATTGTTGGTAATATTCGTAAACAATAGATTTTGTCTTTGTAGTTATGAATTGGAAATGTTGTTGGCACATTGCCAAGAATAAATTGCTGCACAAAATTACGGTATATTAGCTGGTAATCATAAATTTCAAATAGCATAGCATATATGTATTATGATATCATTTCAATGTACAAACATATAAAACTTTATGATGTTATCATGTAATATATATTTTAAAAACATTATAATATTAAATATATATGTTATTTGTTCATTGTTTTTCATTTACAGTATTATTCCCTATTATTCCATCATTCATCCATTCTCATTTTATACAGCAGAACCTCCCCTTTGGAACACCTCTATTCAGGGGACATTAAAGGGACATTTGTTGGTTCCCGGAGGTGTCCACTTAATAGGGATTCTACTGTACTTATTTGAACTTATTTATTCATACTTTTAGAGTGATGAGATAGAAAGGTTACGTATGTACACTGGTATGTGAAAATGATCATCAGATGGGATGTTTAGCTGTTGGTGTGTGTGTACAAAAGTTTGGTAAAGAATGACTAACCTAATTCCAAATGTCTTATAGTTCTTGCAGAATGACATTATTCTGGGCACCATGGGCCTATGAAAACCTAATTCCAAATGTCTTATAGTTCTTGCAGAATGACATTATTCTGGGCACCATGGGCCTATGAAAACCTAATTCCAAATGTCTTATAGTTCTTGCAGAATGACATTATTCTGGGCACCATGGGCCTATGAAAACCTAATTCCAAATGTCTTATAGTTCTTGCAGAATGACATTATTCTGGGCACCATGGGCCTATGAAAACCTAATTCCAAATGTCTTATAGTTCTTGCAGAATGACATTATTCTGGGCACCATGGGCCTATGAAAACCTAATTCCAAATTTCTTATAGTTATTGTAGAATGACATTATTCTGTGCACCATGGGCCTATGAAAACCTAATTCCAAATGTCTTATAGTTCTTGCAGAATGACATTACTCTGGGCACCATGGGCCTATGAAAACCTAATTCCAAATGTCTTATAGTTCTTGCAGAATGACATTACTCTGGGCACCGTGGGCCTATGAAAACCTAATTCCAAATGTCTTATAGTTCTTGTAAAATGAAGAACATTATATTTTTGTATTTACTTTCAGTCATCCACTATTGATTCCAGTATTTAATTTATTTATTCATTCTACTCTTCCCGGTAAACCAAAGATGAATTAAGTCTTGTAAGTTTGAACTCCAGTGCCTTTAGGCTGTAAATCCAATTTATGGCTACAACTCTCAATAATGTCATAAACATGGTAAATGAACCGTGGCAAGGTGTCGCATCATCCATACAACATGCGCTTTAATCCAATCCTGCTTGTTTTATGTCATTTGTGTTTACTTTACTATCTAATCAAAAAGTTCTTTTAATAATTTCATGTTCAAGATCTCACTTGATTAATCGTAATTTGCCGGTTATCAGATTAAACACTTTCGTCTTTCTGGCGGTAATTTCGTGGTCGTAGATTGCTCTTTCGCTAATTTATCAAGATGTTGGTGCGTCAGAGTCCTACTTTCGATCATGTGATGTGTCGAGTTAATGTCAATTTCTACATTAAATTGGTTTTAGCTTCATTCAGTATTATAAACATGTTTTTATAACGATATAGTGAAATAGAATAGTAGAGGTTATAATTCTCATGCTCTATATATATTATGAAATGGCATGGTAGATTTGTTGTCGATATTTTACAGAAATTTCATCAAGGTCCATGGTTCAAATCTTGGCCCTGTTACGCTACCAAAAATGTGAGATTTGTTTCCCATTTTGCAATTCATCATGTACTGGCTGTTTGATGTATAAAGCTCTGTCTACACTATCAAAAAAGTTTGACAAAATGTGCCCAAATATGGTAGTATATGATATCATGTCCATATATGGGCACATCACATTTTTTGTCACAAAGTTTGATAGTATAGACAGAGCTTAATGTCAATTTCACAAAATGTTTTTATGATGCCCAATTTTTCTTTCATCCATTCATGACTCCCTCATCCTCTATTTGATGTAGCCCTCTTCATGCCATAGCCAATTGATTTTGTTCTTTGCTCAGGTAGTTGTTTGTTTATTTTATTTTGGACACTTCACATCTTAAAACTGTGGTGTGGTCAAAAAAGAAAAAAAAAATGTGACATGTGTTGATGTGTTTGTTGTTTCTCAATCAATCATCTATGATTCTTTCATTTGTTTGTCATATCTATTTTTATTAGAATCAGTTCCTTGCTATTGGTAAGTTGAGTGATTTTAAGTCAATTATATATACTATAGTAATGTGGTAAAAATTACAAATGGCAAAAATTGCTTTTGAATATGTACTTACTTACTTAGTCCGGGACATACCCGAACTTATGTGACTAGAAAAAATTTACTATCAGGTATATTATAGACAGGATCACAAGCTTAATATCCTATCTATAGGATGAGAAAATAAACAGAAGTGAAGAACTTATAAAGCTGTGGCTGGCACTTTGCCAAATCTTAAAATCCCTAATTATCATCACTCCATCAAAGTCGATCGTTCTGCATTATTAACTGAACGACCTTGTAGATGTATACTTCTAAATTCTTTATATTTTCAAACAATATTTTAGAATTAGTGTAGACTAAAAACTTTTTTTTTCAACTCAAGTGTACAGTAATGTTGTTCTTTATTCCAGATAAAAAAAACTATTTTTGCCTCATTTACAATTCAACTCCAAACTAAACAAAGCATCATACCTTAAACTCTGTCTACAATATCATAACTAGTTTGACAAAAAAAGTGTGATGTGCCCAAATATGGTGGTGATATGACATCATCATGTATACATCACATGTTTTGTCACATAAAGTTTGATAGTGTAGACAGAGCTTTATAATATAATGTGACACTTTGAATTGTACCCTGTTTTTTGTTAGTTTTTTATTTATCTGTTTTTGTATATCTCAGTATTTTTTATATGCTTTATGACAATAAATGTTAATAATTTTCCACTGATGATGAATGAATGAAGAGAGAGAAAAAAAAAGTTGAATTGTAGCAGTAGCCTTCAACTATGAAGTTTGCTCCTAAATAGAAGAAGACGAGAATCAAGATGTTAAAAGGCCCAGTCAGACAAAAAAAAGAGTGTCCTATAGTAGTAATACGATATTGCAACAGAGAATTTTGTATATTTTCATGACAATTAAGATGTTAAAAGGAATTTGTTGGTATCTGTTGCAGTAGATGAGTAGATTTAAATGAGCCGTCAATACCTCATTTAAAAGCTAGTTCCTCTGTATGTTTGTGACAACTACAGCTATACAAGCAAACATGATCATAAATGGCTGGCGAAATTTCAATTGTGGGTTGCAAAGATCGTAAATCATAAGAGAGAAAAACCTAGTGAGGCTTCAGCTGTGTGCCATGTACTGTAGAGTTAAACATGCATTACAGAGCTGATCCCAATCATATTAAAAATATTGGTTACAGTAACTCTCCTACACTATCAAACTAGTTTGACAAAAAAAAGTGTGTTGTGCCGAAATAATGGTAGTGATATGCTTAAATATGATAGTGATATGACATCATTGTGTCCATATATGGGCGTTCAAAATATTATTTGGATTTTGTCCGGTGCCCTGAGAAAAATATTGTCGAAAAATGGGTTCAGTAGGAAATCATAGGATCGAACAAAATTCAACGCTCACATCACAATATTTTCCTAAGGTGCTGGACTGAAAGTAGCTGAAGAAGTACAACCTATCACAATTTTACACTTTTACAATACTCTAATAATAATCATACTCGTAGATTAAACACAGGAAAACCTTATATAGCGGAAACACCATTCCATACAGATTAAAATCTTGCCATCCAAATCCAAGCATTCTTTCCTGTTGCGGTGATCCTTACATGAAAGCTTTCGTTTTATCATATGAATATATTAAGCCGTTCATTGTAGTAGAACTATATAATTCTTTACTATGATAATAGCCAATTGTATACAGCGTATTTAAGAGGTTAGGGACCTGGTTTATTTCTAAATCTATTATTATTTTTATAAGCGATTGCTCTTTATTTTTAGTTTATAATATTATAGTACTGCTTTTTTGTAAAAATCAAATAAGTATGTCTCCATCACCTTAAATCCAACAAATAGTAAAGATTAAACTGTAAAAAAAATTTAAATCCAAAGGCAAATTACTGAAAAATGACAATGCTGTGGGTAACAGTGTCTGGATCTCAACAATGGAGATACAAATGAAATAAGCAAAAAGGTATGATTAAATTGATATAAAAAGTAAAATAGCCAAACAACAATAAGTTACAAACAAACAGTAAAGTTCTAAGCTTTCGGAAATTACTTTTCCTTCAAAATATTAAGGCCTGTATGGATTTCTTTTATTTCGTTTGAAAGTTGATGTAGTTGAACTTGGTTGAAGTATATTTATAAGATATAAATCTCTTTAAAATGTGTTTTATTTTAAGTTGAATGTCAACATAAAGTACTTTAGCACTACTATCAATAAATTGACAAAAGAGTTTGCTTTCGGTTTCCAGCTGTAGAAAGTAGGCGGCAAGGATTTGGTTTTATTTTTAAAAAGTTTAATATAAAATCACATTCATAGAGAAACTGTAAACCACCCATTGATACTGGACATAATTAATTTTTAAACAGAAACTGTAAAACTGTAAATATATCTATATATTATACTTTTGGTCTAAAACGAACCCTTCTTCGTAAAGTGATCCCAAATTAAGTCATAGTAAATAGGCTCATGACTTTTTAGTTCCCACTAGAAACGTACGCAGCGCAAGTGAGTTGATCTATGACAACAGATAATCCATCGCTTGTGATTGGTCAAATCACTTAGTTGCGCTTACGTTCTTGCGTTGTGTCTCTAATAAGAACCAAGCATTACCTAGCCAGTAAGAGAATTACTCGTCCTATTACAACCTTTTCTTCAGTAGCAAACTGTAATATTCCTGTAAATAGGCTCATGACTGGTTAGTTCCCACTAGAAAAGCAAGCGAGTTGATCAATGACAACCGACAGTTTGGATAATCCAGCGCTTGTGATCACTTATTTGCGCTTACGTCCTTGCGTTGTGTCTAAAGGGAACCAAGCATTAGCTAGCCAGCAAGCGAATTACGCCGCCTATTACAGCGTTTTCTTCAGTAGCAAACTGTAATATTCCTGTCCTTTTTTTTATGTTTGGGGTCTGTGAACATTCATATGCTACTTTACCCTTGGCTTGCTTTAGAATTAAAGTTTTTAAGTTTTCTAGTGACAGAATTTACATTCAGTAAAAATGTTTACTAGTGACTTCTTTCTGAACTTAGGTGGGCTTAGGCCAACAGTGAATTATGTGATGTGTTTATACTGAAATAAACAAATGTAAAAGTACTTGTCAAGTATTTCCGCTTGCACTCAGTTAGGCCCTGTTTCTGCTGCCAAGAAAATACCGTATTTTATACGGTATTTTTTGAATACCGTATTTATACCGTATTTTTTTGGCAGCAGAAACTGCGCTCATAAAAAAAATACCGTATTTTGTATACCGTATTTTCCCCATAAAATTTGTGGATAAAATACGGTATTTACAAATTTATACCGTATTTTTTGTACCCTTTTCTGCTGCCAATAAAAAATACCGTATATTTTTTGACCTGCGACATGAGGTCAACATCGTGTTTTTATTTTCTGTCGCTGTGAGCTGTTTTACACACGTGTATAGATAGATTCGGCGAAAATGTGGAGCGAAGACGTCACAGTATTTACTATATAAATCTGTGTGGGGAAAAGGGGTGTGGGGAAGGAGGGGAAGTTAAATGTCCGGCCAACTAAAAGGTAATAAAAGGGACAACCACATTTATAAAGACATTTCTAAAAAAATAAAGCAGGAGTACGGAATAGACTTGTTTCCAAAGCAAGTAAACTCAAAGCTGAAGAGCCTGCGAAAGCAGTACAACATTGCAAAAGACAATAACTCGGGGAGGGAACGAATTACTTGTCCCCATTACGATGTTTTCTGTGATCTCACAACATCTCTATCACTAGGGCTAGCCTGTTGAAAGTGAGGCGTAAAACTTTCTTTATTGCGACTTTTAATTATCGACCAAATAAATGAATGGCAATTTGGGTAAAAAGGATGAAATTTAACACGACCACCCAAGAAGTATTGTTAGCAGAAACGGGGTACTGAAAAATACGGTATAAAAAATACCGTATTTTATACCGTATTTTTATACCGTATTTTGAGCAGTTGCAGCAGAAACAGGCCCTTAGACATCATGCCACAGAAATTGCTCTTAAAAAATATTTATTTAACATCTTATGCGATTTGTTTGTTTGGCGGCTTGCCAACACTAATCAAAGAAAATAAAACTTGTGAAAAGTCATTTCGGATCTGGATGCAAAGAATTTCCGAAACACAGCGAATAATAAGCGAGTTACTGTGGCGTGTAATGTCCTTGTCGTTTGTAAAACAGACTGGAATAAAAATTGTTTGGTTTTGCTTAACTGACCCAGAAAAAGTAAAAATGCCTCATAACCGTAATCTTTTGTGATGCAAGGTTAAGGGCCTGGCATGAATAGGCAGAGACTGGATCTAATTATTGACAAAAATTTCGCTTGAAATTCTCCCCTAATCCCAGTTTTCAGGTTACTCAAATAAAATACTAAGAGAAGCCAAGCAGGTCGCGCCAGGTCACTGACACCCATTGGTAACAGCTGGCAACTGGTAAAAGACAGGTTTTTGCCATAGGTTATAACCCAACTGAAAGAACTTAATGGATTATGTACAAATAACGTTTCCATAGTAACTAAGCACATTTTTAGACTGGAATGTTTCAAATGTTTACAGATTTAAAATGTTCTGTTAAAACAATTTCCATATGCATCAGCATATTAAAAATAAAATCCTTATTATTTGTAAGTGATAATTGATCCACTGATTTTTACATTTAAAAAAAGGGTATTTTCAGTAGAACCTCTATTAAGGGGCCACCTTCAGGTCCCAACAAAGTGTACCCTTTTTTTTTTTACTTAATATGGGTTTGTCATTTTATGAAAACATATATTTCCCCTCATTTCCCTATTCGTTTCAAGGAAAACTATCCCCTTAAATGTTCCCTTAATATGGGTGTCCAAAAGAGGTGATTCTACTGTGTTTCTTATTTTAGTAAATAATTGTACAGTATTTTTATTTATGATATATTTCTTTACATTTAGAAAACGACGCTATGAAAGGAATATAACTCTGTTTTGAAGATCTACCATGATAATAAGGTAGGTTTACCATAAATACATCTTTTATACAATGTAATATTATGTAAGATAAACAAGTTAGAATACAGTAACAATATCCCTTGGCAAATACCCAATAAAAACAAAAATGTCCATAATATAATTTTGGGATAAGAAACAGTTTCTTTTTTAGTGTTGTTTCACTATGTAAGAGATAAGCCAGCCACTATTTTGAATGATATGTCTATATGGACATGCTGGTTGGTTTGAACAACGATAATATCCAACTAATAAACTTTTAGGTGACTTGCCTTTGGCAATAAATTTAATGGTTTCCGTTGTCGTGTATATGTAGCCAACAAAGTACATGTATGATGTGCCAAAATAATTCATAGACGAAGCTACAATTGATAAATTTAGATTCGAAAAGTATTATTAGTACCAACAAATGTGCATGATTGATACATATACTCATATGCTATGAATAAAAAATTTGAGTTGGGTTAGGTCTATCGGTAGGCGGTAGAAAAGGGAAATTTGGTACCTATAGACCTTTTTATTTATATGGTAGGATAGGATAAACAGATGCCTTTTTCAGTCAAGCTCCTGTGAATACTGTTCTGGCGAACTATTATATGGATCATTTTTGTGTGTAAGGCTCTTAGAAACATTGTATTAGGCGCTATATAAGAGATTACATTATTATTATTTATTATTAAGATAAACCACCTTACCTTATATGTGTAAATACTTTATTTATCACTATCATAACATAACATAAACAATAACACTTCTAAAAAAATGTGACAAAAAAGACTAAGAAGTTTGACAAAACAATAACAAAAATTCTGCACAATTCTATTGATTGTTGCTTACCAAAATCAACAAACACCACCCCCCCCCCCCCCCCCACCATGGATTGCATAATAACATAATTTCAACACTTTCTCTCTAAACTTTTCTTGCCTAGTTGTTGACATTCAAATAAGGTACTACCGTTTGTGTAACACTAACAAGTTCTTTTTCGATGAGAAATTCAGATTCCTATCACTGAAAGTACATTGTGAAAGGTTTCGTATCACGTGGTTGCTATCAATATTGAATCATATCCGCAAATTCTCAAGATTACCTCTTGGGTCTTGGTTTCCGGTGTTTGCCAACTGCTCGACCTTTGGAGAATTAAAAACACAAAACAAATTTTTTAATTAATATTTGTTTTTAATTAGTTGACATCTTAATTTGAAGGCAAAGGTCAGAAAGCTACAATACAGTGAATAGGTTTATAATGATCTTGGAATACAAACAAAACATTCAATACTTAATATTTATCATGAGTACTTTATAATACATTTAGAAATACAATCATAAATGTTTTTTCTTTGTTATGTAAATGTAAATACTATATACAAAACCTCTTTTTAAATTAAAGAAACTTGAGGGAATTTGGATTAGGCTTCTCATGGAAGCCACAAGAAATAACACCCCTAATCTTTAATGTAGCAGTATTCTTTAACATTCACTGTATTTGAGACCAACATCTTTACATCCTATCTGAAGGATGAGGCACTTGGTTCTTGGTACTGTATCTATATTCAGTATCTGGTCCTTGATACAGCAGTACATGTGTGTCACATGTGAATTAATTTGTAGTTAAAGTACAGTATTTGGCTTATTTATTTCGACTCTCATAATAAATTGATAACACAATTGTTTGGGGATAAATGTTTGATTGTTTTTAAATTTTATTATGAACAAGTTTCATTCTGAAAAATATTTGTCTTCAATCTTATCTGTCAATTTGCAAAATGTGAAAGTTGTTGAACAAGAATGGAATCCTATGGCTTTGATTAGAACGTGACAAAATATTGTTATGATTTTGTGCCTGATCTGTTTTCGTGTTGTTACCATTCTCATTTTATCTGCCTGATTTGTGTTGTGTTGTTACTTTTCACTTTTCTACATGACTTGTTCCTGGGTTTAGAATCCTCGTTGGATTATATAATACTTTATTGATGAGAACTGTAAGAGGCAAATCATTTTAACTCTTGCAAAATACAGATTATTTTGAAAATATTAATTAATTGTGGAACTGGATGTAATCTTTTAGCTTGATTTGTTTTATGCAGTTTAAAAAATTGGTAATAATAGTTAGATCCTGTTTATAAAACACAAGTGGACAATGTGCTTGAAAACATTTAATGATTTTGTTAATTGTTCATCCATTCATATCATTATGTCATTTTTTAAATTTGTGAATCCTCTATTATCAGTAATTTAATAAGAGGTAATCATGGGTGACAACTTCAAGCTTCAAACCTCATAGTTATTGTTAATACAGTAGCGATAGAAAACCTTCAAAATCCAATGTTCCCTTAAAGATATATTGTCATGAAAAAAAAATGTTAAAAATTTTTGTTTTTTTGATGGTTATTCACTTTGACTAAAAATTGGATGGAAAAAAAATATTTACCTTAAAAAACTTTATTTTTAAAATAGTCAAATTGTCTGCCAGCCCATGGGTTTTGGTTGAATTTAAGTGATTATCTTAATAAAAATACAAAATGGCCTATTAAAAATATGATTTTATTGATGTATTGTCAAAACATTTTGTTTGTTTCTTAAGAGTCCTATTAGGAGTGTCCCTGAATAGATTTTGTTTATATCCATTTATGTATATTAAAGTAAAATTGAAAGTTGGTATAATCATGGAGGAAAAAAATAAATATTTTTCCCCCATGGTATAATGTGGTTCACCCAACTGTTTTGTTCAAGTCAATAAGCCCTATGGTATAGGATGATGATAATCAAATCACCATTATGTATTTTCATTCATAACATCAAGAATATGAAAGTTGTGACTCCTACCATAGATTGGAATGTGAGATTTTGTTTTGAAATAAATGAACGTGACATGTATATGTCATGATTTTGTGCCTGATCTATTTCTTGTTGTTGACCACGGCTTGAGTTGCACTCCCCCATGATCTAGGCCTAATCAGCGATAACAATTGTTCACTCATGGACGACTCCTACCACCGGAAATAACCACTTCGCCTGGCACGTTGGTATCGATCTAAACACAGCCATTCATTGGTCGAAGTACTATTGTACAACTAACTAATTACTTATTAGAGCGTAAGATGTGATGGTCGTATTAATTGCTGATTGGTCGATAGTGCGAGAGGAAAACGGAATGCTGTAATTGTTATTCGGTGGTAAAATATCACCTTCCAGCAACTTAGAGGGAATCGTGCTATGCTTCAACGATTTAATATGTTATTATTTATTTTGGTTGTCTGCAATCAGTAGGAATAATACCACTGGCATGTGTATTGTTTTTTTCTCATTTCCTGAATGTTAATTAGTGACTGTGTATGGGAATTAGATTTCTTACGAATTCTTAACATTCTAATTAATTAAAACCCAAGGAAATCTTGTTTATTGTTATTGAGATGTTTCTTACAAAAATTCTACTATTTTTTGGTTAATTTTTTATTTATTTGTCTACCAACTATTATAAAGACAGGAAATTACATTTACAGTATTAGTAACTTTGCTCCCTCTACATCAAGAGTCTGTTTAATGTATGTTATAGTAAATCGGGTTTGAACAATATTATTAAAGCTCCAGTGTTCTAATGGTTAGGACATCTGCATATCAAGCAGAAAGGTTCGAATCTCGGTTGGGGCAACTTTTTCTCATTCTCACAAATTTCCTCATCTTCTTATCGTTTCAAATGAATTAATCAATTTTCAATATATCACCAGGCAGTTTACAATTTGTTATTGCCTGTATGTAGTGTTTATAGTATAAAGGTACTCTTATTTATGATTGTTATATATTATTTTACATTTAGGCAATACCGCTAGATTTGATATATATTTTTGTTTTTAAAATATAGTTAAAAATAGATTTGTTAAGATCTAATAGTCTTTATACACCTTTTTATACTTCAAGCGCATGGAAACGTTAATATTCATTGTACACCATTTTTGTATGTGCATGCCAACTTATGTGTCGTTTCATGGTCAACTTGAAGATCAAGCAATTCATTCAACACTCATTTACATCTACTTTTTTGCTCTAGGCTACAATACGTTCTTCTTGAGTCGTCAGATACATCTGCAATACATTCATTTTCCATTACCAAATGTCACAAGTTTCATATGTATATATCTTGTTGATATTTCATTCACTTAAATGTTATGCTTAAGACGGAATTTAAAAGGAATTTTACATATAATCTTCTTAATACGTTGAAAATATTCATTTTCGAAAAACGGCTTGCGTGAAGCTTTTAAAACTGCAGCAGGAATAAAGAAAAAAAACAACTTTTATAATGACTTTCTACACCATAAAGGTATAGCAATTATTATTTTCATTAATATAATATCATCATCAGTATCATTATCAACATTGTCATCATTATCATCATGTCCACTTCATTATGTACAGTAGTAAAAATTATTATAATTTAGTAATGATTGAAATTGTTATGTATCTGAAAAAGTGTTTATTGTTATTAAATTAATAAACAGCCCCTCAGCGTGATGCAATTTAAAATCCTTGACCTTAACCTGCAGTAAGATTAATAGTAGCCTTAAAAAGATATTAAATGTAGAAATGTATCCACAGGATGAACATTTACCCTGAGCCCAACATTATGTCATTTAAAAAAAACCAAGTAACCATATTCAGATTGCTTGCATGTACCAAAGAAATGAAGAAACGTGCGCTAGTACATCTCACGCCGTTCGGATGATGGAGTCCTGCCGACAGAGAAACGTAATCGGATCTTATCTGGCAACAGATGCATAAACATGGAATTGCCAACTGTTGTTAAAATCATCATCCATGTTGAGGCCTCCTGTGAGCGACATTCATGTCCCCTGCAGGATTACATCCGGCGTTGATGGACACGCTCCAATGAGTTAGCCTACTTTTAAAATTCTGATCTATCTGATAGTCATTGGTAAAAGTCTCTTAAGTTCTGTCTACACTATCAAACTTTATGTGACAAAAAAAGTGTCATGTTCCTAAATATAGTAGGGATATGCCCAAATATGGTAGTGATATGCCCAAATATGGTAGTGATATGCCCAAATATGGTAGTGATATGACATCATCATTTTTTCTCACATAAAGTTTGATAGTGTAGACAGAGCTTTAGATGTTCTGAAATGGTGGATCGAGAAATTCCAAATAAGGGTGGGAATCAGTGGGTGGGGGAGGAGGGGTTCAGGCATGGTATAAAAACAGAAATATGTATAAATACATTAGAACCTTTATTAAGGAGACACCTTTGGAATTCAATGTTTTTAAAGTTTATTGATATTTGGATTATTTTATAGTAAGATTTAAAAAAAGATGTAGAGGGTATGTTTTTGCAGTATAGGAACATTAGTATACATAATAATAATTGAATTTAAATACAGAATAATAATTGAATAGTTTAATTGTAGTCAATCAACTAGGAAATGTATTGGTAATGGTACGATCCTTACATTGATAAATCAAAATTTAGAGACCAAATCTCTTTTGTCCTTCTTTAATTAAGTAACCTCATTTGTGTGTTTTACATAATGCATACATTAAACAAAAATTCAACAAATCCTAATACCATAATAATAATGTTTAATATATCAGTCAAAACATTAACAGAAATATTGATAACAAAAATATATAATGTACAGATAATGGAAAAATTGATGTCTAGTAACATAATATAGGTTATCCCTATAGATAATTAAAGAAATTGAAACAGAATGATTCATCATCATTTTACGTTTCACACACAGACTAAGAGCACTCAGAGTAAGTGAAGATGCTTTGTTACGTGTCAAAGTTCAACATGCTCATCAATACACTAACAAAGAAGACGTTGGTATTATGAGTATATTAATAGCACGCACTTGAACCACACCCATGTTGATTAATCAACGAGATGGGTTGATGACCGGTTAACGTGAGCGTCTATTGCGAGTATTTTCAACATTACTGATGCGGTTGATTTTGGAACATAAAAATCTTTTCTTTGTTGACAATTTTTACAGTAAAAAATTATATTTTTGAATGTTATTTGATATCAATAATCGCATCTCCTTGTAATCAAAACTTAAAATGTTAGCTTCTACAATATCCACCCCAAACACATCTGCTCCAACCCCTCACGCTCTCATTTTCTTTAACACCGACAACAATTTAAATGTCCAAAATGTTGAGCTTAGGTTAGGTTTTAAATGGAAATTTGACTTTCATTAAAAGATATATCACACATGGTGTGTCATACCTATACTGATGAGTTTAAAAAAAATCAAAATGCCCGCTGGTTACTTTCGTAAAGGAATACTAACAGCGTAAAAAGTCAAAAACTTAGAGACTTAGTGGGCAATTTTCTAGGCTTAGGTGGTCTTAGGCTATTTTGTCAAAATCCCATTTTTTTATTTTGTCTCCATTACTAAATCTTTCTAATCAAGTAGATTTCTTAACTTGAAGTTCGCCCAGAAACAGGTTGACAGGAAGTGGTTCGTCCCCTCTGTACCATCCCTAATCCCCTATGGTGCCATCCCTAATCCCTATCTACTTTTAATGACCACTGGTCATGTGTTCTTATAGTTAATAAACAGTAACAACAAGAATTGCTATAGTGGTTGTATTGACAAATATCTCGCTTATTGTATTTCACTTAAGTCAATAAGAATTCCCCTTAAGTTGTATTCAGTTAGATAGGAACATTTTTAAATATCTAACAGTTAACCTTTTTTTCTTATGTAGCCAATTCTCGGTACTGTATCTATTTCCGAAGTATCATAGGAATATTTGGTAATACTTCGGAAATGGATAGTATGTGGACATATAGCAAAGGGAATCAGGTGTTATAAAATAGAATGATGAATAGGCCACTGGATATTATACCTAAATAACAGGATTGTTTTATACACCTTTTTTGCCCCAGACTATGATAAGATGGGCTTATATACACCAGTCAGTATAAGATGGGCATCCCTGAGAGTAAGTATAATACTTTAACAACTTGGTCTCTCTGTGAGGTGATGTGGTATTCTGGGTATTGTAGTATATTTGTTTTGTAAAACCTTTCCAACTCCCTGGTAAAATTAAACAACCAAGTTGGTATATAAGATCAGAGTCAGTATAATCGTGAGGTATTTTCTTAGTTATCAATAGTCATGTGGTTGGTAAAAACACACAAGTCTATACACCTGAGTCAGTGGGGTATACTAAAATGCTCTCTGTGAGGTTTATACATGGTGGGTATAGTCATCTATGTGGTTTGACAAAATTGCAGTGGTTTAGAGAGCAATAGCATTGTGAAATACTGTAATAGTTATTTCATAACATCCACGCCAAAAATAACATATTGATGTGAACAGGCCATAGTTAAATTGAGTCATAAATTGTTGAGGTGTACCACATAGATCAAAATGAAAAAGATACTCTGCTCTTAAAAATGAATCAATTGTTGTTCGCAAGGATAAATATTTGCACTCTATGGTACATAGCAACAAAACATTCTTTGTCAATTTCACATTAATGGGGACACTCTGGAGGACCAAAGATCTTCCACATATTTTTCCAGTATCATGGACTGCTCTGTAATACAGCATCCCATGTGTATCACATATGAAACCTGTATCATGGAAGGTTAGGTTGAGGATCAGTTATGATACATCATCACATGTGAAACACATGTGATGCCTGTATCACAGAATTTAATGCCTTAAATTTTTGTTTGAATTTTAATACAGTAAACTCAGTTTAATTAGATATAAAGATAATATACCTATTTATATAATCAAATACCATACTTGCTCCGAAAGAAATAAGGTTAATTATTCAGTACTTTTTGGGTTGGTCACGCTAGGATTAAGGTATTATCTTTCCGTGGAGTTCAGCGCTGTTGGTAGAAATAACTAACATTAACAGCGTGATCACTGACCACAATGATAGCAGGGTTTGATTGATAAATCCATTTCAACCAATCAGAGGCTGTCTAGTTGCTGTGTAACTTTGATATATGATTTGTACACAAGATGATTTCCTTAAAATCATATTTGTGTAAAAATAATAATAAACCTATATTTTGAGAAACATATTTTATAGAGAATCATAATATTATTAATGCATGTTATTGTTATTATATCCCGAAGTTGATTTTGTTTATGTCATTCAGATAAAGATTACATAAAAAAGAGAATGACATTTATTTGTTATCAGGAAACTGGATATTCAAACATTAATTACTGAACGTTATTCCGAAATTAACGATCCAAAGCAAAATTGACGGTTTTTATTAAACCTTAAAGGATACAGTTACCGTATGATAGTGTTAAGTCTCGTAGAAGCACATCTAGAAATGAAATAAAACTCCATCCAATTATAACATGCATAGCAATGCTATAATAAATTACACAAACTTTATGATAGGTTGTACATATAAATTCTGTGAATTTATAGACCTGTGCTCTCTGCCCTAATTCTGATCAGTACGATACTATAGCTAATGTTTAAATGCTCTTTTCTAAGTTCAAATATAAGGTGCTCGACTTCTAAGACCATAGTCATAAGTTCAAATCCTGTGTGTGTGCATTTTTGTTCTCACAATTTATTGCAACATTTGTCTCGTATCATACATACATGCCAACATTCTGAAGGGAGGTGGTGTTTTTTTGTCAACAGCGTCCTTTATCTATTATCGATAGGTAGTGCAGTGTGTGACGTTACAAACGGTATCGTGGGATGGCTATGTCCAGAAAAAAATGTTATAAGTATGGCCGCAGATTGTCGTACAATGGCTTAAATATCGTAAATTTGCTTGTGTGTAAGCCTTTTTGTTATGTTTTAATGCAGAAAACAACACATACATATCAAAATTTAGTTATCTTTGTAATCTGCGAGAAAATGTCGGAAATCGTGAGTCTAAAATACGGGAGATGAGTCTAAAATACGAGTCTCCCAAAACGGGAAAGTTGGCTTATATTCAAAGATATTGCTAATATGGATTTGGCCTTTATTATATGATCAATGGACATTTGCTAGTTACTACATGAGTACTATTAATTTTATATCCTTATATTTTGACACAGAGAAATACAGTATGCATGATTGCTTATGTATTGTGCTGTAACACCCAAGAGAGATTGTAGAGGAAGAAATTAGCCATAACTGTCAAAAGTCCTTGCCAATATTACTGTCATAAATTTTCTGTATTAGGAAGAAATGTTTTTAGAAAACCAAATATATTTTTAAACATGCAGAAAGATTGATACGACATGGACTTAACATTATAAGATATAGTAACGGATGTAGTTTGAGTTGTTTTCATTTATTGTAGAATTATTTTTTGTTATTGTATTTTTACAAGTACTCCTATTTAATTGACCTTGCAACATATATTGAATTCACCTATATTTATATAAGTTTTAAATTAGTTATTATTTATACTGTATACACATTCAGTACATACTGTTTTTAAAGTGGTACAGTTTTAAGAAAATAAACACAATTAAAGTAAAACTAAAAAAAAAATAAAAATCAATATAATAAAAGTGTTTAAAGGGTAATTATTTTATTAAATTAAGAACATAAAATTGAAATAAATTATGTTTATACTTTTGTTTACTGAGTATGACCATAAGGAAAGTTAAGTGGCTCCAATGTGATAATTAGTTTAAAACAAAAGGGTTATAAGGTGCTTGGCCTGTAACACCAGAGTTGTCAAGTAGAAGTCCTTCTATGTGTTATTGTGGTACGTGTGCTAAAGTAAAAAAAAACAACACAAATTTGTTTGAGTTTTCTGAGTAAGTTGAAAGTGACTTTCATTTATGTGTGTAATCCCTTCTTTGCACGGCTTGATTGTCTATTTCTTTTATTCATCTGTCATTTGTATTTGTTTAATCTGCAAAGAAGGCTGCGGTAAATTCCAAGTAAATTGTGTCGCATTTAAAAATCTTTTTTTAAAAGAATATAATTGATTCTCACTTTTAAAGAAAACAAAATCAATATCAAATGGCCATTTTTTAAATAATAATCATTTTAATTGTAATTTTTTAATTACGATTAAAACTCTGTTGACATTGTCGCTTACATACAGAAAGATCACTGAAAATGATAATGCAAAAGATTAGGTTTCAGCACTTTTTTTTACAATTCGTAGGCCGCTTGTGGCTGTATTCACCAATAACTTTAGTGAGATATTTTCCTTAAATATTAGTATTTCACTTAACTCAATAAATATTTAATATAATATTAATATAAGCATTCCCTTAAATTTCATTGACTTAAATAGGACTCTTTTAAGACTTAATAATTAAGTGTTTCACTTAGCCCACTTGTGAATTGTGAATACGGCCTCAAAAACCTGGATACGCCACTGGAGGTACGTGCTTACTTGGACTCACTGATGACCAGACTAAGTATGGCGTGAACACTCTAAACTATGAATCAAATTTATAAAAGTACATATATTTATTTTTGGAAATCGTTCTTTTTCTTCTGCATCCATTTCTCTTTGGATTGCGTTGCCTATTGACATCCGTCAGGCAACTTCCACCAGTGTCTTCAAATCTCTCCTATAAACCCACCTTTTGAATTTTTACTTTTGTAAATTTTTCTGTGTATGTAAAGCGCATTGAGGCTTTCAGCATAATGCGCTATATCGAGTACCAGTTATTATTATTATTATTGAACTGTCGTAGGCTATAGTTAATCAACATACATTGATTGCTAAAAACATAATAGGCTTTGCAGTAGTATATTGCAACCTACCTATATTTAACTACTTATAAAGGGATTCAGCTCGTTAAGTATGGCCTTTTCAAGAATCCCTAGAAGACAATGTTTAACTAAGAACGACCTTTTCTATTGAGAAGTAACGGATCACACACCCACGTGAGCATTGTGAATAGTATGTGGGCGTGTTAGCTATACACGCGTGCTTACAAATCTTCTGTCCCGAACAATGATTAATCAATGTAGATCTTCTCTGATGATTTCTGTTTTTACCAATGTCATTTCCTTTTACAATGAGGCTTTAAATATCTTATGTAAACTGTAAAGTATTACAGTGCGTAACACATTATTCAGTGGGTACTAATCGTTGTTGAGCACCCCTTTAGGACCGCAAGAAAATAAAAAAAAAGTGACTAATCGCAAGGACAATACTCATTTTGTATCTTTTAGGTTTCGCATAACCTCTAAATTTAATTTTAAAAAGTTTGTGAATTTTAATGTGGACATGTATAGCGGCCTCCCCCACATATTTTTCTCTAACTCACAACATGAAAAAGCACCATTTTAGCAATTTTGTTTAGACAGCCCCAAAGACAATTCAGAGACATGAAAATATATTTGTCGAGAATTGACTGGATACACACAATACATAGGCCTAAGTAATACAATCAATTGACAAATTATGTTACATAACATTGTAGGCCTATTACTTCTTTCATTACATACATCTATTTATGCTTATTTGTAGGTGTTTGTTCTCTCAAAATGTTTATTATGAGGTCATTGATACCTTTGACCTACTTATCATGAAAACCACTGTGCCACAGTACCACAATGTGCCATTGTGCACATACTAAAATAATAATTATTATGTTATTTACATGTGTTTTTTATAATTCTTGGCACATAGCCAACATAGGATGTGCTGTATACAATCGCAAACCAATGAAAATAGTTTTTCTGATTTCATAGTTTGCTAGTATTTGTAACTGAAGAGGGCAATATAACACTTTTTTCTCTCATTATTTTTTCCCTCTTTTTGTTTCTTTTTCAAATTGTTCTGTTTTGTTTTTGGACCGCTGCACCGCATGTTGTGATATAGGCCTACCTTGCACTGTTAATATAGGCCTACTAACTGCTTATAGACCAAGTGGTATGTAAATAGGAAGACTTACTCAGATTAAATGTACAGTATGTTAATCATAACAGATAATAGACATAAAATCTACATCCTCCCACACCATTAAACCATCTCTTAATCCAATTCTGAATTAAATAACCTTTGGATGGTGCAACTTAATGTCTAGTCACAGGTAAAAATATAAACACCATTTGTGTGTTGTTTGCATGGGCAAAACTTAATAGATTTTTTAAGGTAAATGAATGTACAATATTATGTAAACAAATTGGCTTCACTCCTGGAGTCTTTCCCTTATCAAGACAAGACTAAGGTACCACCTGTAGGGATTGCCACCTCTTGACAATGGGAATCCATGACAATCCCTCCTTTGGATCACCCCTATTCTGGGGACATTTTGTTTGGTACCTGAAGTTGTCCCTTTAATAGAAGGCCTACTGTATTAAGCTTTGTCTACACTATCAAACTAGTTTGACAAAAAAAGTGTGTTGTGCCCAAATATGGTAATGATATGCCCAAATATGGTAGTGATATGACATCGTCATGTCCATATATGGGCACATCACATTTTTTTGTCACATAAAGTTTGATAGTGTAAACAGAGCTTTAGAACAACAGTGATTAAAAATAGGTTAGTTTAACAATTGTAATTATACAGTACTATATAAGCAATAGAAGCAAGTCATGGTGTACAATTATAATAATCAATTTCATCTCGAAATAATTTCTTTTGTAACGATTTGCATGGATAAGTGAAGAAGTTAATTGATTTCAATTAAATATTGACATTTTTAGAAAATTATTCTCAATTATCCGAGTTCAAAGACATGTTAACGGAAATGAAGAACAATACGTTCTATTGTATTTTGCTTATTACAAGTTTGTCGAACCTGGTAGTATCTGTGACAGCATCGATTATCTGATCACAAACCAATAGAAGATACTAAAAATAATTCATGAAATTATATTAATAGTATCTATAGATTGTCTTGTTAATGATCAGGAAATTTTACAATTTTAAGTATTGACTCGAAAAAAAAACGCTTTTGTATTTTGCTATGATTGATCAATAACTCAATCTCATCTAAATATTAGCCTTGATATTACAATATTAGACCAACGGAAATACATCACAATCCTACCTTCTAATTTAGGATAAATTTAGGCTAAATTGGTCAATTCCAATGCTTAATGTGGCAATCTAGCCAAGTCTAGTCTAATTAAGGTTGGTTCCAATTGGATGTACGTTAAGTAATTTGACCAATCATGACTCTATGGGTCATCCCAACTGTGGCTTGTGATTGGTCAATTTGTTGCATCTATGTTTTTGCATTGAGTTCAAATGGGAACCAAACTTAAATCCTTGTCTACACTATCAAAATTTATGCGACAAAAAAATGTGATGTGCCCATATATGGACACGATGACATCATATCATTACCATATTTGTGCATATCACTACCATATTTTGGCACATTACACTTTTTTTGTCTGGTATGATAGAGCTTAAGGCCTAAAAAAAAATTGATTAACATTACAGAAATGACATGTTTAGAAAAAAAGAAATGAAAATATCATAATCATCATCTCATTTTTCACCGTCAATCTTGATATTTATTTAAAAAACATATATGGAAGGGCCAAATTTCGGACGCGGTCAGCTGACAAGAACAATGTCATCTATGCCTCATGGTCTGACGGAAGTAAAGAACAATATTCTCTACTCTATTTTTAGAATTATATAAATTAATATTTACTTAAGATTGAGTTATTGATCACTCACAAAAAGAACCACATCAATATTTTACTTATTAAAAGTTTGTCGAACCTGACAGAAAGTGTGACAGCATTGATTATCTGACGCAGCATCAATAGAAGACGACAAAAATAATTCACTAAATGATATTAATAGTTTCTTTAGATTGTCTTGGTAATGATCTGGGATTTTTACAATATCAAGTATCGACCAGAAAAAACGCTTTGTATTTTGCTATGATCAATAATAATCTTGTTAAAGTATTGGCCTTGGTAAAAGAATATTATATTAGCCTAATTATACGTCGTTTGTGTAAAATTGTTGTAGGGCTTCTAGACTACTAGAAAGTGGGGTACCATGGGGATCACTGTAATAAATGCCTATTATTAGTTGTACAATAGTTTAATAAAAGTATTTATTGTTATTCCTCCATGGTAAAATTAGATATTAGGAATCATTTCATCTGCAGTTACTGCTACTTGTCTACTCTTTAATATTTTCATTGGATTATTTAGCAACTTTTTTCAGAGTAATTATACATAGACCTACTGTACTGTTGATTGTAGTCAATTATCTTAAAAACTTCTACATTGAAACAAACTAAAATTTTACATTAAAAGAATATTTATTATTATTTATTATTTAGTTTTAATAATGGCAAAATAACAATAATATATATGATATAATTAAGACATTAAAGAAAGACCATTATTGAGGAGAAGAAAACAAGGTACTGTAGTAGAAAAAAAACTTGTTATGGTCCCTCCCCTCCCTTGGATTTGCAATCAAGAGGTTGTCGGTTCAAGCCCCGGCTCTGCAGTGTTGAGTCCTTGAGCAAGATTCTTTATCCACATTGTTCCTCCCCACCCAGGTGATAGAAATGAGTACCGGTATGTAAAAAGTACTGGGAAGGAAAAAAAAAAAAGATTCGTTTGTGCGGGAGGAGTGGCGTACCCCCCACAAACATACACACTTAGTGGAGTCTGGCCCAAACGCTAAAGAAATGGAGATGGGCACCACGGCCGTTAGCATTAGCTTAGGTTTCGACTTTACCTTTTATGGTCCCTTCTTAATTGTGGTTTATGTCTGTGCGAAAAATAAGAACATTTGTTTTTATTTTATAATTAGTATTACTCAAACGTTTAGGAATTAGCCCACATTCACAATACTTGTTGTATACAGATTAATTAGCCTTCAATGTGACCTTAATTACAATGAACTAAAGACATCCTAGAGGTGTCAATTTGCTGACCTCACAGGTGACAATTTACTGACCTTATTTATTCAATGACATCACTTGTTTTGGTAGTGTTTACATCACAGTTTTTAGAGAGTCTATTGATCCTAATTCTTATTTATCTGTTTTTTCATAATAGGTATTGATGATTCGTAACTAAAGCGGAAGTTGAGTCAATGTTACATGATTCCCAAATTGACGTCAGGGTTTTCAGACAATGCCTTAGAAGTTCTGAAGGAGATCTCTTTTAATAGATAAGATTTAATAATTATGTTTATTTACAGTATTATAGTCCTGTAAGAATGATGTATCATACCTTCTATATTATAGAAATGTGTGAATATTCATCTTTTTGTATTGTAGTACTGTACCCTATCTAACATTAGGAAATTAAACTGAACTGAAATTTGAAAAGAATAATTTAGAAGGTCCTAACTTTCAATGATAAAATATCTGGATAGGAAAGCGTGGCAGTATATTTAAAATGCATCAATTATAAAGGGTGCTATATACAATATCTTGGACATCAGAAGGTCCTAACTTTCAATGATAAAATATCTGGATAGGAAAGCATGGCAGTATATTTAAAATGCATCAATTATAGAGGGCGCTATCTACAAAATCTTGGACATCAGCAGTATAGGTTAACATTCCAAGCATGGACATTTTTTTTTTCGCGCCACTCCTTTAGGCAGTTATATTCAAGAGAACGGAGGCATTAGAAAACAGTTACCATGCGGTAGCTTATAGTTTTACTACAGCTGAAAAAAATGGGCATGCGGAAAACATTTGCTTATAAATATTGAGATGCACGTAGACAGTAGTTACTTTGTGACATGAGCAGGCGTTTTTTGTAAGAAATATTTCTTGTCTAGAGTTTAAATACTAATATTTCTTTCCCATATCCAAAGAAACTGGACTACTAAAAATCCAAAGAAACAGGACTACTAAAAAACATTTTAGGGAATATTACAATACAAGTTTATGAATTTGGACGAAATGGAATATATAATCCAAAAATATTTATTCCATGTTTCATTTTACGCAAGGTCATTTTGCAATGTAGAGTGGACTAAATGAGTCCATACTTAACTGCGCAAAGATACAAGAATTTTAACTACCCTTGGAGAGGGAAGTGGTGAATTGCGAAGTGACCACACTGGTCCATTGACCAGTAACTGTATACTTGTACAGTCATACTAATACGAAAGTTTGAAAAAAAAAGCAATGAGACAGTTTATTACTGTTTATACCAAGTGTTTTATTTGCCAATGCATTACCGGTAAACAGTAGTATTTTGTATTTATTTGTTTGTAATAAACAGTTCTATGTTACAGGTATCTGCAAAATCCATCTATGCCTTCGGTTTGGGGTGACGTACATTGTGTTTCTTGGCGAACCTCATATTCTTCAAAAATTTTGGATCAACCTAGCAAACAAATACAAAAGAAATATGAGAAATTATATTAAAATTATATACAGGACAGTTACTGAAAAATTCAGTGGTGTAATAACAAAATTCTTACCCCTTTCAATGATGGGTATCTTTGAGTTTTCGGCCTCTTTATACCATTTCTGTGGTTTTTTTTACCTGTTTGGGAAAAAAAATGATAGTGAAATTAAAATGCATAATCATAACATTGCTATATTTTTTTTATCTAGCACTATATACAAAGTATACAATTTATTTTTTGGCCACAGAATTATCTTTCTTGATTATCTTGCGAACATTTTTTTTTGTACAAGGTAGGCCTACATTCTCTTATTTAGGAAACTTACTTTGATTATGACTTGTATGGTTCTTTGACTTGGCCATGGTACGCACACAGTATCAACCTTAATAGAAAGAATATTTAAGGTCATTATCAAGATACAAACTATCCAAGTTTGGCCTACGACAGCTAGCTAGGCCTAAAATATCCGACACGGAGGAGTCGAGCAATATCGATATTTATAATAGCACTTATTGTCACAATAGTGCTTTAAAATTACCAAAAAGTATTAAAATAATATTCATTCAATAGATTAAAGTAATGATTACTTTTCGATCTATTCTAAGTAATTAGATATTTAGTGATAATTTACAAGTTTATTCTCACCACTGTTTACGTCTCAAAGATGGCGATAGGAAAGGAAGATAGAGGGCGCATGTCACGGTATACTGCCACCAATGCTGCTGCAGAAAATAGGAGAGGAGAGAAACGTAAACAATGAAATAACAACAATAATAAATATGGCGGGTTATTCAGATGGTGATTTCTTGAAAGAAATGACAAACGTTCAACGCCTAATACATGAGTAAGTTTATGACAATTTAAATAAAACGTAATTAAAGCTTAGCTACCTTCTGACCATTCAAATAGTCCAGTCGAATATATTTTTGTAAGTTAGGCCTAGCTAGGAGTTAGTACTAGTGACACTCACACACCCACACACAGTGTGTGTGGTGGGGTAGTAGCCTAGTTAGTAGTAGGTAGTAGGCTACTATCTAGGCCCTAGCTAGCCTAGTGTAGGAGTAGCCCTAGCTACCTAGCTAGAGCTAATCTTATTTTATTATCAGGCCTACTATAGTACAGTACTGTATTTTAGCTAGACTAGGCTAGATAGGCCTACTAAATCTAGGCCTAGCTGTAATTAGTGTACTAACTAGTAGTAGGCCTCCTAGCCCTACTACTACTAGTATTAGGAAAGGCTTCTCTTACTTTTCCTACTAGTAACTAGTGCTACAGTAGGCATAATAATGATATTATTACTATAGGCCTAGTCTAACACTACTACTAACTAGGGCTCTATCTAAGTAAGTAACTACCTAGTCTATTCTAGTAGTAGTAGTAAGTTCACCTACTACTAGGGTCTAGTACTAATCTGTTTTTTTTTTTAAGGTTTCCAAATGATCAGCAGGGATCAGGAATTTCTCCACACATTGACAAGTTTCTCAAGGAGAGTATGAAAAGGACAAGAAACATTGAGAGTTGTGAGAAACTGGTGGAGCAATTGAAGAAAGAAATTGAGAGTTTGGAGTCTGAACTTGACTCACAGAACGAGTCACTACTCGGATTCTCAAATTCTGAGCTTGATGTCATTCAGTAAGTTTTTCATGACTCGATGTGTTGCAATAATTGTGGTGTTCTTTATTACTATACTCACCAAAACAATTGTGACAAACCACCCTATATATACCTTGATAACATGTGTTGTCTTGGAGGTGGGTGTTAAAAAGTTAAGGGTGGGTCGGGAATATTTTAGGTACCCAGACGTTTCATGGGTGGGCGCTATCATGTTAAAATTAGACTGGATAGAAGCCCTTAAAATAACTTTAGAGGCTAGGTCAAAGACTTGCACCCATCCCTCCCAGTACTACCCAATAACCTAAGAATATGGATTAATATATGTAATAGAAAGTATGGTTTTATTTACAGAGAAATGTTTAAAGTTGTAGAAGATAAAAATGGTTTTAAACCAGTGAATGTACAGCTGAAACCACCTGATGTAAGTAGTACTTTTGTCAATGCTATATTAATGAGGCTCACTCCAGCTCAGGATTCCTCCTTCCCTTTGACAGCTAGAATGAATCTATGAACTACTTTTGGTATCTATTTTTGACAAACTATAGTAATATTAGCACTTTTTAACAATGTTTAAAATATCCTGGATCTGCACTGACTACCTTATAATATAATAATAATATATGGTACTACTAGCAGGTACCTGTCCAATGGATTCTAGTATTGGATTTTGGATTAGTGCTATTATATTTTAGATTTTTTTTTACATTACCAGATCGCTGTACATACATCAAATACAATTATACACGCAATCAAACTTACGATAACAATTTATAAATTAGTGTAGTATTATTAATATAGGCCATTTCCAACAAAACATTAACTTCTACAGATAAACAACACAAGTGAAAAAAATGATTACAATCAAATGAGAGTCATTGTGTTCCAAGCATATCGCCTCATTGCGTATTAAATATTTTTTTTGCAGAATTCTCTTATGGCATCTCTTACTGGCATTCATTTTGATGATTTTACCCGGAAAGCAATTGGTCAAGAAGACGGCAGCATCATTATTAGGCAGCACCTCCAAGGGCATTGTTACAATCAAAAATTTGATGTCATGTTTGATGTTGCTGAAGTACAGGTAAGACCATAGAGGTGATACAAATACTAGAGGGTGTACTAGACGACTGAAAATTGAGTCCATTAGAAGATTGTTGTAGTTCCCTTACAATCTTGTATTGTAACTGTAAAGCTGTATGTGAAAAAAATGTGATGTGCCCAAATATGGTAGTAATATGACACCATCATTATGTCCATATATGGGCACATCACATTTTGTTGTCACATAAACTTTGATAGTGTAGACAGAGTTTAAGATGTTAAAACTTATACACCAGTACACATCCTAGATAAATAAAATATTATGACTAGCACCCTCTTTTTATGAAGCTATCTATCAACAGCATCTACAACATCTTTGATGGCGCCCTCTAATTTAAGTAATATACATTTTGAATTGACTTTTTGAGATTCAATTAAAATTCTTGCAAATATCTGAAAGTCTCTCAAAACCAGGCATTCCCAAATTTATTTAGCATTTGAAAATAGAAAAATCCTGTAATATGAAATAAAGTAGGCCTATGCTTATTACACAATCTTCACTCAATTAAAACGATAATTGCTTAATTTAACTACAATATGAAAAACCTTGAAATTTATTAATTAGTTCACTAAGGTGTTAATTACTTATTGAACTTGAAATAATTGGAATGACATTTACTTTGACTAAATTTGGAAACGTAGACTGTCCAGGGTTATTAATTGCCTAATATGGTGTTAATCACTTATATAGTATTATTAACATGATTTATGCTCTGTTGGCAACAGCAGCATTTATATCTTATAATAGTTTGATTTGGTACTAGGTCAGTGTACAGTGTCTATTTAATGTAGTGTAAATAATGTGTAGTGTTGCCGATATAGTATTTTGGTTTATATAATATGCTATAGGCTTTCAATTGATTTATATGGTGAGGTCCAACTATTTATTAAATATCTTAATTACAGTAGAATTCCTTATTAAAGGGACAATTTCAGTTGATAATGATAATCACTATGGCCATCTCTATTAAGGGGACACTTCTATTAAGGAGACACTCTTATTAAGGGGACACTCCTATTAAGGGGATACTAGGTTAGGTACCGAAAAAAGGTGTCCCCTTAGTAGAGGTTCTACTGACATATTAAGTCTATTAAAAATTTTGAAATTAAAAATCTTCATTTATAAACTGTTTTTTTAGTCGATTACAAGAATACCAGGGCATGCTTCAACGATCTCCGAAACTGAAGTCATTGTCACACAACTGAAAATAAAAGTTGACACAAAAATTGAAGAACATCTTAAGAAATTTATAGAGAAATGCGAAAGTAGGCAGAACCTGCAACCATTCTTTCAAACGTACTCGCAATTTGCAGAATGGTATGATTACCGAAGTAGGACCTACGAACATTTTAAGGTATAGTTTGTCTTTTTCATGTCTTCATATCAAACTATCCCACACACAAACTATAAACCTAAAGGTTTGTCTACACTATCAAACTAGTTTGACAAAAAATAGGTGATGTGCACAAATATGGTAGTGATATGCCTAAATATGGTAGTGATATGACATCATGTCCATATATGGGCACATCACATTTTTTTGTCGCATAAAGTTTGATAGTGTAAACAGAGCTTTAATATCAAAACCATAACATATACCACCAAACAAAAATTTCAAATTTGTTTGACATATCTTCTTAATTCCTTATTCTTTTTATGTCGCTATCAATGACAATAAAGAAGGATAAATATTTGTATGTTTGACCTGTTGTCAGTTTATCATTTTCAACCCATTTTTTTTCTGCCTGTTTACTCCTAAATTTATAAATCAAACTGACAGCTTTTGATATTTTCTTCGCCCATCCCAAAAATATTTTACCAACGGAGGCACCATGAAAAATGAATTCGCCCATTTTTTTCACTCGCAGCTGTCGATGATGACAGAATAAAGAGGGAGAATTCAAAATATCCTACCCTTCTTGAAAACTGTAACTGTATTATTGTTACGTGGAGTCAAATTTAGGAATGTAACTCTTTAATTTCTGTGTTTTTTACCCCCCTTCCCCAGAGACAACTCGATGGTATTTTTAAGCAAGATCAGAGGGGTTTGCCATAAACCATTATTTCTATTTAACCTAGGAGATACATAATTAAATGTTTTGACATTTTTAAACAGTTTAATTTCGAAGCAGTTATAGATGCTGTTAAATTAAAGTAACTGACTTTCCACCATTAGCTATGGGTGACTTTAAACATTTCCCAAATTAGAGAGAGACCCACCCACACCTTCCACATCACCCTGAAACCCCTAATTCTAACTGATTTAAAAACTCCAAAAATGCATCGACTCAAATGAAGCATTCAGTCCAGAATCATGTTTACTAAATTCAATTTTCAGGCCAATTATTTTAGGAATTCAATGAATTATGGTATTTTGATATTTGTATGATTTTTTTTTAAAGTTCTGCTCCAATGAAATTTTTGAATTAACCTGTTTTGATCATGTGACCAGCTGATGAATCTACCACCTGCCTAATTCCCCCCTATCTCGGCTCGTAAACAGGTCATCTTAAGTCCAAAAAAACCCTTGGTTGAAATGTTGGTAGGAGGATAAAACATCTAAAATCAGGGGCCTCAGGTCTCTTCGTTACGCTACTTAGCTATCTACAAATTTAATTAATTGTTCATTTCACATTTATCACAGACAAAAATTTTAATTTCTAGTATGACATGAGATTGTTGACATATTATGTTGTTTACTGCTCATCATATTTTATTCTTTACAATTATGGAAGTGACGTGACCTGACTGATGATGCAGTAGATATGGAAGTCATGAAGGGGATAAAAACAATGTCTGACTTTAGAATATAAACTGTACATGACATGAAAAGGGTACACAACCTAAATGAATAAACAGATTTACAGATATACTGTTCTCCTATAAAGCTCTGTCTACACTATCAAACTAATTTGACAAAAAAAGTGTGATGTGCCTAAATATGGTAGTGATACATGCCTAAATATGGTAATGTTATGAAATTATCATGTCCATATATGGGCACATCACATATTTTGTCACATACACTTTAATATACTGTAGTTGTGACAGAGCTTAACAGTGTGTGAAAGCATTTAGTGTGACAGCGTTCTTTTTTTCCTTCCCATATTGATTTACCATTTGAAACATTCAATAGTACACCTCAATATAAAATTAAATTACATTTAAACTACATGATAAAACATTTACTGTCTTCCTGCCTGTCTCTAGTTTGATATATCTTCTGCTCAGTAAAAAGACACTGTTACTGCTCACTGTCTGTATTCCTGTGGTTTGAATATAACTCTCCTGAGATCTGCCTATATTTAGTAAAATAATTGCAAATGTACAAACCATATAAGTCATTTGTAGTCAGACTTTTAAAGAATGTTTTTTCTATTATATCTGTAAAAAAAAAGTTTGTACAGTCAATTTAAAACATGGAATTTTTTAAATAAATATTAATTTTAGATTATTTTTTTTTTAAGATTACAAAAAAAGTGATTTATTAACTTCAAAGCATATTATGGTATTAAACTGACATTCCAATACATTGCTTAGTTTTATTTAAAAAATGAATAAATAAATTAAGAGTGAATTTCAGACGCTTTTAATATTAATAGGTACTTTTTCGAACTTTGTGTAGGCAGGGCGTAGGCTATTTGACAGCGTATGTCATAAATTAAACTCTAAATTCAAAGACAAATAAAAAATGAATAAATTAACTTAAAAGGTCATCACCTAATTCGCTTATGACATCTTTAGTGTATTGTTAGTAACAAAAATACTTAAAATTTGCCAATGGAGTGACTTATGGTACCTGGAGACTTGGACTGTAGGTAGCTTACTGTCATTTTGTGAAAATATATGATACAAGTACTTGGTAACATGCTTTAGTAATTAATTGAAATATGTAAAGGTGGACATGGCTTGACCACTAGTGAACAAATCAAGTTTTGACCACAAGTAAAGCAATACCATTTGCACACTGGTGATATTTATTTGATACCTACGATTGGACATGATTAGGTTTACAATTTGTAGGCCTTGGGCCCCTATTCCAAAAATCCAGTGGATCCTCCACTGCATGTCAATGTGAACAAATAATGTTTTCAAATGTTTTGAACATAAAGAGGGACACCACTATTAAGAGGAAACTTGTTAAATAAATATATTACTTTATAAATAAAACACTAATGCCAAATCCTAGTATTCAGTGGAAACTCCAAATATTTGGACACCCATATTCATGTGACATGACCTTCCTATAGTTTAATCAAACACATAATTGGATCTTAAATTGTATTCTCTTTTGAATTGAATATAGTGGCACTTGATAGGAATGTTCCTGTTGGCCTACCTTTTATTTACAGGCACCTACAGACACAATACACTTGTTATTAATAATACTTACCAAACATTATTTATTAAGTCTTATCAGTGTTAACTGGCTGGTCAAGGTCTAAATTGTGAATTTATTGGTGATAAAATCAATAAACTCAAATTATATTTAATCCACAAAAATGAAAATAACAGTACTGAGTGTATGGGAATGTTTCTAATGATGGATAAATTCAATTTGTTGAAAGGAATGGTACAAATGAATGTCTTATGCTACCTCTAGGCTATCAATCTTGGCCTGTAATTGCTGGCTGTCTTGTTAAAAGTGTATCATGAATTATTGATAGTGCCATTGACTTTGAAACCCTTCTAGAAATGTGGATATTATGTTACTGGGTTGATGTAGACAGTTTATTTTTTGGAGTGAAACTTATAGACTGTAAAAGTAAATGATCAGCACAACACTCAGCTGAAATTGGGGTAAATTTTAAAAATGATTAGACGCTAGAATAACTTTGAAATTAAAATCAAGAGTTATAGAGTAAATAATAGCAAGTTTAATAAGAACTTTTGTGGATTTTAAACCTTAATGCTCTACAAAGTTTTAGCCATTTGATTTGTTTAAACTTCAATTTGTTTGTGTGTTACGAGAAATTGCTACCAATTTTGTATTATGTTTATGAACACAATATTAGATGACGGTTGTCACATGATGCTTTGTATTATTTTTTATTGTATTTATATGTTTCATATGGACAGTTTGTCTGAAATAAAGTTGAATTGAATTGAATTGAATTATCATTACAAAACACAAGGAAGACTCATAAAAATGATAGCGTAGTTACTGTAATAATTCGGACAAAAATGTTTTGAGTCAAAAGGGCAATATGGGGTAGATTTGCTTCTATCCCCTAAGCATCTAATAATGACATTAAAATATGGTTTCTCTAATGATAATTCTCTAGTGTTTCCTTTTCTCTTTCAGGAGGCTTTCGACAAGGAAATATCGCTGCCCAATGGGAGTACAGGATCTCTTCTTCAGTTCACGTTGCCAGGTCAGACAAGGTGGGGATTAGGAAATTGGTTATTTGGCTAAAAATTATTATTATTTGTATGATTTTGTTCTAAAATGTGATTGACATACTGTAATGTAATAGACAAATCATGTCAAAATTATTGTACTGTAGTAACTACATTGTTTAAAGCTTTGTCTACACTATTAAACTTTATGTGACAATGTGATGTGCCCATATATGGATATGATGATGTCATATCACTACCATATTTGGGTATATCACTACCATATTTAGGCACATCACACTTTTTTGTCAAACTAGTTTGATAGTGTAGACAGAGCTTTAGTCATGAGTTTGTTGCAATGTAGGAGTATTGGCAGTCACTGTATTAAACGGTGTGCATGATTACTAAAAATAAATAGCTTGCTAAATAAATTATTATATTTGAACTCTCTGTATATGTTTGTCTTCCAGAATCGTGTTCCTTTTGAGTTGGGACATCCACATTGATGAAGAGGACAAAGTTCACCAGGTCATTGACCTCGTTCCAAAATCATCGTCAACAGGTAAGCTAATGAGTGGTTTTGATTGGTCAATATTTGCTAATTTAATAATCAATATTTCAACTTTATTTTGAAAGTTTCAATATTTTTTGTACTTTGCAGTTTATGATGTTGACGACAATGAATTTTTAAAAAGTGTACCAGATAAGTTTTTGTTGATGGTGAAGACCCTCGGCATGGAGCACGCCCTCAGTACTCTGTTTAAAAGCATCTGTGAACAATAATTTACTGGATATTAAATATGTGAGTAAATGATTATGATTCGTTCGTCGTGCAGTTTTTAAGCGCACCACAAAACACAAACAAAAATGCAGTAGAAAGATTTTTTATGGAAAATATAACTATTGTAGAACCCTTATTAAGGGAATACCTTTAGGACGAAATAAAGTGTCTCCTTGATAGGTATTGGATGTAATGATAAAGCATACGCTAGTTATTTCCTCTTGTTTCATATTCCACTGAATTAGCTGTAGTGTTGAAATTACTGATTCTTTCACCCCCAATAAGAAGGGGTTGTAACTGTAACTTTATTTTGTTAATATTATAGCACGCACCAGCATCGCAGCTGTAGTTTTTCCCTTCCTCATTCTTGCATGATTAAACTGCTCAGACATACATAGATTATTGCATTCGTTCCACCAGGGACCTTCCACTTCATTCAATATACACAATATTTAATGCACATGGATAGGCCTGACAGCTGGGTTGAACATAAACAATGGTTTGGATTTGAATAATATAGATATATAATTGTATCTGTTATTATATCATGATTAATGTATTACTTTAATATATCTTCTCACGATAAGTGTGGTACCATCAACCCATTAGATTTCTTCTTTTTTTTATATGTACATTTAGTGTAGGACTTTTAGGACTTTGTTCATTTCAGACTATATTTACGCTATACAAAATATTTACTCCTGATTGTTAAACAAAACAAATTATCATTATTTCTTAAATTAAATTAGAATTAAATAGAATATCAATTTAAAAAAAAAAGAGGATAATTTAATGAAGAAAGAACAATAATTAAAACTGTTGCATCAAAAAGTCGAGCAGTGTTTTTTATAAGAAATATTTCTTAAATTGTTTGTGCTGATATGCCTATAGTTTTCAACACCCCTGTTTTTAACCAAAGAATATCTTAACTTTTTAGATGGATTATTAAATTAATTGGTGCAATTTGTGTCATGGAAAAAAGAACACATCTATCCTGAAAATGTAGATGAGTTCGTGTAGAGCGCAGCAGATGATCAGTAACTGAAGATTTAAAGGCTGCTGAAGAAAAAAAAAATCCTTTTGGGAGGGTTGTTTGGATTTGACGATAAAAGACTATTTTGACTAAAGAGTCAATTCATCCCTGTATCTATCATCACTGGTACATTCAAAGTCTATTACTGTAATGTACTTGCAATGTAAAGGGTCAATTCATCCCATGATTTGTATACCTGTCAGTATGTATTATGTATATATTATGGTAGGTGTATTCACTGTACATTATTTTAAAATATTTTAACTAATAATGATTGTATATTAGATTTTTTTATAATATTGAACTACCTAGAGTTTAGAATACAGGTACAGACCAAATACCATATTTGGCCTATTAATGGACTATTATTATTATTAATTATAATACATTTTAAACCACATTAATTGTAAGAATATATTGTGAGCCATTGGTTCACCTAAGCACAATGTAAATAATTGTACATTTCTATATAAAATGTGTATTTGTACAGCACTAATACTAATACATGTTTGTAAATCACTTTTAAAAAACAAAAGAAAAACAATTAATTTTTGTATTTAAACTGATTACACATTTGTTCACCCACTTTCATTTGACATTCGATTTTTGCGTGAACGGCGTTCCATACATATGACTCAATAGCATTTTCAGTTGTTACTTAAACTTTGTCAACAAAGATTAAATAGTAAAAGTGCCAAATTCAGGTTTTAATATACATGTCAAAGTGGCTTGAAAAATATTAAAGTCATTATCCGCGCGACACACTATATTAGCCGACGCATGATGATCGTGTATCAGCACGCACTTTGGGTAAGATAAGCTATGTTCCACACTGAAATGCCAAAATGCTGCAAGTTTCATGCAGAAAACGCGTCCTCAAAAACTATAGATATACTCTATATTTTGCAGCAATGTCCATGTATGTGCTTCATGCATGCATACAAGTCGACGCACTTCATTTTAGGGTGCTGTATCTGCGAATGTCAAGCGCTAGTGTCGGTATATTTGTGTACGTGCACGGTGACGCGTGCGCAGTGCCGCGTTCTCATTGGGCTATACAAGTCACTCATCCACTTGACCAGGTCAGTGCTGACCTGAGCCTTGCAGCAGTTTACAAGGCAGCAATGGTCTTCCTCGGTCACATTGAAATTAAATTAACAACGTTTATTCGTCGGGTTATCTTCAATTTCCATGTTGTGTTGATTCATTAGAATTCTAAAAAAAAATTGAGTCATTTTCGTGATATTAAACGATAAGTCACGTGAGTGTATCAGGTGATTGATAGCAGACGACAGGACGGCATCCGTCACTAATCCAACACGAGTTGGGAGTCACTCGTAGTAAATCACGGTTGTGCTTTATTGAGGGTGGACGGACACTTTATCAACTGCCTTAATTTGTCTACAGGTAGTGTTCGTTGAATGGACAGTTTAAACTCGACAAAAAGGCGCCAATATAATGTACTATTATAGCCTGCCGACAAAAAAAAAAAGGCGCGATAAATGCTTCATCATTTTCAAGATTCAATACCTTAATACAAGTTTTCCATTCTAGTTTTCGTTAGAGAAATTGACAGTTTCAACTCGACAAGAAAAGGCGCCAGTATAATGTACTATTATAGCCTGCCGACAAAAAAAAGGCGCGATAAATGCTTCATCATTTGCCAGATTCAATACCTTAATAAAAAGCGTATTTTTGTTTAGTGTTTTTTACATCGTTAATGAAAGACACTTTCACATTTTACTCTAGGCCTATCAGTATCGTTTTAAAAAAGGTACCGGTAACGCACTTCCTAGGGTTCAAATGACATATTGATTGTCATTAACATGACATGTACATGACACAAGGTAAACACGTCACAACTCCGGTGGTCCCAAAACCACAGATAATCAGTGAACAAGTTCGGTAATCTTCAATCAAGGGTACCGCCTTGATTTGCTTAAATATCTCATGTAAAAATATCTGTGTAATGCGTTTTCCATTGTTTTCGCAATTTATGCGGTCGTTTGTGCTAAATCGTTTACATTTATAGTTTTATAACGGTCGTTCGTTCAATATGATTGTGCAGAACTTTTTAAAAGTATATATGGGAAGCGTATGGGCCCTAAATGCTGCCCATAGTGAAATATAATTTCTGATTAGGAGTGTAAATACACTTGTTATGACGTGTAAAGTGCATATATACACATCTACTTGTGTTGTATAGGACATAAGTTGTGCGTAGCACGTGCCTATGTTAAAGGTATACGGAAACACCCACTATTGGTTTTTCCAAAAAAAAAAAAAAAAACCACCGATATAATAAACAAACACAAACAGTTTATATTATAATATCGTAGAGTCTAGACCGTTATTTATCTTGACTCATCATCATGGAAAACAGCCGGGAAAAAGCTGTTTCCTACGCTACTCGCTTTCCTGATTAAGCTGATAGTGCCGCTACTTGTACAGGCTTAAGTGATGACAACGTAATTCGTAATTTAAATTGATCGTTTCCGTTTCTAGCACATGTGGGTATTTTAGTAGAGAGTTTAATGACACCCATGAGGTGCAATACATGCACGCAATACGCCTATGTGCAAATTGTTCGAAACAATAATAAACCCTTGTTGGTGCACATGAACCGAATTTAGTCCTATTGTGAATTTTTAACGCGCGCGGTGCATTACATTACATTACTTCACGCATACGTAGACTTTTATCAACGTTGCGCCAGTCGTAAGGGCAATATTCTATTTGATAATCTCTCAATATTATATTATTTTATAAATGAAACCCATAAGTATACCCATGACCAGTTTCTCAAGAATCATAAATCTGCCCTCAAACTATAGGCCTAAGCCCGGAATTTCAATTCGGTGGCCGGATAAAAACAATCGATGTAGGCCTATTGCGCGTTAAGTTTGGGGTACCCTAGATTTTTACTGAGGTGTATCAAGACCAACTGAAGCAAAAACACTAAACCGTGAGAAAATTGCGCTATCCATAAATGGAATGATTTGCTATTGTTGTCACAAAAGATTCGCATCATTGCGCTTGATATCAATATTATATTTTTTAACGAAATGATTGTCACCTCTACATGTGTAGTGATAAAACTAAAGCACCACGTAACACAAAGTTAACGCGTGCGTCTTGGCGCGTACACAAGTAACGCGTGTGTCCTGGCGCGTACAAAAGTAGCGTCTGCGTCCTGGCGTATACAAAAGTAACGCCTGCGTCCTGGCGCGTACAAAAGGAACGCCTGAGTCATTGCGCGTACAAAAGTAACGCTGCGTCCTGACGCGTACAAAAGTAACGCCTGCGTACAGGCGCGTACAAAATTAATGCGTGTGTCCTGGCGCGTACAAAAGTAACGCGTGTGTCCTGGCGCGTACAAAAGTCGTACCATTTTATCAACGTTTTAACGCGCTGGTTAAAAATTCTATATATTCGCCACGTAGGTCAATTATGTACTCATTAAAAATGTTAAAAACTGAATTATTGCTTCATTATATCACTAATTGAAATACAATAGTATTTAAGTAATCAATTAAAGTTGAAAGAAATTTATTGATATGCCCTCCTAAATGGATTTCTATTATTTATTAATCCGAACAATTTACCCTCAAAATGCCAAACATAAAAGTGGGGAACGTAAGGTCACGAGCGGAAGAAATTGTAGGCGTGGATATTAACTGGCAGCCAACCAACCGTGCTGTTGCTGTAGCGCTACACAGGCATTCAAAATATTCACCGGTAATATATCGGCCTGATTTCCGCGTCATATTTCAAGAAACACTAGTGAGCCATACACACGCTATTCATCCAGTAGTTGCCAAGTCCTCAAAAGGCAAGGTCTTAAACGCGTTATAAGTCGACACCAAACGTCAACTGTGCTGTATCTGTGTCTTGGATTATTTTATTTTATACAAAACGTATCGATCGTGTAAAGGAATATTAGTATTGCTTGAAAACAACTCATTTTACGCGTTTTTCTTTCGGTGTTAACATTTTAAACTGTGCATTATGACGTCAGGTGAGGAGACGCAGCTTTTGGTCCCCCCTCCTGCTGCTGCTAAAGATGAAGAGGACTCGTCAGAAGCTCTTAATAAACTCAAATTCCACACTAAAAAGATGAACTGGAACTTAAAAATACTGAAAGATCAATTGGTAAGTAAAGTTTATTTTTCGTTTTTATTTGTAGTTAAGTAGGCCTACTCAAGACCGTTTGGGTCGTACCCTCCTCTCACCTATCGTATGTAAAAATACTTGTTCTTCCTCTTCCTCCTATTAGTAGGCCCTATTTAATGTACTCGCCTCACTAAGATTTTACCATTGAAAACTTAACCGTGATGTCGGTAAAACAATCTGCCTACAATTTAGTACAGTGCCAGTGAGGTTAACCATCTACGTGCCTTGTTTAATGTTTCCCTTTGACATATAGCAAAGCAAATCTATAACTTTATTATTGATTAGGCGTACGCGGAGAAGAAAGTGAGGGAGGAGTGGTTTCTGTACGGTTACATTTCTTTGAGTTGGGTAGATAGTATTTTACGTTCTCTATATTTCATTTTGCCTACCAAAAGTCTCAGAAAACCTGCATTTCATATTTTATGAACGCGATCTTGTTATTATTTATTACAATAGGGCTTCTTATTTTTGATTTCCTTGTGGTAATCCGATATCAATGGAGCTCTTTTTATAAAACGACAGGATACTTTATTTGGCTCAATATCAGGTAGAAAGGGAACTATAGGCCCATAGATAAGGAAACAAGGATGCCCCATGGATGCCTGTATATGTATATGTCAGTAGTTTTATATTTGCAATGGTCAGTAGACATAGCCATTTACGCAAAAGATTAATTATAGCTTTTAGCAATCCAGTTATGTAAAGTAATTGAATTTGATATACCTACAAACATTTTCTGTAGCTACAAACATTTTGTGTGTAACGATACTAGAGCGACAGAAACGGCTACAAACTTTAGTTAATTCAATTTACTGATCGTAGTGTTACTCCAAGTATACGGTAACTCATTTACATGGGGTCAAAATGTGGTAGCAATCGGAAGGACGTTTTCGGTAGTTAATTTTGTAACGTTTTAGGTTCCAGTCTTCAATCACTCTGATGTAAAACTGCAATGTATACAAACGATTACATAATCTATAATGTTGTGTGACGTCACTAGTGCTAATATTGTAACCGCATTGACTAATATTGATATTTTCATATATTTCTTTGCGGTTGCTTGAACCATGGATGATGTACTACTGTACTATTTCTATGAATTCTAATGCCCAAAGCAATAAGTCTAAGCAAGAAGTCAGACACCTATTGATATGGCGCGCCAAGCTGTCATTTATTCGGAAATAAAGATAGCTTAGTTATCTCTAGTGCTTGAATAAATGACAGCTTGGCGCGCCATACATTGACGTGTCTTTCGCAATGTTTGTTGATAAAGCATCGATGCATCACATAGCATTCACATTAATCAACCATCGTGTAATTAGTTTAATTAGCAACGCGTTGTAACGATGTGTGACGAAAAGCAAGACTGTTCAATGTCATCATTAATTTGTTGAGGCTGTGTGTGTACAGTCTGTGAAATATGCGCGCGTACTTGTGTTTTCACACGTACAGTGGTCTTGGTCGCGTTTTTCGTTCGTTACCCCTTGATACATGCGTCGCCTGAGTGAGACATCACATTTTGTTTATTTTGAACACTCCTTAATCGGTAAACCCCCACTTATTTGCAATGCACGTGTTTTGTGTTGGTGTGTGTTTGAGTTTAGTCAGAGACAGACAGACCCTGGCATAGTATTCGTACCACGGTTCATTCCTGTAATTTCCTTGCGACAAATTAATATGTGGCTTCACTTTACGTTACAATCCTTTAATTGAAACAGCTCAGTAGCAACAGACCCCAACAAAGCTCGTGTATTTCGGATCGTCCATAATACACCTGATTTACGCATTATCCACAGTGGTTTCAAACTAATTGACTTATTAAGCCTCATAATCAACAACAATTTTAGCGGTTTAAATGTCGTTTGATTGCCTGGATTGTTCAATTTAAACCTACGAATCTATCTAATAATACGGTACAGCTGTAAATGTGATTATTTAATATTATTTCAAATAGGCCTAAAGTTTTTCAAGTAAAGATCATTTTAGCGCCAATATTTTATATCACATCACATTTTTTTGGTCACATAAAGTTTGATAGTGTAGACAAGGCTTTAAAGTATTGTGTTCAAATAACCCTTTTGAAAATAGTGTTCTCAGATTATTGAGAGACGTGTACCTCAATAAATTATATTTGCTGTAGGCCTGGTCTGTTATCATTCCATCGGTTTTAATCTATATTTCTACTTATGTATTGTACTATAGGCTACTATTAGTATTATTTCATTGGTTTTAATCTATATTTCTGCATCTGCTTTGTAGTACGATAGGCTACTATTAATACGCTATTTAATATTCTTTTGATAAATATCTACCGGTCCCTAATAAACTTTACAATACTTGAAATACCTTATGCATCTTTTTTTGTTAATCCTTTTGGGGACAGCGTATCACTGTCGCCAAAGTGAACTTACTATTGTGTTAATATCTTATGTACTTTTTTATGGTACAAAAGAAATCCCCAATTTGGCCGTATTTAGTTCAAGAACAGTGCATTGGTACCTTGTTTTTCATTGCCGTAAAACCACACGAAATCTGTCATAATTCGTGCAGGAATTTGCAACACGTGTGTAGGGTTGGTCACATACCGTATACCCCAAACTAAATAAATTTTAGTTGAATATTGGGTTGTAGACTTCAATTGCAATCTCTTTGGTAGAGAGGAATCATAAGATGTATAGGGGCAAACCCGATTACTGTATCGTCATTATAATTTATGCCCATTACTGTATGTATATCCATGTACTATTTTCAGTATAAATCAAAGAGCTGCATATGCAGGGAAGATAGAAAAAAAATCAAAATAAAACAAGTTAAGGTTTTAGTTTCTATGTACAGTAGCTTTGTTCACCTACCTTTCCATTATAAAGTCACGTTTAAAATAATTCGGAGTGAATAAATTATAATTGAGGTTAATTTAAAAACAACAACGTTATATAGTATTGATGACGTCAAGCCCATTTTATTTTGTAAACAAACACACACCCACATGGCTCTTGGGTGACGTAACAAATCCTTACCGTTATTATCTATATAGCCCATTAGACCATTTATGTGTCTGAAACGGTATAGTATGATATTGACACGGACATATAGTAATTTAAGCAAGGTAATCAAGCAACAGTCCTTTGATCTTGTTTCTGGCCGCGACAAATACCAACAATACAGTGCTATGTGCATATTCTCCGCGGCCACAGGTAAACACTTTGATCTCCGGAGCTTAGCATCTTGTTAGGTTTCCTTCATTTGGGCAATCAAAATAATGTACTACACATATGGTCAATTTTGAAGGGGATTCGACGGAAGTGTGACATATGCTAGAAATGACACAGATAGCGTACTCATGGACACGTCATCGTAAATCTTCAAGATGGCGTCAAAATAATCTTGACCTCCTCTTGTTATAATCCATCTTGCTATATCATCATTTGTCAGGACGTGTTACCTCATTTGTATCATTTATTTACCGATTCAAGTGTTGTACACTTACGGTAATCGTTTGTCACTTCCAATCGTATTGTTGGAGTTAGCCGACAGCTATGAAACGCTATACCAATATTCTACAATAGTTAACAACAATCAACTTAATTAACTTTGTGATTTGGACGTTTCATACTTATTTAATTTTTTTGGTAGAAATATACGTGTCGTTTTGTGCGTTCCGCATGTTTACATTTACAGAGCAAATACATTTTTAAGAAAGTGAAATCTCTTTATCCAAAATTGAAGTGTCACATTCTATTCACACGTCATTCGGTTTGTTTGTTTGTTGGCAAATATAACATAAACTCATTCACAATGTTGCAACATTCTTTCAGATGACATTGACATAAAAAATGTGGTATTACTAAAAAGAATGTTCGCAACATGATGAGTTAATGTTCTTGTTTGTTACGAAGTCCAAGGTAGACTTTCGATAAATGATCTCCACAACCCGCATCAATCAGGCGAGAAAGCCTTGGTTCAGAAGTGTTGAAGGTTGATGTATGTTCAACCTAAAGAGATAAATATTAATGTTGAATATATTTATCAAACGCAGTAAGTTCATTGTCAACGCATTAAGTTCATTATCAACGCAATAAGTGCGTATGAAAATTAAATAAAATATATTTTGCTGTGCTGACGGCTTCAACAAATTTCACATTAATATTTATCAACATCAGCTAATTATTCAACACTCTACAGATGACGTCACGTTCCAAATATAATCACGATACGCTCAATTCTACATTTGAATTTTTCACCCTCACCTGCGTTTATTCTAGTAGTGCTACTACTATTGTTAATATTCAACAATAGCTGTTGTTATTGGTTTCGTATTTGTTTGTTGACGTCATCCAGTCAAAGTGGTCAACCCCCGGGTAGTCGATTATTGTTACCATGGTGTCGTCTCGGTATGTCAACCATTGGTCGAAAGTCTGCGATCGGTAAACAACATTTTTCTGTAGTTTCGCTCGACAATTGTAAGTTTAGATGGTGTTGATTGAGTAAAAGGGACATAATTAAACCGACACGAGGTATGTCCCAAGACATGCATGCAATCCATTCTGTGATCGTCTGCTGCTAAACAAATGACTAATGTTGACAGGCATATGGACTTTCAGGTCACACACCAGGTCAACCCAGGGAAGAGTGTATTTGTAATTTCACCCATCATCCCTGGTCAACCTAAGTTTCCGGGAAAAGGGTCTCGCATTTTATGTTAGTGATGATGGAAATAATTGCTGAACTATTTAACAAATAATTTAATATCAAAGGGCCAATAAAATTGTATGCCATTCGCCATTATTTATTGTATGTACAGCACGGAGTACCTTCAAATGCAGGGGAAAACTTTGTTGGGGTGTCCCGGGCCCTGAATAGTGTTCGACCGTATTGTTAAAACAAGAAAGTCTTCCCTCAGTTATGGATATCGTGAAGAAGGAGGGGTTACTTATGGTTTGAATACGTTTAGTAGAGAAATGTTATGATAGCACATATTTTACAATAGCCTTGATGTCCATTATCTCCAGCTAGCCCAGTCCAATTGTTATCTTGTTAAAACGTGTACGCGGAAAACAGTATTGACGTGCCGGGCATCACCTTCCGATTTGACCCCAAACCAGATCGTATTTTGATATCGGTGGCATGTTTTTCTTGACACGACGTCACGCTTAGGGTGTCATGAAGATGATTAGCGGTCTCGTACTGCCGGATCACCTTACGCGTACGTGTGCCTTTTTGCGCTTTGGGGTGTCGGCCTAAAAATAGCATGATTTTACTATATTTAGATTTGCACGTGATGTGAACATTCTGTGGTAACCTTGCAAGTTGACAATTAGGAATGTTGTTTTTGGATGTTTTGTTTTGGTTTCGTGATTTCGTTGTAAGGCCCTACTGGTACATCCTGGTTTCTTACTACTGAACACGTCATCAATTAAATTCGAACGTACGCAATATTTCTAAGTTGAACATTTCCAAACTATGCTTATATTTATAGCTTGGTTCACATTAGGACGTAACGACGGCGGAAGAATTTTAACCACACAGCGATGGATTCTCCAAATTTTCGTCGTCCTTGCGTCCTAATATGAACCAAGCTTTAGCACTAGTGTATACGGAAAGAGACAAATATGATTACTATCTGGGTTTAAAGCTTTGTTTGCTGTATGAGGGGTGGGGGGGGGGGGGGGGGTGTGCAAGTGGTAGTTCTTCTAATATAGGAGGCCTATATACAGTCATCTGTTCTTTCCCCCCATTCCACGTTATTTTAAAATGATATTTATTTATGAAACGCCAAAGGTGGTATCCTATCTCAATGTCGATATAATATTTCCAGGAATAAACTCTAAATAGAACAAATTTCAACCTTTGTGCCAGATTAATTTTGAAACACAGTATATCTACTGTTTAAAATAACTGTATTAAGTTCTGCATTTTTGCACCACGATGGCCAATCTCGGTTGACCAATACACAATATAATATATAAATCGTAACCGAGTTATATTTCATATACGTGTGTCAAATTTCGTTGCAAAGGATAGATAGCTGTGTAATAATAATGTAGGTGTATTGTATGTAAATAGACCTGGTAGAATTCGACAATAACGTCTTGGATTTGCATTATTTCAATGGTGTCAGGATGACAAATCCACTGAGTTATGCTTAGCTTTAGGCCTAATGTACATTTTTCAAAAAGGTTGTTGTATGTAGACTAGGTTTAGCCCGTAATTAGTAAAGATAAGTGTTTTGGCACATAGGCCTATAGCGTTTCATACGTATAATATAAAATACTCACATTGTATTTTTAGACAAAAATTAGACAATATCTACAGACATGGGTCAAGTCTATTTTTAAATAGATGTTTTTAAAAGATGTTATGTTTTATGTATTTGTGTGTTTGTATTTTTCTAAGCTCGGGAAAACAAATGTCAAATACATTCTATGCGACAATAAATAATTTAAATCTTTAAAAGTGTCCGGCAAAATGTGTATCATTTTGAAGCTGACAAAATTCCTACAAATTTATTTTTAAATGGTATACATGTGGATTTGATTTTGAGAAAGGTCTGTAAGTTGCCGACGACCAAACGTACTTTGAAGTGACACATAAAGCAAACACCAAAACGGAATGTATTTCATTTCGTATGTCCTGTTGTCTCGTTTGAAGGCAATCCGGTATGAGAACGGTTTGTTTTCTTGTGCACTGACGTGTGGATCCCATACTTCCATTTTGTAAATAATTGGTAGACATTTTGATATCTTGTGTTAATTTCTTACCGTCTGCTGGTTACGACCGGAACTTGAAGACTGCTTGTATATACTGTAGTGGTTATTGTGAATTGTAAAGTGGAATAATGAATATATTCACTGTTAGACTGTTTATTACAGCTAGGATTTTGAAATGGATGTTTAAATAGAGTTTTAACAACAAACGACAAAGTTCCCCCGTAAAATATGGTTCTCTCCGTAATATAGGGTGTCCCCCGATTATGAGTTGGTCAAGTATAACCTTATTAGTGGGTTCGCCTGAATAAGGGTCACTCGCCGTCCCGAAGTAAAAACACAATCTCTGTTCCACCTCCACACAATCATGCAAGGTAGGGGTTATTTTTCCACAAAAAGGGGAAAGTGCAAACGTAAGCAACTAAAGAAATACTAGATTTAGGCCTACCTAGGTAGATGAAAATAATTCTAGGCCTATTTATTCATTTACTGCACCTTTTCTTTTTAAAATCGTCTGATTAGGCTACTGTCTCCCCTCTTTGTCTATAGTTCAGTTAGACCATAGCGATATTATAGTTCACTATGTTAATATCTCTATGGTTAGGCCTAGTCGCGTGATTTATCGTTGCTCTACATTCGTTATTACTGCAGGGATTTGATTTTATTTAGATAATTTTTATCTGATGACTTATGGGGCACGGGCGTGACTTTCCATGTCTTCTTGTAATGAACCCTGTTATAGATATGTTCTTTCAATTAAATCACCTATCAAACATGAATGTGATATCTCTCCGTAGCTCTAACTTCAATAGATTTGCAAAATCGGCTTATTTTTAATACTCTAAATTTGTCATGAAATATACTGATAAACTATTAAATTAATGGGGACTCTAATTAGAGACC